>NC_080162.1:180469192-180809250 GCF_950295315.1 Erinaceus europaeus
TATTAGAACTGCTACAACGAAGTATAACAAACTGGGCAGCTTAATCAATAGAAATTAATTATCGCACATTTCTGGAAGCCAGAAGTTTAAGATTAAGGTGTTTGTTAGCAGGACTGGCTTCTTCCTGAGAGTTGTGAGGGATCTGCTTCATGCTTCTCTCTTAGCTCCTGGTGGTTTGCTGGAAGTCATCCATATTCATTTATTTCTCTTGCATCATTTTAGTCTTGCCACCCTCCTCACACGATGTTCTTTCTGTGTGTGCGTCTACATATAAATTCCTACTTTTTACAAGGACATTGGTCAGTCAGATTGGGGAACCACCCTAGTTTTTGTATGACTTTATCTTAATTAGTAACATCTGCCGTCACTGTTTTCCAAAATAAGGCAACATTCTAAGATATGAGGAATTAGTATGAACAAATGAAAGGGGGTGGAGAGGAATAATCCTATCCATAACTGTCTCTCAATGAAAGCAACCCTGTTCCCCTCCACCTGAGGTGAGTACTCACTTCTCACCACAGTCAATGCCAGCTGCCATCAGGCATGAACATGGGATGAGGACAGAGGCAGTGGGCTGGGATACTGACATCCTGCAGGGCTGCAGGTAGACAGAGATACGTTGAAAATAGGAAAGGTGTCCCTGCATGCTCAGGTCGAGCTGCATGCACAAGCAGGCGTTCACATTACCACTTCTAAACTAGGGAGAACAGAAACTAGAGAGCTGAAAGAAAGGAGTAGCCTATAGAAAGAGAAGAGGATTTATAGTTACTTTTGGTTGTACATGAAGGTGTAGGAGTGCCAAATGCTTGTGTGAGTGTGTCCTCCCCCCCCCCCCCCAGTGAAACAACAGCCCCAGAGTGGTATAATTGTGCATGCTTGAGGTCTTGGCTCCAGAAAAAAAGACAGAGAGAGAGAGAGAGAAAAGAAAGAAAAGAGAGAGGAAAGAAAGAAAGAGAGAGAGAGAGAGAAAGATCAAAGGGGAAATGAAGAGGGAGAAATCAATGTATCATATAAAAATCTGCATGAACGCATTTCTGACATTTTAATTTATTACTAACAAGATCTGCAAGCAGTCAACGTGCCCCTTACAAATGAAAAAGCAAACAAGCTGTTTATCAATAGTGGAGCATTTGCAGGTAACAAGTCACAAAAAGACATGAAGAAAGCTAAAGGGCACATAGATGAGTAAAAAAAACAAGGTCACCCTCCAAAGAGCTGTATATACTTTGTGATCCCAGCTATATATCACTCTGGATAAAGTGAAAGTATAGAGACAGGGAAAAGAACAGTGGTTACCAAAGGTTTGAGGGGATCATGTTTAGGGACAAACAGGTGGGAAACAGGAACTTAAGACTGTGAAACTGTTCTAGTCACTATTGTAATGATGGGTCCATGGCATTGTGTACACACATTGGTCAAAAACCAGAGAATGCACAATAGCCATAATATAAAAACTAAGGACTTGACTTAATGGCAATGTATCAATATTAACTGAGAGGTAGCATAACTGTTAGCACACAGGACTTGCATGAAGGGGTTCCAGGTGCTTTGTCTGGCCAATAGCCAGAGCTAAGTGGTGCTCTGATCGTAAAACTAACAAAACCATCTACATTGGCTCATCAGTTGAAGCAAATGTGCCAGAAAGTCAGCACCAGGGGGACTGTGCTAGGAGCTAGGAGAGAGTGTATGGGCACTTTGTGATCTACTTGCTCTGGTTTTCTGTAAATCCAAGACTGCTTTTAAAAAAGAAAGTCTATGAACTTAAAAAATCAAATCCAGTATATATATTTATATATGCATTACAAATACAGGCATTTAAAAAGATCCAGACACTTCAGTCAGATAACCAAACTTTTGGCAGATATAAGTTTGGGAAACTGCAAGAATTAGGTTTTGGTCTTCTTTTTTTTTTTTTTTTTTTTTTTTTACAAAAGGCAGTTGAGAAGATACAGATGACCAAAGTGTGACCCAGCAGGATCTCCAAGGTTCAAACAACCCTTACTGCTCACACCTCTCTCAGACTCAACAAAGCCTTTCTTCTAATGGAGCTTAAAAGGGGTGTTGTGCTGGGGGGGGGGGGTGGAGAGGGTAGAGAGGAGGAGAACCAAATTCTTATTCTAAGAAATAACAATTTGGACCATGCACAAGAGTGTCAACAAGTTATGTAGATCTTATCAGCAGCGCATTTTTGGTGCCTCCCAGCTATCCAGCGAAGCTCCACCAGCCTGTCAACACCCTTCAGCATCCCACGCACTGCGGCCATATCAACACCTCTCCGGAGCTCTGCCTCCCCAGAGCCCCAGGAGCGAGAATTTTCTCCCTCCTTGCAGGATACTATCATTCAATCAGCTCGGTATGCATTTGTGTCTTCCATCCATTTCTCTGTTCACATTCTGTGGCTTGGTTGGGGGCTTACTGTCTCTGGAAATGAACACAGTGGATGCCTTTATGCTCACTTGGGAAAGAGTCCCCATGCTGGGAAAAATCTAATGGCTCTCACGACTGTAGAAAGAGAATGTATAGTTTTGGTGATGTGAGAAAAAATGATGCCGAGTCGTCATCAAAGCATAATGGGCTATGTTTGCAGATAAAACATGGTGAATTTACAAAATTATGGATGAGGGATAAGCCTGTGACCTGTGGAAACCCCATCACTACCACTACCAAATAAAATAAATAAATAAATAAATAAATAAATGAAACCTTTATAGTATATACATTGCTGCATGAAAATATAGCCCTTCAATGAAATTTTACTAAGTGATACAATCAAGCATTTATTTAGATTAATGAAAATGATGGTCTTTATTATGCAACTCAACTTTCCTATACAATTATCTGTTTATGACATTAAAGTTAGTTAATGATTTTCCTTGTTTGTTTGTGTTTGTTTTTATTTTTAGGCAGCTTTAAGTGCCTTGAAACAATTTTCTGAACAAGGACTGGATCCAATGGAAGGAGCAATGAATATTGAAAAAGTTTCTCTTGAAAAGTGAGTATATTTTCTGTCATATTCATACATATGTAATGTTGTAACTATACAAAAAATAAGATGAAACAATAATATTTTTAAAAATTAGCCTGACAAGATAGTTCACCTGGATGGTACACCTACTTTGGCATGTGTACAACCCAGGTTCAAGCTCAGGCCCCACTACGCTGGGGAAAGCTTTAATGCTTCGTTGTCTGCTTCTTTTTCCCTCTATCTCTCTCTTTCTATTTGAAAAAGTTGACTCCGAGGGGTGAAACCCTGATGACAAGAGGAAAAACAAAACAAAACAACACAAGACAATGGCTATAGCTTACAAAATTATTCTTAATAAAATTGAAAGTGAATAAATGAAAAAACAAGATACGTATGGTCGTATTTGTTTGTTATGTGTGTGAATATTTTATCTCTTAACTATTTGTCATTTCTACATTTTCATGCATTTGTTGGGAGATATTTATAAGAGTTTTGTTCACTATAGAAAATTGTGAAACTCATGAAAACTCATTTCACTTCATATTGTTCAGCATTTTCTGATTAGTCCGTTTTGAGGTTAAAAAAAACGTATTCACATTCCTGTTATATTTTAAGACACACACAGCGAGAGAGATGGGAAACGAGATGAAACTAGTGCCTGCCTCCCCTGGATGACATTTGCTGTTCACTGTTACATGACACACAAACACACACTGCATAACAGTGTGGCTCCAAAAGGCTGCAATGGCAAAAACACAGCTAAAGGAAGGATTTCTGAAATCCCACTCACAGCTTTTTTCAATGAGATTTGAGCATAAGATCTTTTATCTAGGAGACTGAATTTGGAGTCTCTCCAGAGACCCAATTTATAGTAAAGAAATAGAAAAGAATTGCATTTACACAGTAGAATCCAAATTCTTTCAAGGCAGTAACAACAACAGGTGAGATTTCAGAACACACATAGCAGGTAATATTTTCAGAAAGGGGGAAAAAATAGGTAATCCAGAAAGTAACTACTAGATACACTGACCCTATAACTAAATGAGCACACCCCCATACCAGTTTTGGTCATTAATATTTAAAAGGTGAGACCGTGAGAAGAAAACATTGGGTAAACAGACATGGCATTTTCAGTTGTCTATAGATTGGCAGCCATTTATAAGCTAATTTAATCAAAACCATTTCCACATGATCTCATCAGTAGACTATCTGAACATAAATATTGTTGTTTCACTTTAAAATGTCACTTTTGTGGTGACCTTTGAATCCTGTGTGCCATCTGCTAATAAACATGTCTGAAGACGTGCAACCCTGGACCTTCAGCTCTTGTTAATGTATTAATCTTCCAGACAAGCCCAGCATCTGGGAGAGAAAGCAGACAATAACCAGACACACCCGGGTTCCATCGCTCAGGACTGCAAGAAATCAAAGTCGGTCATCTAACAGCTCCCAGAGCCACGGCTGCCACCGCATCCTTATAAACCTGTCAGCACGCATGAGGGTGTCTGTGCTCAAGGAAATGAATGACTAATACCATTATTTGAGTCTTATGTGAAGACAACACTATTCTAACACAAGAGATAATATACATAGGACTGTTGACTCAACTGGGGAAAAATAAAACTGAGCATTTCCTTTGGAACTTGAGATCAGATCATAACTGATTTACCCAGAGGCAGCAGAAATTGGATCCTGCTACTGGAGCTTAAAATAACAATTAATGAAATGTGTTAGAAACAGAGGTTTAAAAAAAATTTAAATGATTAATAGAGAAGTTGGGTTTGGTTCTGTTGTTATGACTGTTCTGTCGTGGCACTTGTGTTCAGTTATATCCTTTCTCTCGTTTTAAATAATGCTTGACGATTCAAAAATTAACCAATGATGTGCTGTGGAATGTGATGGTCACTGTCCTCATATAGAGTCACACAGTTTCTCTTTTTATACAACAGGTATCTGTAATCTTCATCTTATGTTAGTTGCAATGACTTCAAGGCACACTAGTCAAAGGTGTATGCAAACAAACATGGTTTAAATCAGGTCAGATATTTGATTAAACATATGAAATCATGTTAGAAACAACTAGTTTCAATGTACTCCAGAATTTTTTTTCCCTTTCTTTTAGTTTTTTTTTTTTTCCTTTTCTTTCTTTCTCTCTCTCTTTTTTAAAGCAGTGTGGGTTTTGCGCTCCATCATACTACAAACCAGTAAGGAGGCGTCTTGCTTCCACAAACCATTTATCTGGAGTCCATGTTCCCTCGGGGATCTTGCACCCACCCCCACCCGTGTGTTGTAGTCACTCACTGTTTGCATCGAGAGTGCTTTCAATGGCTGCCTCTGGATGGGGGAGGCAGGCAGTGATAATGTTCATGGTGAGGAAATGAAAACCTGTTGGAAGAGCTGTAAACGTCTTGCCAGCTTGTAGCCAGCCATATTCTGGACCAGCATGTCGGAATCCAGCGTGTAACCAATGCAGTAAAAATGTGGTTGGTTTCTGTGTGTGAAGTGTTGTCATTGTTGTTCTTTCGTTCCCTTGCCCTCCTCCCTTAAATATCACCTCAGTGAAACCCATCCTGAAGCCACCACCCAACATCGTCATCCTGCACATTTTAGAGAAGGTCCAAGTCCAAGGTGCCACCAGGCTGTATCTGTGAAACTGCAGAGCTGCCTCCTTGGTGACTCGAGGCAGGTTCCTGACAGGCCAATGTCATCTCATTATTGAGGCTTTCTCCTTATTGATTTGCAAACCTTGTGCAATGAGAAAACACTATATGATCTAACTGCTCGGCCCAGCATGACAATAGGAATATAATTATGTAAGATTTCACAAGCAAAACCACCACAAATCATGATCTGGCTGACTCACACGCGACTGCAGAATAAACAAATAGCAACATAAGGAAATAACTCTAGGGTTGTTTTTAATGATTCCCATGTGGGGAAGTCCGCTGGTACTGAGAGGGCTGGGTGCCCTTGGAGGAAATAGGTTTTTGTTACATAAAGCTGGGTCCCTGTGCAAAGAGATGCATATTTGTAACAGCCAGGTTCACAAAGGTGAACTGAGTTGAAAAATAAGTTCTGCTGCCCAACACTAGGGCAGAGAGAGACCTAAGCCATTCCCGTAGAGAGGGCCTTTACTCCCCAGCACTGAAACTTAGGCCCTAAGACCAGGCAAAGAACAGGCCTGTTGGCAGCAGAGCTTGAGGCAAGATCATTAAAGTTTTTTTCTGCAACCATAGTTGTAGACACAATCTTGTTTCCCAAATGCTGTAAACATAAGACCACTTTCCACAGCCTATGAACCAAACACCACCAGGCTTTCAAGACTGTGGGAGAGTGATGAGCTCAGGGAATGAACAAAGCGCATCAGCTCTCACAACCTAAGTCTCAGAAGCATGTAACTTTTGAGCCGACTGATGGAGTCACCCACAGAGTTGATATATCCCTGAACACATCAGATCAGTAGGTGTGTGTGTGTGTGTGTGTGTGTGTGTGTGTGTGTGTGTGATGGAGTCACCCACAGAGTTGATATATCCCTGAACACATCAGATCAGTAGGGGTGTGTGTGTGTGTGTGTGTGTGTGTGTGTGTGTGTGTTCAGATTGTGTGGAGTCTCAAGTTTAGTGATAGGCTGTTTATTCAAAATTGCATCCTTTCTACCTGCTTGAAGAGCCTAGGGAGCTCCTTTAGATATTTTCCCGGAATAGCCACACTTCCTGGGAACCATTTGGGTTTTCGTGGGGTTTAATTAGAAATGCAAATGATGGGTGGCCTGCAATTCACTGCAGAGGCCTGCTGCACTGCGCCCTTCCAAAGCACACTGCCATACATCATTAGAGGGAAACCATTAAGGAGATTTATTGAAAGAATGTTTCTTCGGCACAAGGAGATCTTTTTGATGGAAAATGGAACTCGTTATTCTTTAAAAGACACAGATTGACTTATCTCCTTTATCAATTACAGTGTCTGCTTTCAGCTTTTCTCAATCAGTGTAGGCTTTGTAGTCGTTTCCCAATGCTAAGGCCAATGTGTTTTTATGAAAAAGGTTTGTTTTTTACATTTTTATTGGAAATGTAATATTTCACTTTGAAACCCCGACCATCCCCTCACATACAACATTGCCAAAGATCAATGGTGGTACCACTAATCAGGCTGTGACAAGGACATTCCTTTCTTTTTCCTGGGGTGACCTCTCTGAGAAGTTTTTCTAACATTTTTCTCCCCAGCAAACATTCCCTACAGTAACTTTTCTTTTTCCTTTTTGGGACAGCTTCAACCAATTTCCTGTGTCATAAAATGAAAGTAGATTACTGAAAAACTTGCCTTATTATGCAGAAGTTTTTAGGCCTCCTTGTGACCTTGGAAATCTGGTCCAGACCAATTGATTGTTTAAATCCTACTGCAGTTGAGTTGTTGTTGCAACTGCCCAGATTTTGTTTTGTACCTTTTAATCTCCACTTGCTAGCGTTATGACCCCGAAATGACAGAAAACCCTAGCAGTTCTACACATGATGATAGTAGCTTGCAAAATCATATATTGTCTTTGAGTCTCCCCTATACTAGTCCACCATGATTTAGGTACTTGATAAATTTAGAAATGATGCAGTCAAGAGATTGGGTGGTGGTGCACCTGGTTAAGCACGCACATTACAGTGCTCAAGGACCTGGGTTCAAGGTCCCAGACCTCAACTGTAAGAGAAAGCTTCACAAGCAGTGAAGCAACACTCTAGTTGTCTCTCTGTCTCTCTCCCCCCTTTCCCTCTAAATTTCTTTCTGTCCTATCAAATAAAATAAAGTTTAAAAAAGAAATTATGCAGTCAATAAATGGACAAATAAATGATCTATCAAATGAACAGATTAACCTATGGGAGAAATAAAAATTCTATCTCACTATTTACATGATACAGAGATAGTAACTCATGGGGCCGGGTGGTGGCACATCTGGCTAAGTGCACATGTTACAGTGCACAAGGACCCGGGTTCCAGCCCCTAGTCCCCACCTGCAGGGGAAAATCTATGTGAGTGGTGAAGCAGAGTTGCAGGTCTTTCTCTGTCTCTCTCCCTCTCTATCATCCCCTCCTCTCTCGATTTTTGGCTGTCTCTATTCCAATAAATAGATAAATAAAGATAATACAAAAAAATAAGAAAAAAGAAAACTTTTTTTTAAAGAAAATCTTAAACCAGCAATCTTCACTGGAAATTTAAATGAAGCAGATTGAAATAGGTTTTTTTTTAAAAAAAAAAAAAGATAAGTACTCATGAAAAGATTACTGAACTGTGGTTTTTTTTAAAGAAACCTTAACTTCTGAGGACTTTGTATCCATAGAGACCCACTATTCTGTTCCTCACCTCCCCATTTCTGCATTTAGATTCTTTCCTGATCCTAACAAATTTAATTCCAATTCTCACCCCAAGATGCATTCCTATATTTCCACTATCACAGATACATATCTCTGAGAGACACTGGAATATCTGATTCAAAGAAAGACTTCCTTAAACTCAGTGACATTCAACTGTTTATTTTTAATAGATACTGGAAAGTTTCATCTCTTTTTGCCAAGACTTACTTAAAAGTTAGCTTGCTTGGGAAGATCTCTTATGCTTTAACCTCTTAGTATAACTGAATGCCTTTTTTTTTTTTTTTTTTTGAATGCCTTCTTGACTATGCTCTTAGCACACTCTCTTGTAGGCTGGGAATTCAGAAAATGAATAAATAAATGAAACTACTTTACCCTAAAATAGCCATATTCTAGTTAGAGGGAAAGATTGGCAAAAATAAACTTGGGAGTTGACTATTTTTGCTCAGAACCTCTGTGCTGTCACTACTTATTCACCTGCTTGTTTCTTTCAGTCAGTCGCTTCTTCATTCCCTCAGTTGTCTTACTTGCTTTGACACTGTGCTATAATTCTGCTAGTATATCCTTCACATAGCCAAACATCTACTGACAACCCCTCTCCCTCTGGCCCACCACCCTGACTCTACATGCATATACAAGTTTAAATGCTTTGAACTCACCTACACTTAGGAGGCTAGTCAACTCAATTTGTTGCTCATTGCATCTCTAGCTCAAGGACAGTACCTGCCTTCTCATGTAAGTATTCAATAAATATTTCTTGACTACAAGAATCACCCAAAAGAACCTGCTATGATGAATCTGCCAGTTGCTCTGTACCAAGAGACAGGTGGATATGTGGATGGACTGACTGAATGATTCTGTCTGCCTGGGAATTAGCTCTTAGTTCTACTTCCGTTAATATGTAGTCTTACAGAATTCACTTAATGTTTTTACTTGTCAGTTTTTCACCCAAAAAGTAGTTGTAAAAATATATACATACTCTATTTTTAATTATACAAGGTACGAAAATAAATATAATATTTCAATAACAATTAATGAATATTAAGCAAATAGCCATGGTCTAGAAGTTAAGTCACTAGAGGCCTAGTTTAGACATAGATGTGACTTTGGCAAGGAATTTAGCCTTCCTGGGCCTCATTTCCACATCTATAAAATGATGCTCCCTGAAGAGCTTTGAAATTCTAAATTTATATTACATTAGTATGTCCATTACTAGTGGTAGGCTTATAGTCAACTTTTGTTTCAGATGTGAATTTTTAATCAAATACTTGCAGTGAGAACACCAACACTCAACATCTGTTAGGATTCCTTTTGTTGCAAATTATAAAAACTTATTCAAACCAGAAATGGGAAATATGTAATAAAGTTCCAGGGCTGTTTTCACAGAAACTGAGGACAAAAAATGCTGATATGAACTCCAGTCAGGAACTAGAAGGCTATGGGGAAACCAGGAAGTTCTCTTTCTCCCTCTCTCTCAATTCCTCTCCACCCCCTGACTGTGACTGTGAATCATTCTCTCTCCATACCAGCTCCTGTTCCTCAAGTACACGTATCAGAGAACATGTAAAAAGAATTTCTGATTGACATACGTTGGATCAAGTATTCACCCTTGGCCCACAATGTACATATGGCTCCTCCAGCTCGATCCCCATGGTACATCAGAGAAGAGAAAAATTACAGTTCTGGGAGACCACCCAATAGGTATCCACCTCAACCACTTACCAAGGGGCAAGACTTATTATAATTATTTGCTAATTCTTACTTTAAATGTAAACAGTCCGACTTATGTAACTTGAGTGGCAGTATCCCAAATGTCACAGATTGGTCTCAGTCTTGTGAAGACCATGGGTTTTTGTTTTTATTTGTCTGCTAGTTTAATTTTTTAAATCCTTTTTTGAAATCTTAATCCTTTTGTTTAATCCTTTCAGTCTTTAGCTTCAAGGGTCTGATGAACCACAAAGCTATCCTGAATGAGTCATGTAACTAAGTATCAAGGAGAAAATATTAGCAATCTTTTAAAATATATTTTTCTTCAGTATAGAAAGTGATAAACATAGGCAGAAGAGTTTTCTCCTACCCTCGGTTTCTTTCTTTCTTTTTTTAAAAAATTATTGATTTATTTATCTAAGGTTATTTTTTAAATATTTTTTATTGATTGATGAGAGGGATAAGAGGAGAGAGACAGAGAAAGAACCAGACGTCATTCTGGTACATGTGCTGCCAGGGATTAATCTTGGGACCTCATAGCTTGAGAGTCCAACACTTTATCTACTGTGCCACCTCCTGGACCACTCCTCAGTGGTTTCTACAGAACCAGAAAACCAAAGGTCAGTTCCCTTGCTTTTGTTTTCCTGAGCAGATCTTAAGTGGAAGGAATTCCTGATTTTTTAAAAAACATTTTATATGTTTATTTTAATAAAAGAAATACAGAGAGAAAGATACAAAGAGATCAGAACACTGCTCAGCTCTGGCTCATGTTGGCATGGGGGATTAAACTGGGGACTTTGGAACCTCAGACATAAAAGTCTCCTTGCATAATCATTATGCTATCTCACTCACTTACATGTTCTCATTCTTACAACTGAGGTTGCCTGGTCTAATTTTCTTTCAAATGTGTAAGTTTTCAAGGGAACCCAAGGAAAGGAGGAGAGTTGGTGGTTTAAACGGTTGGGAAGTAGGGTGGTAAACTAGGTCACTTGGATAGTGTGTTGCTTTGCCATGTGTAGGACCCAAGTTTAAGCCCAGCCCCTACCACACTGAAAGAAGCTTTCACTCTTTCTGTCTTCTCTGTCTGTATCTAAACAACAACGACAATAATAATGGCTGATAACAGAAGGAATCAGAAATGTGGGTGAAAACATAAAATTGGTGAGGAAGCTTCACTGGAGGAGAATGGGGAAGTAGGAAGGTGTGGAGAAGGCATGGTGGAACAAGACTACGCATTCCCCGTAGGTAAATCTTTAAATGTCTTCACCTTTGCTTTAGGAATGAGCTGTCAAAATCTTCTGTTTCCTCTTGGTCCTTCCTTTAAATCCCCTATTGTGAAGTACTTTTCCAGTATTTTACCACTCGTCCTTCCTTCAATCCTCTGTGTGCAGGGGAAGGAATTAGATATCCCTTTCATCAGCTTAAGATGACTATCAAGCTCCCAGCTTTGGCAAAGATAAGTCTAGATGTGAACTCCTAGGAGAATTTAGCCAATGGGCTATCTGTTACTAGAGAAGGTCAGAACTTTTTTTTTTTTGGGGGGGGACTAGAGTTGTTACCACAATTATCAAAACATAATGCACAACAGCTGTTCAAGTGTTCAGCTCCATTACACCCACTGCCTATCTTAGGATGAAAAGATAGCCCCAGCCTAAAAAGGTCTGACTACACATATTTTATCTTTCATTTTCCAACTTCTAATCTACCAGTTAATTAATTAATATGAATTGTGTTAGACAATTCGATCCTTGTGTTAGACATTGCAAAGAACCAAATAGGAGCTTACAGTAGGAGCCCTGTCCTCAAAGAACCTGCATTCCAATTGGGAAGATGATATAGCAACAAAATACTTAGAAAAATGCAAGAAGATAGAAATAGATGCACTTCGTAAACTTCAGCTCCCACGGTTTCTACAGTGTTTATAAGTGACATTGCAGAGAAACTCAGGCTAGTGCCCCAAGTTTTAGTAGTAAAAATAATGTTAGGGACTGGGTGGTGGTGCACCTGGTTGAGCACATTGTTATAATGTGCCTTAAGAGTGATAAAGTAGTGCTACAAGTATCTCTCTTTCTCTCTCTCTTTCTCTCTCCCTTCTCTTTCAATATCTGACTATCTCTATCCAATAAATAAATGAAGATATTGGAAAAATATATTTAAAAAAAATAATGTCTACCCTAGAATCCTGCATCCCTTACTCTGATGACCTGGACTGCTTTAGGAATCTGGAATGTGTGGACTGGGGAGATAGCATAGTGGTTGTGCAAAAAAGACTTTCATGACTGAAATACTAACAGTCTCATGTTCAATCCCCAGCACCACTATAAGCCAGAGCTGAGCAGTGCTCTGGTAAAAACAACAGCAACAAAACTGGTTAAGAGTACACATTACAGTGTGCAAGGAACCAGGTTCAAGCCACTCATCCCCACCTGCATGGGGAAAGCTTCATGAGTCGTGAAGTAGGACTGCAGGTATCTCTCTGTCTCTTTCAATTTCTCTCTGTCTGTATCCAATAACAAACAAATAAATAAACATATATTTTTTTAAAAAAAAGAAACTCGACTTGTATGTTTGCCTTTTCTGAGGTAAACCTCTGTGATAGTTGAGGAGGCTTCATGGGCCACTATAACCCTCCATAACTAACACTTCCACTAACAGCAATGCTCCCAACTGCTGTGGTATACTTCTGACTTACTGTTTACCAGGAAAGAAGTGCGGGGACATGGTTAAGAGTTGAAATTCTCCCCTCTCCTCTGCTCTCTTCTGCTCTGCTCTGCTCTCCTTTCCTCTTTCTTCTCCTTTCCTCTCCTCTCTTCTCCTTTTTCCTTCCTTCCTCCCTCCCTCCCTTCCTTCCTTCCTTCCTTCCTTCCTTCCTTCCTTCCTTCCTTTTTTCCTTCCTCCCTCTCTCCTCCCTCCCCTTTCTTTCTCGGATTGAGACAGAAATGGAGAGGGAAGGTGGAGAAAAGAAGAAGATAGGAAGACACATGAATTCCTGCTTCGCCGCTCATGAAGCTTTCCCCTTGTGGGTGGGTACTGGGGGTTTGAACCCAGGTCCTTGCTCATAATAATGTGTGCTTTAATGAATGAACCACTGTCCAACCCCAAGAGCTGAAATTCTAAAGTTAGCCTACTTTCAACACTTGACTTTTCCACTACCTACCTATTTACTTCAAGTAAATTATCTCAATTTTCCCTAGTCTCGTTTTCTTCATCTAGAAAGTGAGGGTGTCTGTGTTATTATGTGGCTACATAAATTAATTTTATGAGTTAATACATGCAGAGTGTTTTGAGTTGTGTGTGGCACAAAGTAAGCGCTCAATAAAAGTGAGTTATTATTGACCAAAAGCCATTCAGTGAGTTAATCAATAATTATTGATCAACTATAGAGTGCCAGATAGTACACCTAAGTGTTGAGAAGACAAAGAGGCAGAGACCAATAAGGTATAGCTCTTTTTGAATAATGCCATTTTGGCTTCCTTGAGATTACTGTAAGACATACACACAAATGAATATACCCCAAACTGAATGTTCTTAAAGGTCTAGGACAGGGAGTGTCTATAGCAAGCTACTGAGGGCTACTCAGGCAGTGGGATATCTTTCCATTGTTGTATCCATAATGCCACGTATCTGTGGTTTGCAATGCCTACTGGGACTCATTTGGTGAGAATGACCCAGAGGTCAAGGAATTATTTATGACAAAAGGATTATACAATAGCCATATACTTCATGCTGTATCTTTTGCTCTGGATTTCCTCAGAGAACCAGGGGAAGATGGTAAGAGAAGCCTATCAGTCACCCAAAAAGGCATAGACAATTCCAGAAGTCAGGCTTATCAGGGCTGGTGAGATGTCTCTGAGATATCAGCCCCAAAGTGAAGTTGGCTTTGATTGCTATACTTCTCTTAGAGGTAGAGACCAAAAAAAAAAAAAAAAAAAAAAAAAAAAAACCCTGAATTGTTCTGACTAGTATGGAAAAGCAGTTTAATCCTTCTGTCCTATCTGGTTGCAAATAGCATCAGCACTATAACAGCCTGTTTACATAGTTTCTTAGTGTACCACCCCCCAGAAGAGAAAAAGAGCCATAATATGTTCTAGGTAGGGGATGATAAAGATAGTTTACGAGGGGGCTGCATAATATAGGTATGACTGAGGGCAGTAGGAGCAGGAAGGGAAATAGTATACATGAAATAAGTAAATTTAACCACAGAGATGTAGAGAGACGGTGAGGGAAACCACTCAGGCTTCCTGACTTGGGGAGCTGGGTTAGCACCGCTTAGTTAGGGAGCACAGAAGAACAAGGTGTGCATGAGTTCAGTTCTGTACTTAAGTCTGACAAGACTGTGGGACATTGAGAGAAATCTCTTTCATTTGTAATGTAATCTTAGAGATGTAATCTTAGAGATCAGAAGAAATAATGAAGCTGAAGAGAAAGTGTTTGTGGGGCCAGATGGCGTCATACCTGATTAAGCGCACACATTATGATGCACAAGGACCCAGGTTCAAGCCCCTGATCCCTACAAGGGGAAAGCCCCAGTGAAGCAGGACTGCAGGTGTCTCTCTGTTACTCTCCCTCTCTATATTCCTCTGTCCTCTCAAATTCTCTGTCTTTATCTAATAATAAAAAGAAAAGGAAAGAAAAGAAAAGAAAAAGGAAATTTAAGAAAGAGAAAGTATTTGTGAACAACAAAGACTTGGGTGGTAATCAGTGCCATGTGAATTCCTAAGATCCTCCAGATAGACCCTGTAGAATGAAGGAGAGCAAAAAGCTGAAGGCAAAGGCTTAGGAAGCATCCACATAAAGGCACAGGCTGAGAAAGACAGGGTCTTGCAGGAATCTGAGATGGAATGGACATGGTAAGAAAGGAATGGGGGGAGCCAGGTGGTGGCACACCGGGTTAAGTGCATGTATTACAATGCGCAAGGAACCGGGTTCGAGCCCCTGGTCCTCACCTGCAGGGGGAAAGCTTTACAAGTGATGAAGCAGGGCTGCAGATGTCTCTCTGTCTCTCTCCCTCTCTCTCTTAAAAAAAAATTTTTTTTAAATATTTTATTTATTTTTCTTTTGAGAGAGATTCACAGAGAGACACACACAGAGAGAAACACCAGAGCACTGCTCAGCTCTGGCTTATGGTGGCGCAGGGGATTGTACCTGGGACTTAGGAACCTCAGGCATGAGAGTTTGTTTGCATAACCATTATGCTGTCTCTCCTGCCCCCCTCTCTCCCTCTCTATCACCCCCTTCCCTCTTGATTTCTGGCTGTCTCTATCCAATAAATAAAGATAATAAAAAATTTCTTTTAATTATTAAAAAAAGAGAAAGGAATGGGATCATCAAGAGTATCAATTGCCCCAGTAAGGAAGAAGATGAACAACAACAACCACAGCAAAAAGGTAGAAATGTACCCTGAAGACCTGACACCAGGAGGTTCTGAATGACCTTTGACAGTCGTGTTCAGGTAAAAGAAGGAGGCAACCTCACTGCAAATTACACCACTAGGGGCTTTGGAAGTGATTTGTGTCTTGCTGGTATACAGACCAATTTGAGAACTGGTGACCCGACAGGGATTTACCAGAATAGACGTGATACCTCTCAGCAACGTGGCTGTAATGTTCCAGGTATGCACAATGGTATGAGTCAGCGGGCACATGCATATCCTGCTCTGGTGCTGCATCTATGGTGGGCTTCTAACGTCTATAAGACATTCTCAGTGAGCTTGTAGACTCGCATAGGTAAATGCTTGCTACTCATAGTTGTTCTTTATATGGTGTATGATCAGAAAAAATAGTTAAGTAATGTGTCAAATGTAGAAGTGATTGTTGCACAGCAGTAATTATGGTGTACTTCTCCACTGTTTAGTTCAAATATTTCTCTACATTCCTGAACATTTATAGGGTATTTATTTATTCATTCATTTTTGCACTGTAATGTGTATGCTTAACCAGGTGTCCCACCACCCAGCCTATTCATTCATTTTTGTTTTTTCAGTTTTTTTAATTCATTTTCCCTTTTTGTTGCCCTTGTTGCTTTTCATTGTTGTAGTAGTTATTATTATTGTTGTTGTTGATGTCATCTTTGTTAGATAGGACAGAGAGAAATGGAGAGAGGAGGGAAAGACAGACACCTGCAGACCTGCTTCACCGCCTGTGAAGTGACTCCCCTGCAGGTGGGGAGCCGGGGCCTCGAACTGGGATCCTTACACCGGTCCTTGTGCTTTGCTCAGTTTTGTTTTTTTAAAGGTTTTATTTATTTATTAATGAGAAAGATAGGAGAGAGAGAAAGAACTGGACATCACTCCGGTACATGTGCTGCCAGGGATTGAACTCAGGACCTCATACTTGAGAGTCCAGTGCTTTACCCACTATAACACCTCCCGGAGCACTATTCATTCATTTTAAAAAAAAATATTTTTGTTTATTTATTTATTATTGGATAGAGACAGAGAGAAATTGAAAGGGGCTAAGATAAAGAGGGAGAAAGTCAGAGAGAGGTGCAGCTTTACTTCACCACTCGTGAAGCTTCTCCCCTCTTGAAGCTTCCCCTTGCAGGGAGGGCCAGAAGCTTGAACCTGGGTCCTTGTATACTGTAATGTGAGCACTTAACCAGGAGCGCCACCGCCTGGCCCCTTATCCATTCATTTTTGTACTAGAAAATACAAACAGAATGTGTTCCAGAACTCCGTCTCTTCAGAGCCCTACCTTACCAGGAAAGACAGAGAGGCAGATTAGGGGTAAGGCTTGACTGACCAACATCCATGTCCAGTGGAGAAACAATTATAGAAGCCAGAACTCCTTCCTTTTGCACCCCAAAACAATTTTGGTCCATACACTAAGAGGAGGAAATGTTAGAAGTTGACCAGAGGGGCCCGGTGATAACACACCTGGTTGAGTGCACATGTTACAGTGCTCAAGGACCCCGGATTCAAGCCCCGTGGCCCCCTCTGCAGGAGGAAAAGCTTTGCGAGTAGTGAAGCAGGGCTGCAGGTGTCTCTTTGTCTCTCTCCCTTTCTATCTTTCCCTTCCTTCTTGATTTCTGTCTGCCTCTACCCAATAAATAAAGATAATAATTAAAAAAAAAAAAAGTCACCAGAGGGCCCTGAACCCCACCTCAACTGGGATGTAGAACTTTCCTGAATAGGAACTTTCTGTTTTTATACCATTATAGGGAGGGAAGAGAAATCTGGAGAAGACCTGAGGAAGTCAGATGCTGTTTCCCTCATCTGAGATGCAAGAGGGAAAAGGAAGGACACTGGAGGTAGTGATAGTTGTAGGTGTATCTTAGAAAGGAAGTGAAGATGAGGCCTTAGAAGTAAATAAAAAATGGGCATCAACTTTCACACGGGATCAGCCATTTTGGTCCAAATGTCCTACTTCTCTGAATTTTTATTTTCTTGATTAAAATTTTAAAATATGGGGGCAGGGATCCTATGAGGAATATTTAAATAGCATTGGGAGGGGAGCTTTTATACAACAGAATAAAAATCACTGATTTTGTGGTTGACAACACCATGTCTGGCTGAACCCCTGTGATTGTTCAGTCTCAAAGGAAATGCCCAGCTGCACACTGGTGGGGGCGAGGAATCATAAATTTGAGCCTTATAAGAAAAAATGTCACGGGACAAATACACAGTTAAAGAAAAAAACCTGGTGGTTAGGCGGTAGTGCAGCGGGTTAAGCGCATGTGGCGCGAATCACAAGGACCAGCGTAAGGATCCCGGTTGAGCCCCCAGGTTCCCCACCTGCAGGGGAGTCGCTTCACAGGCAGTGAAGCAGGTTTGCAGGTGTCTGTCTTTCTCTCCCTCTCTCTGTCTTCCCCTCCTCTCTTCATTTCTCTCTGCCCTATCCAACAATGACTACATCATCATCATCAACAATAATAATAACTACAACAACAATAAAAAACAACAAAGGCAACAAAAGGGAGAAAAAAAACAAATAAAAAAAAAAGAAAAAGAAAAAAAAAAACCTGTAACATGTCCTTTGGGACCAAATAGATGGAACTGGAAGTGATTAAGAGTTGTGAAGTGAGTAAGAAAGTGAAGGATAGTATGGGCTGATTTCACTCGAGGAATATAGAGTTGAAACACATGAACTTGAAAAAAGACAAATGTATATATGTTTATAATCAACCCATATCTTTGACATTGAGAGAACTACAATGGATACTATTGGAGGGAGGTGGGGGGGGGGCACAGAACTTTGGTGGTGGGAGTGATATGGAATTATACTTATATTATAGATATAAGATATATTATATTATATCTTATAATCTTGTAGATCATTAAATTACTAGTAAAATATGTAAGGAGAGAATTCAGGCAGTGTTTTCACAAAAGTAAATGTTTGTTGATTTGAAATACAATAGTTGAAGGTAACACATTGCTTTTTTTTTTTTTTTTAACTGCCATAGGGTTAACTCAAAGCTCAGTGTCTGTACAGCATTGGCTGCCCATGCAGATGGAGCAGTTGTAGGTGGACATTGGGCATCCACTATTAGACGCTACCTGGTGGAGGTGCTCCTGTTCGGAAGCCCCTTCCCACTTGAGCCATCGTTTCTTGTGGTCTTCACTCTGCAAACTTTGATTAACCTTCTAAGGATAAGGTTTCTGCTTCAAGAGGAATAGCACGAAGCAGATGGTACAGGAAGCCATGAAATATATGGGGATACATGGCAAGGACTGTGTAGGGGATAAAGGTTTTTTGCATGAAGCTTTTGTGGGTACAGAGTGGCCTACTTGATCCACATGGAAATGTTATAGTTAGATCTTACTGGTGGATTAGACATGACTAAAATATCACTCTCCCCACCGAGAGAAGACTTCTATTGGGAAATGGAGTGTTTCTCTCTGTCCTTGAGTTCAGGCTGGTCTGTATCTCTTAGTCAATAGAATCCACTAAAAGTGATGTTGATGCAGTTCCAGGGTTAGCCTTCTGGATCTAGCCTTCTGCTTCTTCCCTACTGGACCACTCTCTCCTCTGACACTTACTCTTGGAGTGCAGCCATCATGTTGTGAGAAACCCAAGCCGTACTGATAAACTACTCTCACATGGGGCACTTTGGCGATAGGTGAGCCCAGAGCTCATAGCCAGCACCAACTGCCAGCCACATGGATGGACCACCTTTGTTCTCACCCAATAAATCTCACATAACTGCAGCACTAGTTGCTAGCATGGAGAACAGAAGTACCATTCAGCCTTTCTCTGTCAACCCATAGAAATAATGTGAGAAATAATATGTCTCTGATTTTAATCACTGTAATTTTGAGAGGATTTGTCATGAAACAACAGATAAAGTTTTTATTCATACTTTCCATAGGATGTTAACCCAATTGCTGGAGTAAGCTGTCAAAAGCCAACCTCCATGAGCTTCCATCTCTGCTGCACAGACTACTTCCCACAATTCCCTATAAGTAGCACAATAGGGCTGAAGTTGTCTTTCATCTTTCTTTCTTTCTCTTTCTTTGTTGTAAGTGCATACAAAGTGTAAGCCTCAGATATGACCCCCAAGCCACAGAGAGGCTGGAAAAAAACCCAACTGGTGGGGGTTGGGGGTGGGGTGTTTCTTCAAGTGAAGAACCAGAGCCACTGAACATAGCACTCAGGCTTTTAAAAATGTCTCCCCTTAAATTGTCCTATTTACATATGTGGAAGTTTATGTGAGAAAACAGAGTTCAGACAAAAAACAGTGTTCAGCTCTGGCTTAAGGTGATACCACAGACTGAGTATGTGGCCTCTGGTACCCCAGGCATGTGATTTGGTCCTCTAGCAGGCTGAGATATCTCCCTGTTCTCAGAAATTTTTTCCCCTCTGGTATGCTTCAAAGGAGAGGGCCAGATGACAATAGTGGATGAACCTAGATGGCTAAGTCCCTGCATTGAGGGCTAATCTTAACTATGTGGTTCTGTACTTGATCACAGTAATAGTGTGGTTGGGGCTCTCTGTTCAGCTCTACCAATTCAAGTCTCCCAGCCTCTTGTTCCACTGTAAGACCTACTTAGCCCTGCCACTTACTCTAATCTTCTTCTGACTGGCATTAAACTCAAGCTCTGGGGCACTGTAATGCACTATCTTAAGTTCCTTTTTGTGCTTTTACCTGTGTTAACTTCTTTGAAGTTCTCAACTGTAAGCCCATCAAGGGCAGGGGCCATGGCTTCTTTTGGTTCCTGAATCCTACTAACAGGTCAAGAAAGGTTGACCAAAACCAGAAGCAATATCCTTTTGGTCTCCTGGGTAACCCAGCAAGGCAGGACTTTGAGCTTAACACAAATGTGTCTCAGAAAGTTCTGGTTCAGTGGGACCCAGTGCACCTGGTTGAGCTCACATGTGACAATGTGCAAGGACCTGGGTTTGAGCCCCTGGTCCCACCTGCAAGAGGAAAGCTTTGTGAGTGGTGAAGCAATGTTGCAGGTGTCTCTCTGTATCTCTCTCACTCTATCACCCCCTTCCCTCTAGATTTCTGGCTGTCTCTATCCAATAAATAAAATTAAAGTAATTTAAAAAATGCTTTAAAACTTTGGGTCCATGATTGCTCCACAATTTGTTTGGCTTCGTATGTTAACTCTCTTTTCAGTCACCAGGTTCCAGATGTCATCAGGATGCCGGCCAGGCTTCCCTAGACTGAAGACCCCACCAATGTGTCCTGGAGCTCCGCTTCCCCAGAGACCCACCCTACTAGGGAAAGAGAAAGGCAGACTGGGAGTATGGACCAACCAGTCAACACCCATGTTCAGCGGGGAAGCAATTACAGAAGCCAGACCTTCTACCTTCTGCAACCCACAATGACCCTGGGTCCATGCTCCCAGAGGGATAGAGAATGGGAAAGCTATGAGGGGAGGGGGTGGGATATGGAGATTGGGTGGTGGGAATTGTGTGGAATTGTACCCCTCCTACCCTATGGTTTTGTTAATTAATCCTTTCTTAAATAAAAAAATTTTTTTTAAAAAAGGACTATAAAAAATGCTTTAAAAAAGAAAGTTCTGGTTCAGCTACAATGGCCAGATTTCTATTTTTTCTTACTGAATTGTGAGAGTTATTTATTTATTTTTATTTATTTATTTTTTTCAGTAGTAAGTTTTTATTTTTTATTTTTGTTGTAGTTATTATTGTTGTTGTTACTGGATAAGACAGAGAGAAATGGAGAGAAGAGGGGGATACAGAGAGGGGGAGAGAAAGATAGACACCTGCAGACCTGCTTCACCACTTGTGAAGTGACTCCCCTGCAGGTGGGGGCCTGGGAGCTTGAACCAGGATCCTTATGCTGGTCCTTGTGCTTCACTTCACATCCATCGTGGGCCTAACCCGCTGCACTATCGCCCAACTCCCAGTTTGTTTGTTTTTTTTATATATGAAGCATCTTAGACTCTTCAACTCAGGCAAGTGGATTTATAACAAGCAACATTTTTTCAGAGTTCACACTATTATTATAACTTTTTGTGTTTCAAACTTATATGTGTAAATTTAAAGAGTTGCTGTTGTGAAGGTTGTTCAGTTGGTAGAACACAAGACTTGCATGAGCCTCTGGGTTTAATTCCCAGTGCTAAAGGTAACTATGTGGCGCTCTGAGGCACCTCTCTCTCTCTCTCTCTCTCCCTCCTCCTCCTTTTTCTTCTCTCTCTCTCTCTCTCTCTCTCTCTCTCTCTCTCTCTCTCTCATAAAAAACAAATAAATAGGGCCCCCATAGGACCTTGCCCTCAACTTGGATCAACAATGGTAGAGAATGTTCCATCCTCCAAAGCGAGACTGGACAACATACTCTATGCTACACCTGAGGAAGATGGGTCCTGAAATTGGGGCAGCTTGGAATGTTCCTACTCATGACCACAGAATGTGAGCTCAGATCTATAGGGATGCAGAGGTCACATAGGCTCCGGAGCTAAGCTGAATATGGGCCCCAGATCACATTAAATCAATGGGGTTTACAGTCAACAATATTTATACACCTTTCCCATATTTGGGAGCTACTTTCTTCCCTGATCCAGCTTTCTGGTCCTTCTGCCAGCCATGACATCACCTCCCCAGACAATAATTAGGATCCACCTGCATATCATATTTCAGGCTCAGGCAAAAACAAACAGACAACAACAACAACAACAAAAACACTAGTATAGCCACAGGCCCTTTGGAATATAATTAAAATGTGCCTACTAGCTACAAAATGAAGGGCTCCCCAACTCTTCATCTACATGATTCTAGCCTTTAGGTCCATGATTGCTCAACAATTTGTTTTGCTTTGTATGTTAACTCTCCTTTCAACCACCAGGTTCCAGATGCTAACATGATGCCAACCAGACTTCTGTGGACAGACAAACCCTACCAATGTGTCCTGGAGCTCTGCTTCCCCACTAGGGAAAGAGAGAGGCAGGCTGGGAGTATGGATTGACCTGTCAACACCCACGTTCAGCGAGGAAGCAATTACAGAAGCCAGACCTTCCACCTTCTGCATCCCACAATGACCTTGGGTCCATGCTCCCAGAGGGTAAAAGAATAGGAAAGCTATTAGGGGAGGGGATGGGATACAGAGTTCTGGTGGTGGGAATTGTGTGAAGTTGTACCCCTCTTATCCTATGGTTTAGTAAATGTTTCCTTTTTATAAATAAAAAAATTAAAAAACAACAACAAATAAATAGGGGGCTGGTGGTAGTGCACCAGGTTAAGCACACATAGTAGGAAGTGCAAGGACTGGCTCAAGAATCCCAGTTTGAACTGTGTGTGTGTGGGGGGGGGCGGTCACTTCACAAGTGGTGAAGCAGGTCTGCAGTCTTTCTCTCCCTCTCTCTGTCTTCCCTTCTTCTCTGTCCTATCCAACAACAATAGTAGCAACAACAACAACAATAACAGCAATAACAATGGAAAAAAGATGACCTCTAGGAGTAGTGGATTCATAGTGCAGACACCAAGCCCCAGCAATAACCCTGGAGGCAAAATAAATAAATAAATAAATAAGAATCAGGCAGCTTGTTGAACAAGCATGCTACTGTGCACAACCCTGGCCCTCACCTGCAGTGGGAAAGTTTCACAAAGGGTGAGAAGTACTGCGGGTGTCCCTCTTTCTCTCTCCCTCTCTGTCTTCCCCTTCCCTCTCATTTCTCTGTCTTATAAAAATAAATAAATAGATAGATAAATAAATAAATAAATGCCGGCTGGGGGCAGTGGATTTGTTGTGCATGTGCAGGCACCCAGCCACAGCAATAACTCTGGTGGCAAAAATAAATATGTAAATAAATGTGGCACAGCCTGTGAATAGGACTTTGGGACTTTATTAGCATATGGCTGATGTCAGGCTGGTGGACATAAGTAAACCAAGTTATTTAACTTTCAGGCGGAAGTCTGCCCCTTTTCCTGGCTCCTCTTCCTGTGCTCTCCATGCCGGCTTGGCTTCCCCAGAGCCTGCCATGGCTGCTTCTCCCAGGACATGTACATGTGTAGCTGAAGTCTGGTAATTAATTTACAGACTAAAGGCCCTGGATTATGCTTACCCCTGCCGATAATTGAGTATTTTGCTGTACCTAAACTATACTGCTCCATACTGCTGTAGCGCAATGTAATAAACCTTGATTGTTTTAGACCCACACTGAGCCGAGTCCCTCCCCTCCCTCGTGAAGTTTTAGTTATTTTTAATTTTTTAAATTTATTTATTTTCCCTTTTGTTGCCCTTGTTTTTTATTGTTGTTGTAGTTATTATTGTTGTGGTTATTGATGTCATTATTGTTGGATAGGACCGAGAGAAATGGAGAGAGGAGGGGAAGACAGAGAGGGGGAGAGAAAGATAGACACCTGCAGACCTGCTTCACTGTTTGTGAAGCGACTCCCCTGCAGGTGGGGAACCTGGGGCTCAACCGGGATCCTTGAGCCAGTCTTTGTGCTTTGCACCATATGCGCTTAAACCACTGCACTACTCCCGACTCCCTAGTTTTAGTTATTTTTTAATTACTATAAATATACCTTTTTTTTAAAGAAGAGGGATCTAAATAAGTTAAATTTCTCCCTTTATCACTGTGTTGTTTTCACTTGGTCAAGAACACAAATGATAGCAGGGAGATCCCATTACTAGGAAAAAAAATAAAGCTGAACAAGGTGGTCCGTGGTGAGTTATCGTGTATGGAATTGATTTCACATCCAGGTTTGGATGAGCTCATAAATTGTCCCTTGAGTTGACAATTTCACCCTAGTCTGTTAGATTGAATTATGTCCTTGTAATTCAGAACCGCTGTGTAGTCCCTAATGAAGAACACATTGCATGTCTTGGGTCATGTGGGTGGCAGAGCACAGATGCCCACAGTTGTCTGTAAACCTTCAGCACAGAGCTAAGCCACACATCCTTGAGAGTTGGTGATATTGTCAATGGTGCATTGTTGTAGTGTCAGCACGGGGTAAGGGCTGTGGGACAGAGAGGAAAGGAAATTGTTAGCACCCCAAGTCTCGCATGAGTATGTTTATACTGCATGATCTGTTGCAGACAATTTGACCCAATACCCAAAGAACAAGATAACCCAAAAATGTGATGGCATCTCAGAAAGACTGAGCCAAGGCACAGCAAGGAATTCTGTGATCTCTATTGAAGGAGAAACATTAATGTACTTGAAGGACAAAGAGGGCTTCCTTAGGGCAAGAATGTCAGATCCTCCCCATGTGGTAAAGAGGACTGGCTATAAAAAAAAGAACCTTTAGGGGGGCAGGTGTGAGGGGGGAGATAGCATAATGGTTATGCAAAGAGACTTTTGTACCAGAGACTCAAAAGTCACAGGTTGAATCCCCAATACCACCATAAACCAGAGCTGAGCAGTTCTGGTTAAAAAGAAAATATAGTATTTACTGTCAAATGTAAAGCGTTAAGCCCCCAATAAAGAAATAATAATAAAAAAGAAAGTATAAATAATAATGAGAAAAAGAAGAAAAAGGAGGAGAAGATGAAGAAAAATTAAAAAGTTAATTAGAAAGTAAAAAAAAAGGAGATGAAGGAGGAGCAGGAAGAGGTGGAGAAAGAAAATGAACTTCTGTAGCTGATGAAATGGCTCACTTGTGGTGTATTGCACCAAAGTAAAGGACTCTGGGGTGGGGGAGGGGAAGTTCTGAGGAGGAGGACCAAGTGGGGGATTGGAGTGTTATGTGGAAAACTGAGAAATGTTACATATATACCAACTACTGTATATTACTACTGACTGTCGACCGCTAATCCCCCACCACCACCAATTAAGAAAAAGAAGAAGGAGAAGAAGAAGGAGGAGGAGGAAGAGGAGGAGAGAAGAAGGAGAAGAAGAAAAGAAAAGGAAGAAATGGCTCACTTGGATAGTGTGTTTCCTTGTCATGTGTGCAACCCAAGTTTGAGCATGACACTCACAGCACTGACGGACACTTCAATGCTGAAACAGGACAGCCCAGGCAAACCTGGTCAGCTGGAAGCCTGAAAGGCTGAGGTTCATGCCACAGGAAAAGGGGAGAAATCTAGCTGTAGGCCGCCCTGATAGCCTGCAAACTGTAGACAGCCATTGTCTTGACCATCCAGCAGTATGCAACTTGATGGCTCCACCCCAGGAAACTGCATGAGCCTTAGCATCAAGCTATGTTTCCTAATACCAAAGAGAAAGAAATTGTGTACAAAGCACTCCACCATGCTTCTCCATTTTTTTCTCAGAGCCTCTTCTCAAGGGTTGTCCACTTTGTGGCCTCTTGACAAGCCCCATTTAGAGCTTGGAAAACCAAGTTATGTCGTAAGAGCTGCAATGCAGGCTGGTCAACAGATTTTCTCTATTGCCTCAGGCTATCTGAGCCTCTTTATAGAATTTTGAGTCAGAGATCTAAGCTTCAATGAGGGTAGAGACATTTGGTTTGGTCAGAAAATGGTTTGTCCTCCCAAGAAAGCATGCCAAACACAGGAAGCACAGTCTGTCACATGAGAGCCATGAGCAGTTGGAACATGTTGTGCTGTTAACCAGGCTGCAAGGATGAAACATGAGGGCTGGAGGTGTTCTCACTTAACTGCCTGGGCTCTGCAGAGTCTGGCTTTGGAGCTGTTGGCAGCACAGGGACAGAGCTGGACCCTCAGAGTCAAAACTAGGGGGAGAGGAGTGGGTGAGTAGAGGAGAACTAAGAAGCAATGACGTTGCACCAAAGCACAGAGTTCTGGAAAAAGAGAGAGTGGGATGGCATGGAGGGGCTCTGGGGTCCTGGTGTATGATAATGGACAAGGACCTAGGTTGGAGGATGCAGAGAAAAGTTGAGAGGAAAGACAGGAAAGAAATATAGAAAGAGAGACACCAAAAAAAAAAAAAAAAAAGAAAGAAAGAAAGAAAGAAAAAGGAAGAAAAGAAAAGAAAGAAAGAAGGAAAAGAGAGACATCTGCAGGAATATTTCACTGCTTGTGAAGCTTTCCTCTTGCAAGCAAGGACTGGGTCCTGCCCAGGGTCCTTGAGCATAGTAACGTGCATTTTGCCAGATGAATCACTGTCTGACCCAGGGAGATAGTGCCTTACAGACACCTATTATGGGGAGATGAAAATTTCCACCTATGTGCTAGCAACTGTACTGTAAACCATTAACACCCAATAAAATGGGGAAGGGGAGAAGATTGAGCTGTAAAAGATAAAGATAATAAATAAGTAATTTTTAAATATATGAAATATATGTCCCAGGATAAGTGATACCCTGATTTGAGCATTTATTTATTTGTTTATTTATTTACAAGAGTAAGTGAACTAGAACATCACTTTGGCACATGTAGTGCAGGAAATCAAATTCAGGAACTCATGCCCATGTCCTTTCCCCACTGTGCCATCCCAGGTTGCTCTGGGCAGTTCTTGTGAAGGTGAACCACCCATATGAGAAACCAAAAAGGGAGCTGGTAGCGGCTCACCGGGCAGAGCACGTGTGTGTGTGTGTGTGTGTGTGTGTGTGTGTGTGTGTGTGTGTGTGTGTATGTTACTGTGCTGCCATGTGAGAGAACCTGGACTAAAGTCTCCGATAAACCGCACCTGCTGGGAGGAAGATTCATGAGTGATTAAGCAGGTGTCTCTTCTCCTTACCACCTCACTTCCCTTCTCTATTTCTCTCTGTCAAAAAGAAATAAAAAGAAAAAGAAATGGGTGGTCCAGGAGGTGGCATAGTGTCTAAGGTACTAGACTCTCAAGCATGAGGTTCTGAGTGCAAGCCCTGACAGCACATGTACAAGAGTGATGTCTGGTTCGTTCTCTCTCTCCCTCCTCCTATCTTTCTCATTAATAAATAAAATCTTAAAAAAAAAAAGGCCACTGGGAATAATGGAATCATATGGACATAAAATCCCAGTGATAATAACCCTGGTGGCAAAGAAAACCAAATAAATAAATACATACATACATAAATAAAATAAGCACATCACCAAAGAAGTTTTGGAATGACCTTTTCCATTTCATGCTACTGAAAATTCTTTTTTTTTAATTTTTTATTTAAGAAAGGATTAATGAACAAAAACATAAGGTAGGAGGGGTACAACTCCACACAATTCCCACCACCCAATCTCCATAACCCACCCCCTCCCATGATAGCTTTCCCATAGCTAGCGCTCTGGGGGCATGGACCCAGGGTTGTTGAGGGTTGCAGAAGGTAGAAGGTCTGACTTCTGTAATTGCTTCCCCGCTGAACATGGGCGTTGACTGGTCGGTCCAAACTCCCAGTCTGCCTCTCTCTTTCCCTAGTAAGGTGTGTCTCTGGGGAAGCTGAGCTCCAGGACACATTGGTGGGGTCTTCAATCCAGGGAAGCCTGGCCAGCATCCTGGTGGCATCTGGAACCTGGTGATTGAAAAGAGAGTTAACATACGAAGCCAAACAATTTGTTGAGCAATCATGGATCCCAAGCTTGGAATAGTGGAGAGGAAGTGTTAGGGAGGTACTCACTGCAAACTCTAGTGTACTACTGCTTTCAGGTATATATTTTGCAGTAGTTTATGGATATGTGTGCACATAAGCTCTCTCTCACAGAAACTGGTGTATATCTAGGTTATGGGACTTTGTTAGAAAGTGAACTACCTGAGATGAAATTAGAGTGTACTATAAAAGGAAAGGTCTCAGCCGAGTAATGAAGCTGAAGGGTTGTCATTCCACACGTGAAGTCTCTGGACACAGTCTGAGGTGAAGTATGTTGAGGTGGCAATCGTTGCGTTGGTTAGATTGTGATCAGTGGATGCAATATTATTTGGTTTGGATTGGGAGATGCATATGGGAAAGTGGGCCCTATCCAAGGGTTCCAGGACTGGGGGAAGTAGGGGCTCTATAGTGGAGATGTGAGGTTCCTGAAGACTTAGGGTTCAAAAAGACAATCGATAGTTAATGTTATCATCACATTATTTGTTAATTGGGTTAACTTTGAAAAGTCCTTTTGTTAGGGTTTGCTGTACAACATCCAGTATCTTGTATATAGCTGTGCTATTGGATGCTTCTAATCTACTTGGTCTAGGCTTTTGAGAGAGTCTGTGTATCAAATACACAGCCTATATATTAAAAGGATTCAGTTTGTGTTTTGAGAAACTTTGAGACATACAATTGATTTTCCCCCTCTCATATTAATTAACTACTGATTTATATGTCTACATTTTGCTGATTTACATATCTACATAAACACCATTCCCACCACCAAAGGACTGTGACCCATCCCTCCCGCCCACTCCCACCCCCCACTGGCCCAGGAAGCTACATGTCTACCCCTCACCACTGGGTTTTTACTTTGGTGCCCTACTTACAATTTGATTAGGTCCTGCTTTTAGTTTCCCTTTCAGATCTTCTAAGTCAGCTTCTGTTGATGAGTGGGATCATCCCATACTCATCTTTATCTTTTGGACTTAGTTCACTTAACATAATTCCTTCTAGCTCTGTCCAAGATGGGTCAGAGAAGGTGGGTTCATTGTTTTTGATAGCTGCATAGTATTCCATTGTGTATATATACCACAGCTTTCTCAGCCACTCATCTGTGGTTGGGCACCTGGGTTGCTTCCAGGTTTTAGCTCTTATGAATTGTGCTGCTATGAACATAGGAGTACACGCCTCTTTTTGGTTGGGTGTTATGGAGTCCTTGGGGTATAACCCCAGGAGAGGAATTACTGGATCATATGGAAGGTCCATGTCTAGCCTTCTGAGAGTTTTCCAGACTGCTCTCCACAGAGGCTGTACCAATTTACATTCCCACCAGCAATGTAAAAGGGTTCCTCTGTCCCCACATCCTCTCCAGCATTTGTTGCTGCTGTCCTTTTTGATGTATGCCATTCTTACAGGAGTGAGGTGGTATCTTAGTGTTGTCTTAATTTGCATTTCTCTGACAATCAGTGACCTAGAGCAGTTTTTCATATGTTTGTTAACCTTTTAGATCTCCTCTGAGGTGAATGTTTTGTTCATATCCTCTGCCCATTTTTGGATGGGGTCATTTGCTTTTTTGGTGCTAAGTTTGGTGCTTTTCCATTTCATGCTACTGAAAATTCTTTTTTAAAAAATATTTATTTATTCCCTTTTGTTGCCCTGGTTTTATTGTTGTAGTTATTATTGTTCTTGTTATTGATGTCATTGTCGTTGATAGGACAGAGAGAAATGGAGAGAGGAGGGGAAGACAGAGAGGGGGAGAGAAAGATAGACATCTTCAGACCTGCTACACTGATTGTGAAGCTTCTCCCCTGCTGGTGGGGAGCTAGGGGCTCCAACCGGGATTCTTAAGCCAGTGTTTGCGCTTTGTGCCACATGCGCTTAACCTGCTGCGCTACAGCCCAACTCCCAATAGTGAAAATTCTAAGGAACTTTCAAATTCCATGACTGCATCTGGAATTTTGTAGTATTGTATGAAGGTTCAAGCTACTGATGACCCAGCTCACTGAGCCCCAGAAGAGGAGAGAACCTTTTAAGAGCTGACACCTGGCAGCCCGTCTGTTGATTAGCTCATCCCCCGACTTCCGGCAGCTTCTCTAGGTGGTTCCTGATCAAGCCAGCTGACTTCTGAGTATGCCCTCCCGCCCCCGCCTTTCCTCTCCTCCTCTTGCCTATCTTCTCTTCCTCTTCCCCACCTTTCTAACTGCAGTATAAATCCTGCCTCTTCTATGAAGCCCTCCTAGATGCTCAGGGTTTGCCTGCCGGAACACCAGGCACCACTGGGCCCCCCTCAGCAGATGGTGAGCCTATGTCTCATATCCTGTCATCTGAGTGACCAGATGTGGGTGTCTATCTCCTCTGGACTGTAAGCTTTCTGAAGGCATGGCATATATTTCATTTTCCATATGGACCCTTTCAAGTCTGGTCCAGAGAAGGCACTCAGTTGTAAATACTGCCATCATTTGATGAAATGCAAACCCTAATCGAAACCAGGTGCCATGTGTGTGTGTCTCCAATGGGACCCAGCCATTCCACTCCTGACCATATACTAACCCCAAGAGAAACAAAACCCAAAAGACCTGCATGGGAATACTCACAACAGGGCCAAAGAGAGAGCTAATCAGGTGAGGCATGTGTCTTAATGCGCATGAGGCCCAGCATCAAACCCTGCCTAGCTTACAGAAGCCAGACCTTCCACCTTCTGCACCCCATAATGTCCCTTGGTCCATACTCCCAGAGGGATAAAGAGTAGGAAAGCTATCAGTGGAGGGGATGGGATATGGAATTCTGGTGGTGGGAATTGTGTGGAGTTGTACCCCTCTTATCCTGTGGTTTTTGTTAGTGTTTCCTTTTTATAAATTAAAAAAAAAGGGAGTCGGGCAGTAGCACAGTGGGTTAAGCTCACGTGGTGCAAAAAGCAAGGACTGGCATAAGGGTCCCAGTTTGAGCCCCTGGCTCCCCACCTGCAGGGGAGTTGCTTCATAAGCGGTGAAGCATGTCTGCACGTATCTATCTTTCTCTCCCCTTCTCGCTCCATTTCTGTCTGTCCTATCTAACAACGACATCAATAAAACAACAGTAATAACTATAACAACAATAAAAAAACAAAAGCAACAAAAGGGAAAATAAATAAATAGAAAAAAAGAACACCCACATTCAGTGAGATACCATCTAGGCCAGAAAGATAGCTCAGCCTGTTAGAACACAGAAATGCATGCCCAAGGCCCCAGGGCCACAGATGCAATGCTGGGAAATTGATAGTTCCCACAAGAGTTGGGACATTCTTGGAGAGCCTGTTCCGCCATGTTGTGCCCTCCAGGCATTGTCAATTCCCTGAGATAGTTGGAGTGCTTTGGTTACTCCTCCCCCTTCCCATTCCCGCTAGAGTTATTATCCTACCCTGGAGTGCTATGGTTATTCCTCTCCCTTCTCATTGTCTTGAGAGCTATTCCTATAAAAGCCCTTCTTCTTCCACACCTCGCTCTCTTGCCCATCTTTCACTTCAGTGGTTAGACGCAGGGAAGGTTGTTGTGCGAGGTGGCCATTTTTGCTACCTCCACATGGCCCAAACTGCTGTTCTCTCACCCAACTCTGAGGTGCCAGCGCAAATAAAGGATTGAGTTCCCTTTCTGTTCCAAACCTCCTTTTTCTGCATCCTGCCACTGCAAGTGACAATGCAATCCCTGCTACCACCTTGTGCCAGAGCTGAGCTCTCTCTTTCTCTCCTCTCTCACAAGTAAATAAATATTTTTTAAATTTGTTATTAGTGATTCAATAATTATTAACAAAATTGTAAGATAACAAGGGTACAATTCCATACAGTTCCCACCACCAGAGTTCTATATCCCATTCCCTCCATTGGATGCTTCTCTATTCTTTATCCCTCTGGGTATATGGACCAGCATTCTCTATGGGGTAAAGAAGAGGGAACGTCTGACTTCTGTAACTGCTTCTCCACTGAACATGGACGTTGGCAGATCAATTCATACCCCCAGCTTATGGAGTAGGGCTCTGTAGAGGTAAGGTTCCAAGCTACATTGGTGAGGTCGTCTGCCCAGGGGAGTGTACTAAGTGCGGTCAACCTGGCATGCCACCACCCGGTCCCCACCCAGGGGAGTCAGGATGGGATTTTTTTTTTTTAAGATAGGTCATGCAAATATGTTATCTGGATGACTTGTAAATGCATTGTCCTGTGAGAAGCCTTGCACAGAATAGACCATGCTGTACAAGTTCATTTTAGGAAGTTTGGCAACAGGTGAACTCATCTCTGGTGAAAATGACTCAAACTGTGTTTGCTTGAGGTGGGGTGAGGAGCCGGGGGTGGGTTACCAGGGGAATGGGCACAAGGGGACTGTGGGGGGGGTGGTTAGTGTTTAGTAACAGTTTTTGGGTTGCCCAGGTAAATGCATTTGGAAACCTCAACAACTATACATTCAGGATCTGTGAGTTTCTTTCAAGGCAATCTGTGTCTCAAAATCAAAATGAAAACCTCAACAGATGTTGAGTATTAATAATGTACATGGTGGAGAGGAGACATGTACTGATGTCTGCAGTTTCCTTTGAAATGTGTCAGAAAAGAGAATGTCGTGGGGCTGGGAAACTAGCTTGGTGGTGGAGCACATGCCTTCCAAGTGTGAAGACTTGGGCTTGATCCCTGGCACTGCAGGGGATGACAGAGCGGTGGTGTGTGTGTATGTGTTTATCTTCAAAAAGAAGGTGTAGTGATGGATGGAAAGAGGGCAACCAACTAAATATGCAATGAAACAAGCATTGTAAACTTAAGCCTGACAAATCAAAACAATCAGTGCCAGTCACCTACCAAACCACTTACTCACCTGAGGAGCTGCCATTTGAGGGGAGGGAGCCAGATCTGTAGGGAGAATATCATGTCCCAGGGGGCTGAGCAGGTTTCTGGAGAAACTGTGAGGTGGGCAGAAGTGAGGAGGAGAAGCTGGACCTTCCAGGAGGGCTGCACAGGGAGGGTCTGAGTAGGGAAGGAGCCAGAGCAGTGTGGGCTGGGACTTTGATCTACAGCCACTGCCCATGGGGCCACACCATCCTTGGCATGTACCAGGGACTCTTAGTGAATGGCATCCTGGCATTCTATCAGTGGGCTTCCAGCCCTTGAAGTCCAGAGACGAATTCATGGTTCAAAGGACTATCTTTTCTGAGGAAACACTGATAATCCAAACCACATCTAGCCTCAGCCCTCCCTTTGATAGGACGGCTGGGCTGGGAGATCAGAGGCGCCATAGATTCAGGCCATGTGGATTTCAGCAGAGGCTGCACACTGGCAGCCCTCAGGCTGGACCCAGCCCACAGATGTGTGATGTGTTTTGTTTGGCCTCCCAGAGGGTTCTTTTTCTCCAAAGGTTTTGTTTAATTTAGTTGCCAAAATTTTTTTTTTAATCACACAAAATCTGGACAGCCTGTATCTCTTGAAACGTTGGAAGTTGAAGCAGCCATGAGCCAATATGGCACAGCTGGCAGGTGGGAGTGGCAGTCCTTCCCCAGAACCTTGCCCACGTTCAGTCCTGTTCCCCCCCCCCCGCTTGCCCTGGGGGCATTGGCATTCTGGCCATGTTGTCACATGTGTGGTCAAACTTGACTGGCAATAACATGAAACTGACTTTAATTGCAACAAATATTTGTTGAGCACGTACTCAGTGTTTGAGCCTGAAATTATACAAGGAACAAAAATGATGGGGGTAGGGGTGGGGCAACTGAAGCGTACCTGCTAAAATGCATGTTTCTTTTTTTTTTTTTAGAAGGATAGGTTATTTCTTTTTTAATATTTATTTATTCCCTTTTGTTGTCCTTGTTTTTTTTTTGTTGTTGTTGTTGTAGTTATTATTGTTGTCGTCATTGTTGGATAAGACAGAGAGAAATGGAGAGAGGAGGGGAAGATAGAGAGGGGGAGAGAAAGACAGACACCTGCAGACCTGCTTCACTGCTTGTGAAGCGATTCCCCTGCAGGTGGGGAGCTGGGGGCTTGAACCAGGATCCTTACACCAGTCCTTGTGTTTTGTGCCACCTGCGCTTAACCCGCTGCGCTCCAGCCCAGACTACTTGTAAAACATATGTTTTCATGTCCAAGGAACCAAGTTCCCCCGTGACCCACCTGTGGGAAAGAGAGAGTAGGGAAGCGCTCCACTAGTGGTGAAGAAGTGTGTCTCTCGTTCTCATCCCCTTTCTACCTTCCATCTTGCTCTCAATTTCTGTCTCTATCAAATAAATAAACAAACAAAAAGCCACTGGACATGGTGGACTCATCGTGTAGGCACTGAGTCCCAGCAATAACCCTGGTGGAATTAAAGAGAGACCAGAGTGCTCCTTGGTTGCATGCTATGTCAAGGATCAAAACTGGGGCCTCGCTCGTGTGACCTTGTCTTCTACCTGGAACTACTTCCCCAGCCACTTAGGATAACATTTTTACTTTATTTCATATTAGTGATTTAATTGTGGTTTAAAAATACTATAAGATATGACTAAATTTGTAGTAGGGCACCAAAGTAAAAACCCTGGGTGGAGGGTGAAGTTGGATGTTCAACTTCATGGGGCGGGGAGGGCGGGGAGGGGCAGGGGGATGGGACACAGTCTTTTGGTGGTGGGAATGGTGTTTATGTAAAAATTAAAAAAAAAATACTATAAGATTATAGGCTTAGGGGCCAGATGTTTGAGTGTATATGTTACCATATATAAGGACCTGGATTCAAGCCCCCACTCCCAACCTGAAGAGGGGAAGTTTCACGAGCAGTGAAGCTGTGTTGCAGGTGTCTCTCCCCCCCCCCAATTTCTCTATGTCTTATAAAAAAGAGATTATAGGAGAATGAGTCCACACCACAGGAATCATGACAACCCCTACACACGCACATACACACACACAAACATGCACATGTGTGAGCATGATAAACACCATAATTCTCACAAAGTCTTAGCAACAGTCTGGTTGTATTTATTTATTTATTCTGCAACTTTATGCATTTCAACTCTCTGTATTCCACCTATGAGTGAAACCACCCTTGTTTACTTCACTGAATATAATTACCTCCAGTTCCATTCATTTTGCCCCAAAGCACACAATATCCTTTTTTTTCATGACAGAAAATAGTATTCCATTGCATATATGTAGTGTGACATTTTTTTTCTTTTTTTGCCTCCAGGGTCATTACTAGGGCTCGGTGCCTGTGCTATGAATCCACTGCTCCTGGAGGCCATATTTTTCCATTTTGTTGTCTTTGTTGTTGCCCTTGTTATTATTATTGTTGTTGCCATTGTTGTTGTTGGATAAGACAGAGATAAATCGAGAGAGGAGGGGAAGACAGAGAGGAAGAGAGAAAGACCTGCTTCACTGCCCTCGAAGTGCTCCCCCTGCAGGTCTAGACGGAGTCTCAAACGTGGGTCCTTGTGCTTCATGCCATGTGCGCTTAACCTGCTGCACCACCATCCAGCCCCACAGTGTGACATTTTTTAATGAAATACTAATGAGGATATTTGGGGAAGAGTGTGGAGGTGGATGAAAGACCTTAGATGGGGAAGGTCTTAGACTCTTCCAAGAACTGAGAGAAGCCTGGAGCTAAGGACACTTGGTGGAGAGTTAAGTAAGATAAGGGTGAGACTTGTAAACCAACTGAAGCATTTGGGCACAGTGAGAATCCTTTGAAGCTTTAGGACAAGAAAGAGGATCATGTTTGTGTCTGATAAAATATCTTGCCACTAGTAAGGAAGGCAGAGGACTGCTAGCTAGATATCACTTTAGGAGTCACTACAGGGGCAGGTGAGATGTGATAGTGGCTTGGTTGGTGGAGGAAAGAAAACAGATCCAAGAACATTCTGGAATAAGTAAAGCCACAGCCAGACTCAGGAGGAGGTAGTCCTGGGAATCTATTTCATTTTCTCCTATTAAGAGAGAGAAAGTGGTTCACATGAGGGAGGAAGAAGAGAGGGAGGCCAGAGAATCACTGTACTTGCAGTGCCAGAATTGAACTTGGAACCTCTGGAATGAAAATCTCAAGAGCTGCAAGTTGACCCACTGCCCCAGCCCTAGCCCTGGGAATCTTATTGATAGCTATTATCAGATGTAAATTCCTGATGGGATTTAGTCAAAAGTTATATAGAGTGATACAGTTCAACTTTGGCTTCTTGCAAAATTCAAAACACTTTTATATAAGCTATAGCCTCCCTTGGTAGCAAGATATAACCAAAAAGAGTAAGCAATTAATTGCAAACAGCAAGGTGTTTTAGAAATTATGTAGGGGACCCAAATAAAATTATGGTGGTGTTGGAGAACATTCTGGAGAACTCTCAGAAGGCTAGAAATGGACCTACCCTATGATCCTGTAATTCCTCTCCTGGGGATATATCCTAAGGAACCCAACACATCCATCCAAAAAGATCTGTGTACACATATGTTCTTAGCAGCACAATTTGTAATAGCCAAAACCTGGAAGCAACCCAGGTGCCCAACAACAGATGAGTGGCTGAGCAAGTTATGGTCTATATACACAATGGAATACTACTCAGCTATAAGAAATGGTGACTTCACAGTTTTCAGCCAATCTTGAATGGACCTTAAAAAATTAATGTTAAGTGAAATAAGTCAGAAACAGAAGGATGAATATGGGATGATCTCACTCTCAGGCAGAAGTTGAAAAACAAGATCATAAGAGAAAACAGAAGTAGAACCTGAACTGGAATTGGTATACTGCACCAAAGTAAATGACTCTGGAGTGGGTGGGAGGAAGAATTCAGGTCCAAAAAGGATGACAGAGAACCTAGTGGGGGTTGTATTGTTATATGGAAAACTGAGAAATATTATACATGTACAAACTATTATATTTATTGTCAAATGTAAAACATTAATTCCCCAATAAAGAAATTTGAAAAATTATGGTGGTGCACCCAGTTAAGCACACATGTCACCATGTCCAAGAACCTGCCTTCCAGACCTAGCTCCTCACCTGCAGGGGGAGCACTTCATGAGTGGTGAAGCTGGTCTGCAGGGGGAGCACTTCATGAGTGGTGAAACTGGTCTGCAGGGGGAGCACTTCATGAGTGGTGAAGCTGGTCTGCAGGGGGAGCACTTCATGAGTGGTGAAGCTGGTCTGCAGGGGGAGCACTTCATGAGTGGTGAAGCTGGTCTGCAGGAGGAGCACTTCATGAGTGGTGAAGCTAGTCTGTAGGTGTCTTTTTTCTCCTCCTCTATTTCCTCTTCCTCTCTCAATTTCTCTCTGTCTTGTTGAAGAAAAATAGAAAGAAGAAGAAAAGAGAGAGAGAGAGAGGGAGGGAGAGAAAACAGCTTCCAGGATTGATAGATTTGCAGTGCTGGGGGCAAAAAATAAAGTAGATTTGCATTTTATTCTTTAAAGATTTATCCACTTATTTTCATGAAAGAACAAGGCAGAGAGAGAGAGAAGAACTGCTTAGCTCTAGAATAAAGTGGTGCCAGGGATTGAACCTGGGGTGGGTCTTAGGTATGAAAGTTCAGTGTGTTACCTCCTGGTTCTAGCATTCTACTCCTTAATGTATCTGTACTTGCTTTGATATTTTAAAGCTGTAAATATCACCTATAAACGAACAAGTAAAATGGCCAGCCATTCCTCTTAGTGTTGCTGGTTAGCACTTTCTTAAATGATTTTCAACCTTCACTGCACATTGGAATCTTCTGGAAGGCTTTCAGGAAAGCTTACATCTAGGTTCTGCTTCCAGACATCCTGACCCAGATTTTTGGGGGATGTGATTTGAGCCTTTGGATATTTGAAGTTCCATGGGACTTCAACATGCCTACAGAGTGAAGAAACCCTCACTAATCAAGAGCAGACACTCCCAAAGCATGGTCTCCAAACTGTAGCAACAACACATCCTAGAAAATCATGAGAAATACAGTTTTCAGTGGTGCACCCAGTACTATGGGGAAAGATCTACGCAAGGACCTGGGTTCGAACCTCCCTCCCACTCCTCACCATTCTTCCTGAATGGTGAAGCAGGTCTGCAGTCTGCAGGTGTCTTTCTCTCTCCCTCTCTATCTCCCCCTTTCCACTCAATTTTTCTCTGTCCTATGGAATAAGAAATAAAAAAAAAAAAAAAGGAAAAAGGAGCCAGTGGGAGTGGTGGATTCATAGTGCCGGCACTATGAGCCCCAGCCACAACCCTGTTGGCAAAAAAAAAATCCTTCAAATGATGCTGAGGTCCAGAGTTAGGGAGACCTGTGGCGTAACCCCAGAAATGATGACAATGTGACCTCCTCCCTCACACCTCTTGCAGCTTCTCCAGTTATTGTCTTAGGAGTGGTATTCCCCCCCTCTCTTTCCCTTTCTCTTCTCCTAGTGTAAGTGACAAGAGGAAGTATTTTTATTATTTTTATTTTTTTAATAATTTATTTATTCACAAGAAAAATAAAAGAAAGAGAAAGAACCAGATGTCACTCTGGTACATGTACTGCCAGGGATTGAATTCGGGACCTCATCATTGAGAATTCAGTGTTTTCTACACTGAGCCACCTCCCAGACCATGAAAATATTTTTAAAATAAATTTTAAAAAATGTTTTTAAAGAAAGGCAGTTTTCATTGTGTGCTAATTTGCTATGTGTGTGACTCAGGTTTAAGCATGAGTCTCATTGAAAAAAGCTTTGGTGCTACTTTTTCTTCTTCTCTTTCCACTTTATTTTATGTCTAATTAATTTTATTTATTATTTATTTATTTTACCAGTGACTTTACCAACTATGACTTATGGTGGTGCTGGGGATTGAACCTGGGACTTTGGAACCTCATGAAAGTCTTTTTTTTTTTTTTTTGCCTCCAGGGTTATCACTGTGGCTTGGTGCCAGCATTACAAATCCACTGCTCCTGGTGGCCATTTTTTCCATTTTATTGGATATAACAGAAATTGAGAGAGGAGGAGGAGACAGAAAGATATCTGTAGAACTGCTTCACTACTCTACAACTGTCCTTCCTGTAGGTGGGGAGCCTAGGGCTTGAACATGGATCCTTGCTTGGGGTCTTGTGCTTTGTACTATTGTACACTTAACATAACAATTATTCTCTCTCTTTCTCTGTCTCACTCTTTCTATCTCCTATCAAGCTTAATTAAAAAATACTAAAATCATAGGGCACTTAGAATATACCTAAGATGGACTTCCTAGCTTCTCTCCACCCCCAAGATCTAGAATCTTACCTGCTCCATTCCTGCCGTTTGGTTCTTATTGAACACTTTGTCTTGCTTTATATCTTGCCACTTTTCAACCACCAAGTTGCAGATGCTATTATGATTCCATCCTAACTTTCCTGGGAAAAAGACATCACCAATGTATCTTGGAACTTCACCTCTCTAAAGCTCTACCATACTAGGGAAAGTCAGAAACAGGCTGGGGGTATGGATAAACCTGTCAACACCCACATCCAGAGGAGAAGCAATTACAGAAACCAGAACTCTCACCGTCTGCACCCCATAAAGAATTTTGATCCATATGCATAGGGGGGAGAAATGTTAGGGGAAGATGACCAGAGGGCTCTAAACTCTAATTCCATCAGGACTCAGAGAAAGAAGAGAAAAGAAAGGACATTCGGAAGTGGCAGTGGGTGTAAGTTTGACTTGGAGGGGAGGAGAGGTTAGGAGTGTGGAAGAAATGGGCAAATATGTATAAATATAGACAGATAGTTAAAAAAAGAATAGTTGGCCCACGTCTATGACCCTGGGAGGGTTACTGCAGTTTCCAATGGAGGGAGTGGGGAATTGGGACTCTGGTGGTGGGAACAGTGTGGAAATATATCCCTGTTGTCCCATAATTCTGTAAATCATTTTTTAAAAATTATTTATTTTCCCCTTTTGTTGCCCTTTTTATTGTTGTCATTATTATTGTTGTTGTTATTGATGTTATCGTTATTAGATAGGACAGAGAGAAGTGGAGAGAGGAGGGGAAGACAGAGAGGGGGAGAGAAAAATAGACACCTGCAGACCTGCTTCACTGTTTGTGAAGTGACTCCCCTGCAGGTGGGGAGCCAGGGGCTCGAACTGCGCTTTGTGCCACGTGCGCTTAACCCGTTGCACTACCTCCTGACTCCCGTAAATCACTATTAAATCATTAGTAAAATGAATAAATAAATAAATAACCACACACAGAGAAAAAGTTAGCCCAGGACAATGAAATCCTCAAAATAATAAAAGAATAACAACAAACAAGATACCAACAAAAAAGCTAAGCAGTCTTCTCAAGTTCCACCTGACCTATTGAATCCAACATTCTGGAGGTAGAAACCACTAGTCTGTGCTTTAGCAAGCCCTCCTAGAAGGTTCAATACCTCCTAAGGCTTGAGAACCACCCTTCTACCCAGATTACTCCTTTCAGTTGATGAGATTCAGGCACAGTATTTCAGCTGTCCTCACGTGGAAGGAGAGATGGCTGGCACATTCTTTCTTCCATTTGCCAAGTGGAGGCAGGTAGAATTGCACTGACTTCTCATCAGTAGTGTGCTACCCAGGTCTTCTGAAAGACAGAGCAGAGTAAATCTCTACAGCCACCTCTTCTCACCATGCTTACAGGTCTGAGACCAGAGTTTCCCCTGGTCTGACAGAGTCTTGGGCATCAGGAATGAGGCAGAGAATTTGCAAACTTATGGTGTAAAGAACCAAACAGCAAAGAGCTTTGTGGACTACACCAACAGTGTCAAAATTATTTGACTAGGAACAAATACTAGACAATCTCACTTACAGGTGGAACTTAAGAAATAAATACAGAAAAGGAAACCACAAAGCACGGCTTGGACTGAGTCGCATGTACTGCGCCAAAGTGAAGGAAGGACTCTGGGGAAGGAGGTGATAGGAGTGGGTGAAGAGGTCTTAGAGTCTTGATGGGAAAGGTACGAAAGTGGTTGTGATAGTGTTCTGTGGACACCCACCATAGGGAGATGAGAAACTGTATTTCTGTGTCAACAGTCGTATTGTAAAACATTGACACCCTCCCCAATAAAGTGGGGGGAGAAGAGAGAAATTACTCAGCTGTGCTACTGCTATGTGCCCTCCAACTTCATATATAAAAGCTGGAATTGGGGTGGGGGTGTGATGGCTGGTGAGGGCTGTGGCCCAGCTCGAAGATGCACATGGAAGGATGTGGCTTTTCTGGCTTCCCCTTCTTCTTTCCCTTCTTACAGAGCCTTTGGTTGGTGGGAATCTCAAGACCTGGGCAAGTCACACTGTGGCAAGGTCAGCCAAGCTGCTCCCTGTGAGTCCTGCAAGTGAAGGAGCAAGCCAGTGAGCTTGCTATCCAAACCCAGTAGCTCATTCTGCTGGAAATTATCTTTATGGGAAATGCCACGTGCGCTTAACCTGCTGTGCTACCGCCCGACTTATGGGAAATGTTAGAATATAAAAAAACCACTGAACACAGAAGGGAAAAAATAACAACGGAGTGAGATGAACAAGGAGAAAGAGCTAACAGAGGTGCCAGAAGGCGGGTCCTTGGCCTGGTGAAATGTGCTCAAATTCAAACCTGCAGAAGAATTGCAGAAGTCAGAAGCTGTGTATACTTAACTCTCTTGATTTTTAAAGAAATTAAATGCAGCTTGCCCGAGAGAGAAGGCAATTGCTCAAGGAGTGATAAAGTGTCGCAGAATCTGTTCTTTACTTTTAACATTTGTCTTTAAATATGCAAATAATATGCCAAATAATGTGTGAGGTGATGCAGTGGACCGGGCATTGGACTCTCAGTCATGTGGTCCACAGTTTAAGTCCTGGCACTGAATGCACCAGAGTGATGAGCTGGTTCTCTGCCTCTGTCTCAGTCTCTTTCTCTCTCTCTCTCCCCTAGTAAATAAAACTTTAAAATATATGTAAATATATAGAGATAGAATGTCACATGTTCACATTACAAAAATTAATAATATAACCAAGATCTGTGACCCCATCACCCAGTGAAAAAGCTAGAACATTGCCAGCAATGCATATTTTATGCTTCTCCCTGGCACTCAGAGCTCCTCTCTAGAGGGACCATTATCCTGAATGTGAGCATTTATCATTCACCCGGATGTACACTTACACTTGTATGCATGCTTCTGTTTGCTTTTAGATTGTATAGAATTGGTGTCCTGCTACCCTGAGCAGACTCGTAGTTTAGTTTTCTCTCCATGCTGAGGATAGTTGTAGTTCATTCATATTCATGAATGTCTGATCATCTGTTGGGTAACTCTGCCATGATTTATTTTCCCACTGTTTTGCTAATATGCATATGTGTAAAGAGTAGAATTGCGAGTTGAACAAGCAAATGCTTAAATTCTCCAATAACTTTCTGAAGTGTTCTGAACATGTTCACAACTGCTTACACTCCTACAGATGATATGTACGATTAATTCACATCCTCGTTCAGACTAGATATTACATTTTAACATGCCCATATATATGTTATTTGTTATAACGTATTTTGAAAATACAAAAGAAAAATGAACCTCGTCTGTATTTACTAATGACCATATTGTCCACCTTTTTTTCAATTGACACTTTCACTCCCTCCCACTGAGTTATGAAGGACGTCTCAAGTTCTATACACCTGCTACAAGGAAGCCATTAGAAACCCCACTGAGTCATGTGGTCCCAAGGATGAATGTGGCCAGACTTGTCGCCTCCATTGAATTTTTACATCAAAGCGTAATTTAGATGTCATCTCTCTTCATTCATAAGTATTTTTCCATGGATTAAAAAATATGAGTATGCTTATAGTCTGGGAGGGGCCACAATGGATACAGGTGGATGTGGATTTCTTGCAAAGGGGCAACTGTTCACTGTTTTCTACACATAAGACTATGAAGCATGGGACCCAGGTGGTGGTGCACCTGGTTTAGTGCACACATTACAGTGCACGAGGATGCAGGTTCAAGCCTCTGGTCCCCACCTGCAGGGGTGAAATTTCACGAGTGGTGAAGTAGGGCTGCAAGTGTCTTTCTCTCTCTCTCTCTCTCTTTTTCTCTCTCTTCTCTCTATCCAATAATAAATAAATAAAAATCAAAAACAGAATATGAAGCACTAATGTGTTCTTGTCATACTTTTTTTTTTTTGCCACCAAGGTTATCACTGGGACTCAGTGCCTACACGACTCCACTGTTAATAGTAGCCACCACCTCCCCCCACCTTTTTTCTTTTTTCATTGCCACCAGAGTTATTGCTGGAGGGTTCAGTGCTGGCACTATGAATCCACTGCTTCTGGAAGCTTTTTCCCCCCTAATTTTTATTAGATAGGAAAGAAACTGAGAGAGGAGGGGAAACTAGAGAAGAGAGGAGGAAGAGATTCCTGCTGCATTGCTCCACCATTTGTGAAGCTTCCCCCCTGCAGGTGAGGAGCAGGGACTTGAACCCAAGCCCTTGTGAACTATAATGTGTGTGCTCAAGCAGGTGCACCACTGTCTAGACCCCTAAAAATATTTTTCTAAGGAGCCCAGGTGGTAGTATCCCTGGTAGAGCACATATGTTACCATGCACAAGGATCCAGGTTCAAGTCCATGGTTCTCACCTACAGGGTGTGGGGCGAAGTGTCTCAAGCAGTGGAGCACTGCTGCAAGTTTCTCTCTCTCTCTCTAACCCTCTTTCTATTTCTATCAAAAATTGAGAGAAGAAAGGAATAATTTAATGAAAAAGAATGAAAGAATGGTTATCAGGACAGTAATTGTGCAGATACCAAGTCCCAGTAATGGCCCTAGTGGTATTAAAAAAAATAGTTTCAAAAATCTGTCTGGTCTCGTGTGATTACCAGTAAGTCTGAGCCAACTCTCTAGCTACATCTCCTTTCCACTGAGGTCTCGGGGCCCACACACATCTTAGTTCTGTCTAGTGAGACACAGCAGGTCTGCTGGAGGCTGCTGGGAAAAGTCACATCTCTGCTGTAGAGAACCTGGGATTGATGCTGTTTCTTCTTCCTATGCATGTTGCCTACTCTTGATATATCATGCCTGAAATAGCTACATCAACAGCATGAAGAGGAAGCTAGCCCAGCAGGCACAGAACAGAGAAATAGAAACTATCAAGCAGATAAAACAAGCAGCCCGAATCCAGCCTACCCAGCCTTCTTCTTTCATGAAATTACATAATTTCCTAATTATTTAAGTCAGTTTGAGTCAGAGTTGTATGCACTTCAACAAAAACACCCTTAAACAATAGAACATATTATACAATCACAGATTGTTGTTGCTGGAAGAGAATCTGAAACGCTCACTTAAAAATGAGGAAATTGAGGCTAAGGCTGAGTGTTACGAAAAGCCACATACACAGGGAAAACCAGAACCAACACTGAGTCCCATTCTTAAGCTCCTAGATACCATATTCCCGCTAAAACTGGACAGAATCAATTTTCTAAGTTCTTAGATGCCATTCTTTCCCTCAGACTGGACAATCTATGATTGTATGGCCAAGAAAAAAGGGTAACTGGAGCTGGCTTACCCACAACTTCTTCCTGGAAGTTTCTGAGAAAGGTCTAGCATTAATTCCCCTCCTGGGGATATATCCTAAGGAACCCAACACACCCATCCAAAAAGATCTGTGTACACATATGTTCTTGGCAGCACAATTTGTAATAGCCAAAACCTGGAAGCAACCCAGGTGTCCAACAACAGATGAGTGGCTGAGCAAGTTGTGGTATATATACACAATGGAATACTACTCAGCTGTAAAAAATGGTGACTTCACCGTTTTCAGCCGGTCTTGGATGGACCTTGAAAAAATCATGTTGAGTGAAATAAGTCAGAAACAGAAGGATGAATACGGGATGATCTCACTCTCAGGCCGAAGTTGAAAAACAAGATTAGAAAAGAAAACACAAGTCGAACCTGAAATGGAATTGGAGTATTACACCAAAGTAAAAGACTCTGGGGTGGGTGGGTGTGTGGGGAGAATACAGGTCCATGAAAAATGATGAATGAAATAGTGGGGGTTGTATTGTTAAATGGGAATCTGGGGAATGTTATGCATGTAAAAAAAAAAAAAAAAAGAAGTAGAAACGCAAAGCAGAAATTGACTGAGTTTGGAGTATGGCACCAAAGTAAGAAAGCAGTACACTAGAGTTTGCAGTGAGTACCTCCCTAATACTTCCTCTCCACTTTTCCAAGCTTTGGGTCCATGATTGCTCAACAATTTGTTTGGCTTTGTATGTTAACTCTCTTTTCAGTCACCAGGTTCCAGGTGTCTTCAGGATGCCGGCCAGATTTCCCTGGATTGAAGACCCCACCAATATGTCCTGGAGCTCAGCTTCCCCAGAGACCCACCCTACTAGGGAAAGAGAGAGGCAGACTGGGAGTATGGACTGACCAGTCAACGCCCATGTTCAGCGGGGAAGCAATTACAGAAGCCAGACCTTCTACCTTCTGCAACCCACAATGACCCTGGGTCCATGCTCCCAGAGGGATAGAGAATGGGAAAGCTATCGGGGGAGGGGTGGGATATGGAGATTGGGCGGTGGGAATTGTGTGGAGTTGTACCCCTCCTACCCTATGGTTTTGTTAATTAATCCTTTCTTAAATAAATAAAAAAAAGAGAAAAAAAAAAAAAAGAAAGGTCTAGCATTGCTAAATAGGAACTTCTTCTCCGTCTACTCTATTTCTTCCTGAAAAGGATGCACAGTTCTGCATAGATAGGGCTGCCACCATCTTTGTCTAGGAGGCAAGAAGCTAGTTCACTAGAAATGAGTAGTCAAAAAATAGGAGGCGGCTGGGTGGTGGTGCAGCAGCTGGTGGAGAGCACTCACATTACCATGTGTAAGAATCCTCTGACCTTGATCTGCTAGGGGGGAGATTTCACAAGTGGTGAAGTAATGCTGTAGGTGTCTTTCTATCTCTCTCCTTATCTCCCTCTTCCCTCTCAATTTCTCTCTGTCTTATCAAATAAAAGAAAGAAGGAGAGAGAGAGAGGGAGGAAAAAAGAAAGGAGAGGAAGCCATCGGGGATAGAAGATTCGTCATGCAGGCCCCAAGCTCCAATAATAATAACCTTGGTGGCAATAAGATTTAAAAAAAAAGAAGAGCCTGTGAGTCTGATCACCAGTTACAAAATGACTAATGTAAGAAATGTAAATTCCTATTTGTACAAGTTAGGTTTATGAAACTTGAAGTCAAAGTGTTACTGATATTCTAAACCATTTCCTCCTTATTATATACTTTTCATCTGAGAAATTGTCACCAACTCCAACTACTAGAACTCAGCTAGTAACTTTCCTTTCGTTTTCTTAAGGTTTATATGAAATTTCCCTGAATTTGTGATTCTTTTTTTTCTTTCTTGCCTCCAGGGTTATCTCTCGGGCTCCATGTTGGCACTACAAATCCACTGATCCTGGAGGCCATTTTTTCCCTATTTTATTATTATTATTATTGGATAGGAACAGAGAGAAATTGAAAAAGGAGGGAGAGATGGGGGTTGGAGAAAGACATCTGCTTCACCATTTGTGAACAGGTAGGGGAGCTGGAGGCTCCAAACAGGATCTTTGCGCTGGTCCTTGTGCTTTATATTATGTGTTTTTAACCCAGTGCACCGCCACCTGGCCCCCGAGTTTATGATTCTTAAAGTGTATCTTTGCGCCAGGAGTTGGCTCAGCAGATAAAGCAAATGTCTTTCCATGTGTAAAGACCTTGTGTTTGATCATATGGGAACACAGTAGAGAGCACCAAGGGAGCTTCATGAATGGTGGAACAATGTTTTGATCTCTTTCTCTCTCTCTCTCTCTTTCTCTCTCCTATTTTTTTTTAATTTAGGGTAGGGGTCTAGGGACTGGGCAGTGACACACCTGGCTGAGTGCACACATTAGGAAGAGCAAGAAGGGGGCTTAGTGGTAGCGAACCTGGTCTGCAAGTGTCTCTCCTTCCCTCTCTCTCTCTCCCTTCCCTCTCAATTTCTCTCTGTCCTATCGAATAAAAGGGAAAAAAAGGCCACCCGGAGTGATGGACTTGTAGTGCTGGCACTGATCCCCAGCAACTGGAGGCAAAAGAGTGAAAAAGGAGGAGGAGGAGGTAGAGAAGGAGGAGAATGTGCACAAGGATCTAGGTTCAAGCCCCCAATCCCCACCTGCGGGGGGGGAAGCTTCACAAGCAGTGAAGCAGCTCTTCAGGTGTCTCCATCTTTCTCCCTCTCTATCTTCCCCTTTTCTTTCAATTTCTCTCTGTTGTCTAGACAGTAAATAATTTAAAAAAAACTGGAGGTGGGGGCCGCTGAACAGCACAATGGAAAAAAGATGGCCTCCAGGAGCAGTGGATTCATAGTGCAGACACCAAGCCCCAGCGATAACACTGGAGACAAAAAAAAAGGGGGGGAGGGGCCCTAACTGGGGGATCCTGAGACTCCCAAACAGACTTGATGGGCCTAGACCTCAAATAAATCCCTTTCTTCATTGTTACCAGTCATCTCTATCAGGAACAACAAAATAGACCCCGTTGTGGGCCCCCATAGGACCTTGCCCTCAACTTGGACCAACAATGGTAGAGAATGTTCCATCCTCCTAAGGGAGGATGGACAACATACTCTATGCTACACCTGAGAAGATGGGTCGATACTGGGGCAGCTTGGAATGTTCCTACTCACGACCACAGAATGTGAGCTCAGATCTAGAGGGATGCAGAGGTCACACAGGCTCCTAAGCTATTATGGGCCCCAGATCACATCAGATCGATGGGGTTTACAGTCAACAATATTTATACCCCTTTCCCATATTGGGGAGCTACTCTCCTCCCTGATCTAGCATTCTGGTCCTTTTCCCAGCCATGACATCATCTCCCCAGACAATAACTTGGATCCACCTGCATATCCTATTTCAGGCTCAGGGGAAAAAAAGGAAAAAAAAGAAAAACTAGTATAGCCACAGGCCCTTTGGAATATAACTAAAATATGCCTACTAGCTATCTACAGAATGGAGGACTTGTGGACTAGACTTTAATCACCAGATTCTGCTGGACCCCATCTCTGGATCATTTTTATTAATCTAATGTCTAAGTTTTCAGTGGGACAAAGAGTCATCATTATTACAGATTGATGTGCTCCATGAGGTCATTCCTGTGGTTTTTGAGTAAACTTTGAGTGGCAGAATACTTGGACAAGGAGAGTGCCAAGACTTTGAAAGCTGGTTTTGGAATAAATGGGTCAAACTTTCAATTAATCCACTGACAAATAATCTCAAACTGGTGGAGAAAGAGTTAATTAAGTCATCTTGTTTCTCATAAGGAAAGTTGAGCTCTTCCCCCCCCCCCACCCCCCATCAGTTGTTTACACCTGAAGAAGTTAAAGGGTTCTGTTCCCATGGAATCCTCAACCAATGTAGCACTGACCTGTGATTTATATGAAGAGTAGCTTTTCCTTAATTTTCCCCACAATGGCTCCATTCTTACCTTATGAACCTGCTGTGTCACTGTTTGCTTTGATTTATGGAAGATTTCAAACTCCCCAAATAACTATCCTTTTTCTTTTCATTCAAGTTAATCCCCACAAAGACACTTTCATCCGCTGATTAGTCATGCCTCAGTGAACCTTGCTTACCAGAGGCTAAGTTATTGATGTGTTAAAGATGTAATCGCTAAGTCTTGGGACCACTGAAGAAACCCCAACATGTTATTTGACAGTCAGAGTGTCACAATGGATTGCCTCCTTTGAGTTGCCTTAGTCGCACGCGTTCCTAGGGGTCCATAAATCTCTCTGGTCCAATTACCTGTGAGGGCTAAATTATTGTGGGGCTGAATTTAGGCTGCCAACACACACTGCCCTGCACCCTGGGATATCATGCTGCCTTCCCCAGACTCTAGTTTTCAATCCCAATGATGCGTATTCAGCAGCTAGTCTGTTACAGAGGTAGCATCTCATTGTTTTATGCCCTACCCTTGGCCTTCCTCTTAAATTTCTACCTATTACAAGTCAAGAAGACTGTATTTTCAGTGTGATACTGGCCACCAATGACACTAAGCCTTCCTCTTACCCATTGATTTTGCACAGTAGGTAGTCTTGGCTCATCAATTAGTAAGTTGTTATTACATGACAGTGAGATCCTACCTACTCAGGAGAGCAACCTATGTGGGAATCCATCACCAACCACTTCTAAATGCATAGCTTATTTTAAAATGTAAATCTTAGACCTATTTGTATATACAGAGATCAGCTTAGTACATGCAGAATAAGGCTTCTCAGTGGTAGGACAGCCTATAGGACAACATGGCGCCTGCATTGTATTTAGCATCTTCAGTGCTCACAGCAAATGGCAAGTGAGACATAGTCATTGTGACAATCTCAAACATCTGTGGAAACTTTTGCCTTGAAAACATTTTCAGCTGTTCCTGGGAATGTAACACCACTCCCAACTAAGAACTACAACCTTAAGCAAGTGGAAAACAGAGTAGAAGGGGAGAGATATGTGGGTACCATGATCCCAATATCTGGGTTGACAACTAGCTCCAGAAAAACACATTCTTGACCCTTACTTTTGATTTCAGTTTTTTTCTGTTGCTTTTTTTTTTTCTTCACATACCCACTTGTTATCACACAGTTATGTATGTAAGAAGTGTATGCAGGCTCCACTATGGCCCATACTTAGGGTATCACAATGATGAAATCAAGATGTTGACTCAGACATTTCTTTTCTTAAAGGAAATAACTGCTTCCTGCCTTATTCAGATAATGGCAGAGTATAGCTTCTTATGGATAAAAGACTGAACTTTTTGTTTTGTTTCTCTCCCTTTCTTTCTTCCTCCTCCTCCTTCTTTCCCCCCGCTCCCCCCAGAGCACTGCTTAGGTCAGGCTTATGGTGGTGTGGGGAATTGAACCTGTGACTTAGGAGCCTCAGGCCTGAGAGTCTTCATATAACCATTATTCTAAATTCCCCACCCTGCTCTTTGTTTCTATAAGTGATGCACTTCCCTTCTCACATAGATCGCTGTCTTCCCACCAGCAGTTTATTTTATCTTTCACTTGTTTGAAATTCCTCTGCCTTCTCCTTCTTCTACCAGCCAGAGAAAACTATCACTGAGTTCATCCGTGGTCCTATACCCTCTTTACTGAAATGAGACCATGATTGTGACAGAGGCAGGAAATGCCCTTTGAGGCATGAAGTGCCCCCAGAGGAAAGAGATGCCCCCAGAGGCAAGAAATGCCCTTTCGCCTGATAGGCCTTGCCCTTTGAGGCAGGAAACACCCCCTCAGGCCTCCCCTCGGCATCACACTGGTTCTTGCTGCTCTCTTACTTGTTCCTCCATGTCTTCTGCCAGTTCTTTTGAGAATGCCTGTACGATATAGGTTTCTGTTTACCCCACACTCCTGATACTATGGCCATTAGTTAAAAAGAAAGGGGGAAATGTAGGTATGCTTCTAAATTTTGCTTATAAGACCTTCTGTTTTGATCATCATATTAGGTTCGCTTGTATTACTTATGATGTGGTCTATTTACATAATCACTGTTTTACTTGGGTCCCGCCCTGCCTGCAGGGTATTGGTTTAATCCCCACTGGTTAGATGGAAGCTGTCTGTGTTCTGTTCGTGCTCTTTTTTTTTGCTCCGCCCCCTCTCCTAGTCATTTCCTTTCCCTTGTCACTTCTGGTGACGAGAAGCATAAAAGGCGATGTATCTGATTAATAAACGAGATACTGCTTCCCAGCTCAGCCATGAGTCCCTGGTCATCTCTCTACCACCCATGAAGCTAAGCCCATCCTGGCATATGGTGCCCAGAACAGGGACACACAAGCAGCAGACCTAAGAAAACTGGATAAGTAAAGCCGCTTGGCTACCCATCCATCATGGCCTGCCTTTCTACTTATGAAGAGGTTTCCCAAAGCCTCTACTCTTTCTTCATGAGACAGTTTCTCTGTCTCTGGAACATTTTGCTCTGGGCCACACTTTGGTTCCCTGACCGGGAAATTTGGTTCCTTATGACCGTGATTGTAGAGCTTGGAAGATGCATGGAGATTTCCCCTGGGACTTTCTGGACTTCCTCTTCCATGTTTCCCATGGAGAAGGACTACTCTAACTTGAAGAGCATTCTCCAGTACCCTGGCAGTCCCCAAGAATGGAGAAACGTGGTTAGTTCTACTCTCCTGATTCGATTCTTTCTTCAATGGGAAGACATTTTTTAAAATGGGTGCCTGCAGCAATCCAGCAGGAACTGTCAGAAGCATCCTAAATGGAATTTTGAGGAGCTTTTTGGACTAGGACACCCTCCAGGGACTCATGATGCTACATGGTGAGATCTGGATAATCTGGCTCAAGGTGAAAGAAGCAAAAACTGCTTACTGCTTTTCTCTCGATTCTCCCCCTCATTGTTCTCTCTGAATATCTTAAGTTTGCTATCTGCTTTCAGTTGCGTTTCATAAGAGAGTGATTTGAATGACTGAATTTTTGTATGACATTGACTTAAAAAAAATACTGGATGCAGCCACAATTTCTAGAGACATCCAGAAACAGTCCAAAGAATTGTTTTTTTCTCTTTTGATTTTTTACGTCTTGAAAACGTTTAATCCTGAAAACTGTATGAGTATGGGCAGGGTGGATAAAGCAATGGTTATGCTAATGATTCTCATGTTTGAGGCTTCTAACCATGGTTCTTTTATTGAGTTTAAACTGTTTAAACAACCTTAAAATCATACTAGAAAGTACTTCCAATTATAATGGAGTTACCAATTATAGTAAACTTCTAATCTGCTACAAGTTTTGCTTCACAAGTAAGTGAATTACAGCTGTCAAGTCTTCACATGAAAAAGTATCTGCTCAAATGAAATCCCCAGAAATCCATTTGGACCCCTGTTCTCTGACATCGCCCACAAGATGGCATGACTACAGCAGCCCCCCCCCCAAACCAATGATGTGACCTGGCATGACCTGAAGAAACTGATTCACAGACTCCAAAGCTCACTCTAGACAGAAAAAGAGGAATTACATTGGTTGACCTTCCCCATTGAGACAGACGTGCAGTGTTTCATCCCCTGGCATTTCTTCTGTGGTCATCTACTTTGGACTGACACTTTTATTGGACTTCCAGAGGCAGGAAACCCCCCCTCACTAGGTCATGCCCACAGAGGCAGGAAATGCCCTTTGAGGCATGAAATGCCCCCAGAGGCAAGAGATGCCCACAGAGTCAGGAAACGCCCTTTGAGGCATGAAACGCCCCCAGAGGCAAGATATGCCCTTTTGCCTGCTAGGCACTGCCCTTTGAGGCAGGAAAAGCACCCTCAGGTCTCCCCTCAGCATCACACTAGTTCTTGCTGCTCTCTTACTTGTTCCTCCATGTTTTCTTCCAGTTCTTTTGAGAATGCCTGTACGATATAGGTTTCTGTTCACCCCACACTCTTGATACTATGGCCATTAGTTAAAAAGAAAGGGGGAAATGTTGGTATGCTTCTAAATTCTGCTTATGAGACCCCTTCTGTTGCATTGCTTGACATTGTAGTCTATTTACATAATCATTGTTTTCATTGGTTTAATCCCCACTGGTTCGAATGCTATTTTCCTTCTCCCCACCCCCTATCCTATGTAATTCCTCTTCCTGACACTTCCGCCTCAGGAGATATAAAAGACAGGGCTTTCTAATAAAGAGAGATTAGAAGAGATTAGATTGTTGAACTGCATCCCCGCTCATCAATAAAGATTGAACTGCATTCCCAGCTCAGCCATGAGTCCCTGGTCGTCTGTCTCCCATCTGTGAAGCTAGGCCGGCAACTGGAGCCCTGAACTGGGACTGGCAAAAATTCCTCACCCTGCTCTTAGTTTCTATAAGTGATGCACTTCCCTTCTCACATAGATGCTATCTTCCCACCAGCAGTTTATTTTACCTTTCACTTGTTTGAAATTCCTCTGCCTTCTCCTTCTTCTACCAGCCAGAGAAAACTCTCACTGAGTTCATCCATGGTCCTATACCCTCTTTACTGAAATGAGACCATGATTGTGAGCTTGGGTTCTGGGGTTGTAGTTAATTGTTATGGAATTTTCTTATAACTTACTCTCCATTTATATACCTAAATCACAAAGGACCACTCAGTTTTTTTTTTTTATATGAGATAACATCTTGGATGCCTGAATTCTCTCTGCCATAGCTGTTGGTGTAATTCCTGAGAGGGAAATACCAAACCATTGGGGACAAACTACAGAAAATATCAGTGAAACAGTGGAAAATATATGGAACTTATGTTTGCAAATGTATTTGCCACATGTAAACAAACTCTGGACTTCTTCCAGCAGCATAGATCCCACAGCCCACCTGAACCCTGTGTTGAGTTTGACACTCAAAGCTCTTTTTTTTTGGCTTCCGATTATCACAGGCGCTGGGTGCCTGTACCACAAATCCACAGCTCCTGGTGGTCATCTTTTTCCATTTTGTTGTCATTGTTGCTGCTGTTGTTGGATAGGACAGAGAAATTGAGAGAGGAGGGGAAGAAAGTGAGGGGGAGAGAAAGAGAAACCTGCAGACCTGCTTAAATGCTTGAGAAGTGATTCCTCTGCAGGAAGGGATCCAGGGGCTGGAAATGGAATCCTTGAGTGCGTCCTTGAGCTTGGCAATATATGCACTTAACTTGGTGTGCTACCACTACCGCTCAGCCTCCTTAAAGCTCATTCTTTCCTTTTCTTTTTCTTCTTTTTTTTTTTTAATAAAAAGGAAACACTGACAAACCCATAGGATAAGAGAGGTACAATTCCATACAATTCCCACCACCAGAACTCCATATCCCATCCCCTCCCTTGATAGCTTTCCTGTTCTTTAATCCTCTGGGAGTATGGACCCAACATCATTGTGGGATGCAGAAAGCTGAAGATCTGGCTTCTGTAATTGCTTCCCTGCTGAACACGGGTGTTGACAGGTCAATCCATACTCCCAGCCTGCCTCTCTCTTTCCCTAGTGTGGTGGGGTTCTGGGGAATCAGAACTCCAGGACACATTGTTGGGGTCCTCTGTCCAGGGAAATCTGGTTGGCATCATGCTAGCATCTGGAACCTGTTGGCTGAAAAGAGAGTTAACATAAAAAGCCAAATAAATTGTTGATTAATCATGAACATAGAGTCTGGAATAGTTCAGATGAAGAGTTGGGGGGTGTCTCTGTTTTGTAGATAGCTAGTAGGCACATTTTAGTTATATTCCAAAGGCTCTGTGGCTATACTAGTTTTTTTTTTTTCTGTTTTTCTTTTTTCTTTCTTTTTTTATTTCCCCTGAGCCTGAAGTCTGATATGCAGGTGGATCCAAGTTATTGTCTGGGGAGATGATGTCATGGCTGGAAAAATGACCAGAAAGTTGGATCAGGGAAGAGAGTAGCTTCCCAATATGGGAAAGGGGTATAAATATTGTTGACTGTAAACCCCATCAATTTGATATGATCTGGGGCCCATATTCAGCTTAGGAGCCTGTGTAACCTCTGCATCCCTGTAGATCTGAGCTCACATTCTGTGGTCATGAGTAGGAATGTTCCAAGCTGTTCCAATATCAGGACCCATCTTCCTCAGGTGTAGCATAGAGTATGTTGTCCATCCTCCCTTAGGAGGATGGAACATTCTCTACCTTTGTTGATCTAAGTTGAGGGCAAGGTCCAATGGGGGCCCATGATGAGTGTATCTGTTGAAAAGACCAGTACGGATCATTTGGAGGGAGAGGACAGTGAAAGAGAAGAGACTCAAGAAAATGGTCAGAGAAGATGGTGCAGGGCCTTTGAGGCTATTGAGAGACCTGACTTTTATTCAGAACAAATTAGGAGCCAGATTCTAAGGGAGACAGCATAAAGGTTATGTAAATAGCTTTCCTATCTGAGGCTCTGAGGGCCCAAGTACAATCTCCTGCATCACCATAAACCAGAGCTGAGTGGTAAATAAAATGAAATAATAATAACAAATTTTTAAGGGAGCTGGTAGAGAATTTGAACAGGTCAAATTATGCAGACTATTTCAGGAATTTAATCATTTCTTTTCTCAGTACCTAGTGCGCTCAGGACCATGTGGGTATCCAGCAAGCACTACGAACATAAAAAATAAAATAAAATAAACTTGCTGTCTTCTTTTGTAACTGAATTCTGATGTTTGCTTGGTGGGAACTTCTTAAGGAAAAAAATGCAGTGTCTTTCAAATAAATATGAAACATTATTTATTTTCCTATGGGTAGCTTAATCAATGACTTTTTTTCCCCCTCTCTTTTTTCTCTACAATACTGTCAAAAAGAATACTTCGTCATGAATCTTACAATCTTGTAATCCACTATTAATCACAAATAAAAATTAAAATAACAAATACCTCACCAGAGAATCAGATATCAACATGCCTTTCCTTTGTGGTCATAATAGTTCTAATGCAAAAGCAGTATTTTCTGAATGTGATCCTGTGACTTTAGGAAAGCAGCTCCCCTTCTGGACTGGTCATCTGGGAGTTTCACAATTTTCTTTTCCGCTCTTCTCAGAATGTCGCTGGCCAGAGGTCAGGCAGTGGTGCGTCTGGTAGAGTGTACATATTGCAATGCACAATGATTCCAGTTCAAGCCCCCTGACCCCCACCTATAAAAGGGGATGATTCACAAGTGGTGAAGCAGTGCTGCAGGTGTTTCTCCTCTCTATCTTCCCCGTCCCTCTCAATTTCTTTCTGTCTCTGTTTAAAATAAATAAATGATTTTTTTTAAAGAAAGTTGCTGGCCTCCTGAGTTGGTGCCTTTGCTCCACCTTGCTGTGCAATGTCCCTGAGCACTGGTTGCCTGCTTGCCACAGTGGCTTTTCAGCCCGACTCCCAAGGCCATACTGTAGGCTCTGGGGAGTATGGCTTCTGCTCTTCATTCCCACCAGCATTTTCTTCCCCACAGAGCTGGCAACCTGACACCTCCTGGGCTGCCTCTAAGACTGGAAGCCCTGGAAGTCAAAGCACACCTGTCTCAGAGACTACCACTTTACTACTTTACTTCCACAAAGGACCTAAGGGAGACAGAGAAGCCCACATTCCTTTCCAAGCTTAGTGAAATCAAATGAGCTCTGAAATTAAATCGCTGTCTTTTGTAACTGGGAAAATAGCTCAACCAGCAGAGCATCAGACTTTCATGCTCGAGATTCTTGGTTTAATACCTAGCACACGTAGCACTGAGTGTATTGGAGTGGTGCTCTGGCTTCCCTCTCTCACCTCCTCTCTACCTCATGTGAAACTCTCTCTCTCTCTCTCTCTCTCTCCCTCTCCCTCTCCCTCTCCCTCTCCCTCTCCCTCTCCCTCTCTCTCTCTCTCATAATAAATATAATTCAAAAAACATTGTTATAATCTTTTACTTAAAATGTATTCACAGGGCTGGCAAAATATTTCACTTGGGTGGTGCATGATCCAGGTTTGAGACCACTCCTCACTACACTGAAGGAAACCTTAGTGCTGTGATCTCTTTGACATTCTCTGCCTCTAAGATAAATAAATAAATAAATAAAGCCTTTAAGATACAATAACAATAGTAAAATATATTCATAGACCCACTCAGTCTTTCCGGTTCTCTCCCATGTAAATATGTTATTAATAAGCTTTCCATCTTATTTTTCCTTAAAAAAAAAAAAGAAAAAGAAAAGAAAATCAGAAATATAGCTTACCAAGTACAGTAACTGGCTTACCATGCACACAGCCAGGTTTGAGCCCCGGCACCAAATAAAGAGCGCTATAGTGGCACTACAGGAACATCTGACACTGTGGTATTTCTCTCTTTCTCTGTCTCTCTGAGAGCAAAAGCACCCTGGAGTAGTGAAATCATGCATGTGAGAGGTCTTGGTTCCACTCAGCAAACAAATATATAAAGAGGGCCGGATGGTGGCGCACCTGGCTGAGTGTACCTGTTACAATGTGCAAGGACCTGGGTTCAAGCCCCTGGTCCCCACCTGCAGGGGGAAAACTTTGCATGTGGTGAAGCAGTGTTGCAGGTGTTTCTCTGTCTCTCTCCCTCTCTATGACCCCCTTCCCTCTAGGCTTCTAGATGTCTCTGTCCAATAAATAAATAAATATAATTAAAAATAAACAAACAAAATATATTTGTGTGTGTATGTGGGTAAATATGTGGTCCGCAGAGTGCTTTTGCTCTTATCAGGAATTTCTATTTTTCAAATCTGCATTTCTAAGAAAAGGTCTAGTAGTTCCTCTTGCTCTTAGCCTAAACGTTCATTTCCCTTGGGGATAGCTGTTTCCAGAGGAGCTGGCTAGGAGCTCCTTTACTGCAGGATGTCTTTGTAGCTCTTCCCCTCTAGACTTGAAGCTGCAACATGCCATGAGGCCCACGAAGCCAGAGCTATACCATTTTATGGTTAGTTTTTATGTATGGTTGAGCTAGCACCCAGTACCAAGGGGACACCTTGAATTGACTTCAAATAAATTTTCCAGTCAGGCAATAAGCCCCAATGATAACGCTGGTGGCAAAATAGTACTTAATAAGAATAATAGTAATATTAAATAAACCTGCCAGATGCTGGGACTTGGAAGTGAACCTAGAATTTGGAAGGCAAATGCAGGTCAGCTATTGGGAAATACATCTTCTTTCATAATTGAAAATAAGGGGGGGGGGAATCACACTCACTGTAAATGAATCAATGAATAAATGAGCTGTGGGATGTCTGGGTGATTTATGTTTGCCTTTTGTCTTACACATTTCACCTTATTCTAATAAGATGTAATACAGAACTCCCTTCAGCGGATTTGCTGTGGAATATGTATAAGGCTACTGATATTTCTGAGCTAGTACTGTCAGGTACTTTGGAAATACAATGATTCATGGCCTGATCCTGCCCTAGAAGAACTTGTAACCTGCCTGGGTAGACAGGATTGACATCCTGAATCAAGGAGAGGAGGGCAGAGGTGCTACAGATTCAGTCTCTGACCTGTGCAGGATAGATGCTCAGAGATAGGTGGGGTCAGCATGGCCTGGAGGGAAATTGCTATCTTGTGATTTCCGGAGTGTCTGTAGTGAAATACCAGTATTCAGAAATATCTAGAATCACTGTGATTGCGTCCAGGAAGATAGCATGATGTTTATACAAGTTACTTTCATGCCTGAGACTCTGGGATCCAGGTTCAATCCCCAGCACCACCATAAGCCAGAGCTGAGCATATATAAATACATAAATGCACAGTGATTAGTCTTTACCCTTGAGCCTGTTTAAAGGACTTTGTTGTGTTTTGGCTGTGCTTTTAAGCCCTATACAACTATTATCTCATCTAATCCTTAGAGCAACCTGTGAAGTAGACTATTCTATTTATTTGTCTCTATTGTGATTGAATACACAAAGCGTACACCATTTTAGCCATTTTAAGTGTGTGATTCTGTTGTATGAAATATATTCACAATATTATGTAAACATTTGCACTATTTTCAGAAGATTTCTATCACTCTAAAATTAATTCTATATTTACTAAGCAAGTAAAATCTCCATTTCCCCTACTCCAAGGAGCCCATTTAAAATCAATTGGATTGTTTAGTTTTTGTTGTTGTTGAGCTATAGGAGTTTGCTATATATTCTGAATACCAATCCCTTAAAGATATATAATCTGGAAATATTGTGGTTAGTGAGTTGGTGCAGAGGGTAGCATGCAGAATTTGTAAGCCAGAGATCTCGAGTTTGATATTCAACACTGCATAAGCTACAGTGATGCTCTGTTTATATCTCTCTAATAATAAACAAATAAATAAATATTAAAAATATTTCACTCTGTTGATAATGCCATTCATGCACAAATGTTTTTAATTCTGTGATTAAGTCCAATTTATTATTTTTTTTCTGTCTCTCATTCATGTTTTCAGTGTCACTGTCCCAATTTTCTTGTGGAGTAATTATGCCTCAAAGAGGCTAAGTGACTTGTTCTTGTAAAAGGTCACTGTATCAGCTGCCTTTCTTTTGTTTTAATTGTGTGTATATGTGTCTCTTTGTGTGTGCTTATGTGTAACTGGAGCCTCACACAAGTACAGTTTCACCACTCTAGGCTACCTTTTCCATTCAGATAGAGACAGGTGTGTGTGTGTGTGTGTGTGTGTGTGTGTGTGTGTGTGTGTGTGGTGGGGAAGATGTCACAGCCCTGAAGCTTTCTCCATTGGCCATAGTATCTCTCTTGTGGTGCTGGGGCTTGAACCTGGATCACTCAGGTGGATATACAGGTAGTCAACACAGTAAGCTATTTCTCATGTCCACCAGCTGCCCTGATCCAGCTCCAGCTTTCTAGTCCTATTCTCAACTCTGACACCTTCTACTCAGACAATGTTTTAGTCCATCTGTAGGTTATCTATCAAGCTCCAGCAAAAACAACCACAGCCATGGCCCCCAGAAACATACCTAATATAGACTTCCTAGTTTCTATCCACCCTAGAATCCTTATTCTCATTTGCTCTGTTCCTACTTTATGGCTCTTGTTCATTAAACATTTTGTCCTGCTTCATATCTTACTGCCTTTCAGCCACTAAGTTGCAGATGCTACTATGATTTCATCTTGAACTCTCTAGGCAGATGACCTCATCAATGCATCTTAGAACCTCACCTCTCCAGAGCCCTACCCCTCTAGGGAAAGATAAAAACAGGCTGGGGGTATGGATTGAGCTGCCAATCCCTATGCCCATGCCCAGCAGAGAAGCAATTACAGAAGCCAGACCCCATAAGGTCCATACTTTCAGAGGGATAAGTGTTAGGGAAAGATGACCAGAGGGCTCTGAACTCCAATTCCATCAGGACCCAAAGAAGAGAGCGAAAAAATAGGAAGGACACTCAGAAGTAGTAGGTGTGACTTAGAAAAGAAGAGAAGATAGGAACATAGAATAAATGGGCAAATATATATAAATATAAATAAATAGTTATGGAGATAATAGTCAACCATATCTGTGATCTTGGGAGAACTTACATAGTTTCCAGTGGAGGAAATGGGGACACAGAACACTGGTGGTAGGGAAGACATGGACTTATACCCCTGTTCTCTTATAATTTTGTAAATCAATAATAAAAGTTGAAAAGAATCTGCCAGAAACAGTGAAATCATGTAAGCATGAAACCCTAGTGCAACTCTGACAGAAAAGACAGAAGAGAGAAAGCATAATTGAATGAATGAAGAACTAGAAGTAGTAATGAATGTGGCATGTTTTGATTATAGTAGACTGTCAGCAGAAATACTTGGAGAGGGTTGTGGACATCTAGATCTAATCCTTAGACTAGAAAGAAGGTCCAGTGACAGTTACTAATGTGATGCTAAGGAAACTGGAATTAGCATGGAAGCTGAATTGGCTACCTAATTTACAGGGTCCAACACAAAATGAAAATGTGATGTACTTGGGAGTGAGTGAGGGAAATATAATAAGAAATAGGTAAGGAGGGTATCTAAGCTAAGACACTATTTCATTATGAACTTCGTACTAACTCACTGTAAACTGTGTATACTTTTGCTTTCAGCTATATTTTATGGATACATGTGAACATATGCCCTATCTCATAGGACCTGTTCTATATCTAGGTTTTGAGACTTTGTTGGGAAGTGAACCACCTGGAATAGAATTAGAGAATCCTATGAAAGGAAAGGTCTCACCTGAGTAATGAGGGTGAAGGGCTGACATTCCTTGCCTGGTGTCTCTGGACACAGTCTGAAGTGAAGCATGCCGAGGTGGTACTTGTTGTATTGATTAGGTTGGGGTCAGCAGATGTGATATTGTTTGGTATGAACTGAGAGAAGCATGCAGGAAAGTGAGCCCCACTCTAGAGGCTCCACTCTCTTTTCAGCCACCAGGTTCCAGATGCTAGCATGGTGCCAACCAGGCTTCCATGGACAGAGGACCCCACCATTGTGTCCTGAAGTTCTGATTCCCCAGAACTCCGCCACATTAGGGCAAGAGAGAGGCAGGCTGGGAGCATGGATTGACCTGTTAACACCCATGTTTAGTGGGGAAGCAATTACAGAAGCCAGGCCTTCCACCTTCTGCATCCCACAATGACCCTGGGTCCATACTCCTAGAGGGTTAAAGAATAGGAAAGCTATCAGGGAAGGGGATGGGATACAAAGTTCTGGTGGTGGGAATTGTGTGGAGTTGTACCCCTCTTATCCTATGGTTTTGTCAGTGTTTCCTTTTTATAAATAAATAATTTAAAAAATGTGAAATACTGTGGTCCAGGAGGTGGCTCAGTGGATAAAGCATTCTCAGGCATATGTCCAGAGTTCAATCCCCAGCAGCACATGTGTTAGAGTGATATCTGATTCTTTTTCTCTCTGCCTATCTTATTCATGAGTCAATATATACAATCTTAAAGAAAGAAAATAAAATGTGAAGTACTTTGTTTAAAAATGTTTTAGGGTTTCAAGACAGTGCAGCAGAGAATTAAACCAAGTGCAGGATCTCCTGAGCATAAGGGCTGAATTACTGCCTAGTGGCTATGCTCATTGGGACCATGATAGATGAGTGCCTTCAGAAGCCTCTGAAAGATTCTGAGCAGGAAACTACTGGATTAGAATGGGATTTTAGGAAGACTTGCTGTCAACTACCTCCTGAGTCTATGGCGAGTACTATCACAGATGTGTGGTGTTGTGAAGTATAGAGTACAAAGCTCACAGAGATTGGAGGTTGTAAAAATGTGAAGAAGAGACATACTGAGAAAAATGGCTCATCACATCAACGAGAGATATCTTTTTTAATTTTTTTTTTATTTAAGAAAGGAGACAGTAACAAAACCATAGAATAAGAGGGGTACAATTCCGCACAATTCCCATAACCCGATCTCCATATCCCATCCCCTCCCCTGATAGCCTTCCCATTCTCTGTCTCTCTGGGAGTATGGATCCAGGTTCGTTGTGGGTTGCAGAGGGTGGAAGGTCTGGCATCTGTAATTGCTTCCCCGCTGAACATGGGCGTTGACTGGTCAATCCATACTCCCAGTCTGCCTGAAGAGAGATATCTTAATGGCTATGCCAATGACTTTCATGTCTGGGGCTCTGAGGTCCCAGGTTCTGTCTCCAACATCACCATGAACCAGAGCTGAGCAGTGCTCTGGTAAATTATAATATTAATAATAATAACAATAATGTAACAGTAATAATAAAAATATTGATGGGATCCAGGAATTTGCACAACTGGCAGAGTGCTTTACCATATGCAAGGATCTCTGTTCAAGTTCTTGACCACCCTATTGAAGTGTCATACAAGTGGTGAAGTGGTGCTGTGGTATCTCTCCCCTCTCTCCTTCCCTTCCAGTCTCTCACCCTCTATCTACATCATCATCATCAACATTATAATAGTGGTGGAATAATAAAGCTGTGAAACCCCAACACAGGGTGGGAAAAGGGGGATCTCACTGGCTGAGTGGTAGATAACCCAGACCTCCATGCTGCCACCACTGCTTGAGCCTAGGTCTTGCAGAGGGAGAGGAAGTGTGCAGAAAGGAACTGACTGCGGGAGGTTGGTAATGTGTGAGCAGTCCTGGTCACATCAAGCATAAGATAATGGCTGGTCATTCAAAGAAGATGTGCTCAGCTGGCATTTGAAAATGAAGCTGTAAATTCAAATGTGGGTTTGAAAGACAATGATATCGTGTAACTGTTGAGGTTGTGAGGCCATATACAATTTCTTTGGAATTAAGTAGATAGATAAGCAAGATGCTAAAAGACAGATAAGTACCTTAAAATAATATTTTCCGTTACTACTTGCAGGAACTGGGCAACTAGCTGTGACGTTAAAGTCAAAAGCTTAGTGTAGTAAAAGGTTTCTCCCAATTATTAATTCCACACAATGGTCGTATAGAATAACAACCTTTGACCTGGTGCTGGCACAGCAGGAAGATCACAGGATTCACAAACATGAGGTCTTGAGTTTGATCCCCAGCACTGCTTGTGCCAGAGTAATGCTCTAATTCTTTTTCAATGATATATATATATTTTACCTCCAGGGTTATCGCTGGGGCTTGGTTCCTGCACCATCAATCCACTGTTCCTAGAGGCTATTTTTTTCCCTTTTGTTGCCCTTGTTGCTTATCTTTGTTGTTGTGATTGTTATTGCTGTCATTGTTGTTGGATAGGACAGAGAGAAATTGAGAGAGGAGGGGAAGACAGAGAAGGGAAGAGAAAGATAGACTCCTGCAGACCTGCTTCACAGCTTGTGAAGCACCCTTCTGTAGGTGGGGAACTAGGGGCTCAAACCAGGATATTTAAGCCCATTCTTGCACTTCGTGCCATGTGAACTTAACCCGCTGTGCTACTGTCTGACCCCTCTAATAAATAATTTTTTAAAGAGTAACAAATCTGGGCAGGGGTAGATAACATAGTGGTTATGCAAAAAGACTCTCATGCCTAAGGCTTCAAAGGCCCAAGTTCAATCCTTTGCACTACCATAAGCTAGAGCTGAGCAGTGCTCTGATAAAAAAATCAATTAATTAATTAATAGTAAATACTAATAACTAACAAATCTGTTTTTCTCAGTGCTAAAGCATGGCTAAAATGTGGAGGTACTGATTAAAAAAAAACTTATGGACATTAACTGTCAAGGGGCTCTTGTGGCAGGTTCTCCCTTCCCTCAGTCCCCCCACCTTTTCCTCACTTTTTAATGATCCATTTATTTTTCAGGCAATTCTTTCAGGAATTTGAAAGTTTAAGCAGGGGTTACATGGAGAACTAACAGGAAATGTCTCATCTTTCCAAGTTTATTGTTGAGAGTGGCCAGATGTCATTTGTTTGTGAGTGGGAAATGGGAAGTTAGATCACAGAATGTGAAATTTAAAACTCCATGTTAAAAAAAAAGAATAAAAAAGGAAGGGTGGAGGTGAGTGGAAAGGAGAAACACACACAAGAAGCCACTTTGCCTCCTGTGACTACGTTAACAGTGTAGTAGAGCAGTGCTGATGAGCAAGATGCTAATATGAGAACATGTTTTACTGTCTGCAGGCTTTGCTCTCTTCAAGGTCTGTGTGCAAACAGCTGGTCTCTGCCTGGCCTGGCCAGGGTGTTGGTAGCTCTCTGTGGATCTGCTGTAATTATAAACCCCTCTCGAAGGGCCAGGAATGGAGGCCAACATTCTTATTGGTCATCATGCCCCAGAATAAGGAATCAGCCAGAAACTTACAGAGACCTTTGGCTTGTAATGCTTACAAAAGCAATTTTGTCAAATGTATATATGTATGTATGTATTATATATATATAACATACATATATATATTGTTTTCAGACTCTGTGCTTTAAACTCTGGGTCAAACACTTCCAGGCTGCTCAAACTGACTGCTTCTAATCTGGCCCCCTTTGTCTCTAACTGCTAAATGACCGTCCCGGAAATACCCTCTGTGTCCCTAGCTCACTGTTGCTGCAGTGAGATTTGGCAGGCTCCATCTGGCCAGGTGTTTTTCCCAGCAGTTGCTATGGAAGCAGTGTACAACAGTGGTTCTGAGGGGCTAGAAATTGATGGGCTGGAGGTGGAGCCTGAGTTCCTGTCTTCAACTCACAATTTGTTGGTCCATCTGTCAAAGAGAGAGAGAGAGAGAGAACGAACTTTGCACAGGATTGCACTTCCTTGGAAAATGGATGACAGGCTCCAGGCCAGACAGAGATATAAGCTTGGAATTGGTTGTTGGATCACTGGCCAAACATGGGACAATGAATGGGAGAATACAAAGCAAAAGGACACAAGAGCCAATCCAAGGATAAAACTTCTTGACCAGTTTTTCCAAGACAAAGAATACCTCTACCTACCTGTTAGATTTTTAAGAGCAATAGGAAAATTTTCTTGAACCCTAAATATTTCCTCCATTGAAAGCTCTTTAGTGGACTGGGGAGACAGCATAATGGTTATGCAAAAATTTTCACATCTGAGGCTCGTAGGTCCTAGATCCTAGGTTCAGTCCCCAGTACCACCATAAGCAAGAGCTGAGCTATGCTCTGGTGTTTCGATCTCTTAATAATTTTCAAGTGTGCAATTTATTTGTGCTAAGTACATTCAGAGTGGTGTTCAACCATCAATGCTATTCATTTCCAGAAAATTTTATGAACCCAAACTGAAACTCAGTACCTATCAAATACAGTTCTCTACAGCCCTTGAAAAACTCTGATCTGTTTCCTTTTCTTCTTTCTCTTTCTTCCCTCCTTTTTTTAATTTAATTTTTTAATTTTTTTAAATTTAATTTAATTTGATAAATATTGTATTTATTTATTTATGAAAGAAACAGAAAGAAAGATGGAGAGAGAGAGAGACTAGAGCACTGCTCTGCTCTGGTTTATAATCATTTTAGGGATTGAACCTGGGACTTCAGAGTCTCAGACATAAAAGTATTTTGCTTAGCTATTATGCTATCTCCCCACCACTGATGACTTACTTATTATTTATTTTTTATTAGTGATTTAATATTGACTTACAAAATTGTAAGGTAAAAGGAGTATAATTCCATACAGTTCCCCACTACCAAGAGTTCTGTGTTCTATCCCCTCTGTTGGAAACTGGAGTAGTTCTCCCAAGGTCACTGATATGGGCTGATTCTACATCTACATCTATATATTTCCCCCATTTTTTCCCGCCTTCATTTCCCTTCTAGTTCACCCTACATCTATTACTACTTCTAAGTATCTTTCATTTTCTTTAGTTTTAAAATTTATTCATTTATTTATTCCTTTTTTTGTTGTTGCCGTTGTTGTTTTATTGTTGTAGTTATTATTGATGTCATTGTTGGATAGGACAGAGAGAAATGCAGAGAGGAGGGGAAGACAGAGAGGAGGAGAGAAAGACAGACACCTGCAGACCTGCTTCACCACCTGTGAAGCAACTCCCCTGCAGGTAGGGAGCTGGGGGCTCGAACCGGGATCCTTATGCCCGTCCTTGTGCTTTGCATCACCTGCACTTAACCTGCTGTACTACCGCCTGACTCCCGTATCTTTCATTTTTTTCCCTCTTCTCTCTCAGATAAGTGAAATTGTAGCTGGCTTCCTTTGGTATTTTCCAAATTTACTTCCCTTTCATTGCCTGTATAAAAACAAATCTCCTAGAGACAAAAGCTTTGGATCCTGGTGAAATGGAGGTAAAGAGCCCTCTGGTTTATTATTGTTTACCCTTCTGGGTGTATGGACCAAAATTTTTTCTGGGGTGCAAAAAAGATAGGAGAGCTGGCTGTAATTGCACATGGACATTGGCAGGTAGATGCATACCCCCGGCCTGTTCTCTGATCTACTTTCTGTCTCTATATATTTGCCTTATTTTAGAAATTAACTAAGTTTTTTTAATAACATTGTTGGGGGCTGAAGAAATAGCCTATTAGAGCACTTGCATGTCTGAGACCCCACAGGCCGCAGGCTCAATCCTTGACATCACCTTACACTAGAGCTGAACATTGATCTGGTCCTATCTCTCTTTTCTCACCCTTTCTTTAAATAAATCTTAAAATAACTGTTGTTTTGTGAAAAAAATGCCTACTTTAAAAATATATATTCTCAAGGAACACAGAAAAGTGCAAAGGAACAATTACACCAAAACCTTTCACTGTGAACATTTGCTGAATATCATCCTGGACACACCTTTGTATGCATGTGGAGTCAGAGAACCAGAGGAAGGACTGGGGTCAACAAATGATACTCAGTGCCTAAACAACTGAGAGAAAATCTAAAATAATCAAATAAAGAGAGGACTACAGAAGCTGGATAAAGGCAAGAGACTGGCCCACTTAATAATGGCCTGTTTGTTCAATATCACAGCACCTGATCATCTGGGGCCCTAGTTAGGGAATCCTTGGATTCCCATATGCATATTATGGGCCTTGACCTCTAAAGTGTCCCTATATCCACTACCACTGGTCGCTTCCATTAAGGAACAGTGTCTTGTGGGACTTCCCAAGACCTTGGTTCTAGCATAAAGCAATGACGGTATGGATAGCCCCAGTCTCCAAAGGGAGGCTAGGGGTATTTTGCCCTGCCACTCAAAAAAGACTGATCCTGAAATGAGTGCAGCCTGCAACGTTCCTCAGATGTGACGATGAGCTGTAAGTTCAGACCAATAGGGACTTAGAGATTACACAGGCTCTAGGGTTAAATATATATATACTCCAATTCCATCAGCACCCAGAGAAAGAGAAGGAAAAAGAGAGGGACATATGGAAGTAGCTACTATGCTATGTGTGGCTTAGAGGGGAAGAGAGGATTGAATTGTAAAAAGAAAGGGCAACTATGTATAAATGTGAACAGATAGTTGTAGATAAGATGACTGGCCCATGTCTACAACTTTAGGGGAACTGTGGTGGATTACAGTGGAGAGAGTTACTATTCAGAACTCTGGTGGTGGGAATGGTGTGGATTTAAACCCCTGTTAACATGTAATTCTGTAATATAAAAATAAATTTTTAAAAAAAGAGGGGAGGCAGAGCTACAGAGCAGCAGCAGCTGTGTTTCTCTCCTATCCTCTCCCAGGTCAACTAGGAATACCAAAAGAGACCACCTAGGACTGAACAAGACAGGACTAGAATGACTTCAGGGACCTACCAAATCACTGGTGAGTGCAGACACATGTGGCTCTTGGACAGAGAGAAGCCTAGGGAAAGATTAAATGGTTGGTAACAGTCCCACAGTTTACCAGTTGAGACACCACCTCCAGTCTGTTTTCACCAACAAAAAGACAGCTGAAGGGAGGAGAGGACTCTCCTAAGACTCACCAATGCAACTGTGAGACTCCATTGCTGCTGCTCTCAGAATCAGGAGCAGTGGAGGGGAGGCCCCATGCTCTTTCACCAGGGGAAAGAGAACTAATGAGGAAACTCAGGAGAAGATCTATACCTCCGTGGCCTAGCAGTGGGGCTGTGAGAGTCTCTTTGCATAACCACTGGATTATCTCTGCCCTACCCGGTTTTATCTTTTGGTCAGGAGTCAGTGATTAAGTTAAGAAGACTACTTATAGTTTAAAAGCCCTCAGGCTCCCATAGCCTACAGAGAATAAAAAGAACAAAAGAGGCATTTAAGCCACTGTGCTCCAACTCAGGGATTAAAATAATATTGAAACAACTGTCAATTTCCACAACTATGAACCCTTTGCTTATCTTATTTAGACACAAGTCAATCCAGGCAAGAATGATCAGTAATTTGAAAAGTACTGAGAAAGGGTCCTCATGACATACTATATAGAATGGTTAATCCAACAAGAAGAAATATTGGAGAAATGAACCAGGACAAGAGTCCACCTAAAAGCCCCTAAAGGTTGAAGCACAAAATAATGAGGTCAACATCCAAACACTAGTTACGGAAATAATCATAGGAGTGAGTAGAGAGTTTGAAAGAATTGTCATCAGAAATACAGGAACAACAAATAAGACTCTGGAAGAAAACACTAACTATCTCAATGTTATCTGAAAGCTGAAATAGCTGAGCTAAGAACACAACTAACTAAACAAGCTAAAACAGTATCAGAAGAGGGTAACAAAATAGATGAACTCTAGAAAACAGAAGAAGGGAAAGAGAATAGACTAAATGAGGCTGAAGACAGAATTAGCAAGATCGAGGACAAATTAGAGACAACTAAAAAAGAAGTAAGAGATTAAGAGATATTGAAAACAACAACAGAGACCTATAGGATGACTTCAAAAGAAACAATATATGCATTATTGGCTTACCAGAGGAAAGAGAGGGAAGGGAAGAAAGCATTCTTCAGGACATAATAGCTGAGAACTTCTCTAATAAACAATCAGACCACCATAAATAGGCAATATATCAGAACACTCTAAAAATCTATAAGAATGGTGTTAAAATATCTTCAATCTTTGATATCAATAAATGTCGATGGCCTGAGTTCACCTATTAAAAGACACAGAGTAGGAAGACGGACCAGGAAACACAACCGAATAATATGCTATCTACAGGAAACCCACCTAACTCAACAAGACAAACACAGACTCAAAGTGAAAGGATCGAAAACTATCATACAAGTGAATGGCCCACAAAAAGGGGCCAGGAACAGCTATTCTCATATCTGACACGATAGACTTTAAAATAAATAAAATTTTAAAAGATAGCGATGAACATTACTAAAATGCTCAGAGGATCAGTCAATCAGGAGGACTTAACAATTATTAACATCTATGCACCCAATGAGAATCCATCTAAATACATCAAAGTCTACTGAAAGAGCTACAGCAATATATTAACAGCAACACAGTCATAGTAGGGGACTTCAACACCCCACTCTCTCAACTTGACAGATCATCCAGGCAGAAAGTCAATAAAGACATAAGGGAGCTAAATGAAAAGATAGATAAACTAGAACTATTGGACATTTTCAGAGTCATTCATCCCAAGAAATTGGAATACACATTTTACTCAAGTCCACATGGGTCATTCTCAAGGATAGACCATATGTTAGGCCACAAAGACAGCACCAGCAAATTCAAGAACATTGAAATCATCCCAAGCATCTTCTCAGACCACAGTGAAATTAAACTAACACTTAACAATCAATAAAAGATTAGTAATAGTCCCAAAATCTGAAAGCTCAACAGTATACTCCTTAATAACTACTGGGTCAAAGAGGAAATAAAGGAAGATATCAAAATGTTTCGAAGTTCAACAAAAATGAAGATACAAACTATCAAAATATTTGGGACAGAGCTAAGGCAATACTGAGAGGGAAGTTCATAGCCATACAAGCACACATTAGGAAACAAGAAAAAAGCACAAATAAACAGTCTGATTGCACATCTTAAAGACCTAGAAGAAGAAGAACAAAGGAACCCTAAAGCAACCTGAAGGACAGAAATCACTTAAGTTAGGGCAGAAATCAATAACACTGAAAATAAGAAAACCATTCAAAAGATCAACTAAAGTAAATATTGGTTCTTCGAAAGAGTGAACAAAATCGACAAACCTTTAGCCAGACTCACAAAACAAAGAAGGGAGAAGACCCAAACAAATCAGATTGTAAATGAAAGAGGAGATATCACAACAGACACCACAGAAATTCAACATATCATGCGAGACTTCTATGAACAACTATATGCTACCAAGCTAGATAACCTGGAAGAAATGGACCATTTCCCAGATACCTACGAACTTCCAAAATTAAGTAAAGAGGAACTAGACAATATCCCAAATAACAGACCCATCATAGCTAATGAAATTGAAACGGTTATCAAAAATCTCCCCAAAAATAAAAGATGTTTTTACAAATGAATTCTACAAAATCTTTGAGGAAGAACTAATACCTCTACTTTTAAAAGTCTTCCAGAAGATTGGAATATTCCCTTCCAGCTTCTATCTATGAAGCCAGCATCACTCTGATACTGAAAACAGACAGGGGCACAACCAATAAAGAAAACTACAGAACAATATCTCTGATGAACATAGATGCAAAAATACTGAACAAAACTCTAGCCAACCAGATATAGCAGTCTGTTAAAAAGTCTATTGTTCATCATGACCAAGTGGGGCTTATCCCAGGGATGCAAGTTTGGTTTAATATATGTAAGTCAATCAACATGATCCACCACATCAAAAAAAGACCAAAATCCACATGGTCATATCAATAAATGCAGAGAAAGCCTTTGACAAAATACAACATCCCTATATGATCAAAACACTACAAAAAATGGGAATAGATGGAAATTTCCTGAAGATAGTGGAGTCTATACATAGCAAACCTACAGCCAACATCATACTCAGTGGTGAAAAACTGGAAGCATTTCCCCTCAGATCAGGTACTAAACAGGGCTGCCAACTATCACCATTACTATTCAGCCTAATAGTTGAAAGTTCTTGCCATAGCAATCAGGCAGAAGCAAGGAATTAAAGGGATACAGACAGGAAAAAAAGAAGTCAATCTCTCCCCATTTGCAGATAACATGATAGTATACATAGAAAAACCTACGGAATCCAACAAGAAGCTTCTGGAAATCATCAGGCAATACAGTAAGGTGTCAGGCTACAAAATTAACATTCAAAAGTCAGTGGCATTCCTCTATGCAAATAATAACTTAGAAGAAGTTGAAATCCAGAAATCAATTCCTTTTACTATAGCAACAAAAACAATAAATATCTAGGAATAAACCTAACCAAAGAAGTGAAAGACTTGTATACTGAAAACTATGAGTCACTACTCAAGGAAATAGAGAAAGACACAAAGAAGTGGAAAGATACTCCATGTTCATGGGCTGGAAGAATTCACATCATCAAAATGAATATATTACCCAGAGCCATATACAAATTTAATGCTATCCCCATCAAGATCCCAACCACATTTTTTTAGGAGAATAGAACAAATGCTACAAATGTTTATCTGGAACCAGAAAAGATCTAGAATTGCCAAAACAATCTTGAGAAGAAAGAACAGAACTGGAGGTATCATACTCCCAGATCTCAGACTGTATTACAGAGCCATTGTCATCAAAACTGCTTGGTACTGGAACATGAATAGACACATTAACCAGTGGAATAGAATTGGGAGCCCAGAAGTAAGCCCCCACACCTATGGGCATCTAATCTTTGACAAAGGTGGCCAGACTATTAAATGGAGAAAGGAGAGTCTCTTCAACAAATGGTGTTGGAAAAAAATGGGTTGAAACATGCAGAAGAATGAAACTGAACCAGTATCTTTCACCGAATACAGAAGTCAATTCCAAATGGATCATGGACTTGAATGTTAGACCAGAAACTATCAGATACTTAGAGGAAAATATTGGCAGGACTCTTTTCCACATTATTTTAAAGACATCTTCACTGAGATGAATCCAATTACAAAGAAGACTAAGACAAGCATAAACCCATGGGACCACATCAAATTAAAAAGCTTCTGCACAGCAAAAGTAACCACTACCCAAACCAAGAGACCCCTCACAGAATGAGAGATCTTTACATGCTATACATCAGACAAGAGGCTAATAACCAAAATAAATAGAGAGCTTGCCAAACTCAACCACAACAAAATAAATAACCCCATTCAAAAATGAAGAGAGGACATGAACAGAATATTCACCACAGAAGAGATCCAAAAGGCTGAGAAACACATGAAAAAATGCTATAAGTCTTTGATTGTCAGAGAAATGCAAAGAAAGACAACAATGAGATATCACTTCACTCCTGTGAGAATGTCGTACATCAGAAAAGGTAGCAGCAACAAATGCTGGAGAGGTTGTGGGGTCAAAGGAACCCTCCTACACTGCTGGTGGGAATGTCAATTGGTCCAACCTCTGTGGAGAACAGTATGGAGAACTCTCAGAAGGCTAGAAATGGACCTATGATCCTGCAATTCCTCTCCTGGGGATATATCCTAAGGAACCCAACATATCCATCCAAAAAGATCTGTGTACACATATGTTCTTAGCAGCACAATTTGTAATAGCCAAAACCTGGAAGCAACCCAGGTGTCCAACAACAGATGAGTGGCTGAGCAAGTTATGGTCTATATACACAGTGGAATACTACTCAGCTATAAGAAATGGTGACTTCACAGTTTTCAGCCAATCTTGGATGGACCATGAAAAATTCATGTTAAGTGAAATAAGGCAGAAACAGAAGGAAGAATATAGGATGATCTCACTCTCAGGCAGAAGTTGAAAAAAGATAAGAAGAGAAAACACAAGTAGAACCTGAACTGGAATTGGTGTATTGCACCAAAGTAAAAGAATCTGGGGTGGGCTGGGGGGGAGAATACAGGTCCAAAAAAGATGACAGAGGACCTAGTGGGGGTTATATTGTTATGTGGAAAACTGGGAAATGTTATGCATATACAAACTATTGTATTTACTGTCGAATGTAAAACATTAATTCCCCAATAAAAAAATTTAAAAATAAGAGAACCAGAAGAAGAAAAATGTACAGTTTAACAGATAAGTTTCATAAAACAAGACTATGTATGTAATACAGACTTTTAAAAAAATTTTTTAAATACTTATTTATTTATTCCCTTTTGTTGGCTTTGTTGTTTTATTGTTGTAGTTATTATTGTTGTCATCATTGTTGGATAGGATAGAGAAATGGAGAGAAGAGGGGAAGACAAAGAGGGATAAGACAGAGAAAGATAGACACCTGCAGACCTGCTTCACTGCTTGTGAAGCAACTTCCCTGCAGTTGGGGAGCTGAAGGCTCGAACCAGGATCCTTGAACTGGTCCTTGTGCTTTGCACCACCTGCACTTAACCCACTGTGGTACCTCCTGATTCCTGTAATTCAGTCTTTTTTTATGATATAGAGAAGCAGAGAAAGAGAATGAAAGAGACCAAAATAGCATAGCTTGCTTCTTTTTAAAAAATGTTTCTTATTTATTTTTTTATTATTTATTATTAGATAGAGACAGAGAGAAATTGAGAGGGGTGGGGAGATAGAGAGAGAAGGAGACAGAGAGACACTTGCAACCCTGCTTCACCACTTGTGAAGTGGGGACCAGGGACTTGAACCTTGCTCCTTGCGCACTGTAATGTGTGTGCATAGCCAGATGCAACACTGCGTGGCCCCCACCAAAACTTCTTTCAATGTAGTGGGGGCAAGCCTCCAACCAGGGCTGCATGCATAGCAAGCCAGCACACTATACAAGTGAGCTATGCCAGCCCAATTCACAGTTTTTTTTAAAGTTAAGTATTCAACTTTTCTTTCCTTTTTTAATACAATGCAATACAGAAAAACATGTACCATGTACCAGAGGGGAGAAAGCAAAACATAAAAAATAAATGTATAAATTTACCTCTAGTAATTTACTTCTAGTCCTGGAGGTGGTGCAGTGGATAAAACATTGGACTCTTAGTGAAAACATTCTTTATTAGTGAAAGCAGTGAACATATAGCATTCCCCAAGCTTTGTTTGTTACCCTTCTCAACCTTGGTTATAGCAATAAATGCTGGGCTAGTGTGTACACTTCCTTTGCCTGCTGCTTCCCCTCCTCCCCAGCTTTCTATCTCAATCGCTATCACATGGATTGTTCTTTTTACCCACTCAAGGTGATGGCATGTGCATTCATTCCAGGCAAGCTGAGGTAAAGCCAAGGGACCCAGGAGACTTGAGGTGGAAGCAGTTGGCTTCAAAGCCCAGGGACCACATGCTTGGAGACTTCACAATTAAATAAAGTGTTGGTAAGGACAGGCAACATTTTTTAAGTGATTTAATTAACAGGATTGTAAGATAACAGGGGTACGATTCTACACAGTTCCCACCACCAGAGTTCCGTGTCCCATCCCCTCCATTGGAAATTTCCCTATTCTTTAGGAATCCATTGCTCCTGGTGGCCATTTCTTTTCCTTATTTTTTTTTTTAATTGGATATGACAGAGAGAAATTGAGAGGGGAGGAAAGATAAATAGAGTGACACCTGCAGACCTGCTTCACCCACCACTCATGAAGCCTTCCCCCTACAGGTGTGGAGTGGGGGCCCGAATCCCGATCCTGGCTCGGGCACTTGTGCTTCTTACCATATGCGCTTAATTGGATGAGTCACTGTACACTTCGTCCTACTCTTCATCCCTCTGGGAATTTGGACCAAAATTCTTTATAGGCCAAAACCTGGAAACAACCCAGGTGTCCAACAACAGATGAGTGGCTGAGCAAGTTATGGTCTATATACACAATGGAATACTACTCAGCTGTAAAAAATGGTGACTTCACCGTTTTCAGCTGATCTTGGATGGACCTTGAAAAAATCATGTTGAGTGAAATAAGTCAGAAACAGAAGGATGAATATGGGATGATCTCACTCTCAGGCAGAAGTTGAAAAACAAGATCAGAAAAGAAAACACAAGTAGAACCTGAAATGGAATTGGCGTATTGTACCAAAGTAAAAGACTCTGGGGTGGGTGGGTGGGGAGAATACAGGTCCATGAAGGATGATAAATGACATAGTGGGGGCTGTATTGTTAAATGGGAAACTGGGGAATGTTATGCACGTACAAACTATTGTATTTACTGTTGAATGTAAAACATTAATTCCCCAATAAAGAAATAAATTAAAAACAAAAACAAAACACAAAATTCTTTATGGGGTGCAGAAGATGGACTGTCTGGACAGGCAAATTTTGCGACAATTTCCTATGGGCTAAACAGGATGCTAATCAACCACCTAACCTTCAGTCACTCAAGATCAGTTTCTCCAGACACCCGTTGCTTTTACCATGATTCTGACCAACTGGCTACAGGTTAGAATTCCTCACTACCACCTCCTCCCACACCCCCATTGCTTTTAAATGTCTGGTCTCTCTCATGAGCTCAGACTATGACCTGTGTTTCTAAGTGACTGGCTATAAATCAGAGATACCTATGCTCTCCTCCCTAAGTTTGATCACTTTGTCAAAGTGGCTCACAGATCTAGAAGTGAATCCACTCACTAGATGACCAGGGAATTATAAAAGGTGTGAGAAACATAGGATAAGGTGTGGGGACAGAGTGTGGTGCAGCTCAGGGGGCGAGGCAGTGTATAAAGCCACCGTGGGCTCTCAAGCATGAGGTCCTGAGTTCGATGCCCAGCAGCACATGTGCCAGAGTAATGTCTGGTTCTTTCTTTCTCCTCCTGTCTTTCTCATAAATAAATAAAACCTTGTAAAAATGCATATCATCTCACAATCTTTTCCTTTGTTGTTGTTGTTGCTGCCACCAGGGTTTTCACTGGGACTCAAGATCTGCACAAGGAATCCATCACTCCAGGCACATGGCAGAGCAGCACTCCATCCGAGTGAGATGATTTGCCAGCCCTAAGTTTTGCCACTTTTTAAGATTCACCTATTTATTTATGGGAGTGGAGGATGGTAAACCAGAGCATCACCATGATGCCAACACGACTTCCTAGGGCTGAGGACCCCATCGTGTGTCTTGGAGCTCCACCTCCCCAGATCCTGCCCCACTAGATAAAGAGAGAGACAGGCTGGGAGTATGGATCAACTTGCCAACACCCCCCCCCCTTTTTTTTTTTTAATAAACTGAAGCTTGATTCAGAATACACACTTGAACTTGTATCCCGTGTCTGACTTTATGCCTTTCACTAAGGCATGGTGGTGGTCTGAGACCTAAGGACTCCAGCTTCTCACAATGCTGATGTGTGTGAATAGATTCTGATTCTACTGATCTTCCCAAGAGATACTTGCCTGTGGATTCTGTCACTGCAACCTCCAAGTGCTCCCCTTTTTTCTTTCCTGTTTACTTCATACCAAATATAAAAAGTGGTTTAAAAATGGAAACTTTTTTGGAACCAAAGATCTTCCCTACAGGAAGCCATCTTCCTCACTGTCCTGACTCAGAGCCATTCTCTTCCTTGAACCCTTTCCTACTCTTCCCAGGCCTCAAAGTTCAAGTTTTCTTCTTATCCCAAAGGCTTTATTGCTACATCACTCATCGGTCCTTAGCCCATGCCTCACTGATAGTGCAGGAAGACAAATAATGGAACACTGTGTCTACATCTATCATCTATCTGTGTTCAGGACCTGGGTCAAGACTGGGTGTGAATGACTGTTGTTTGAATGAACTGGAAGCTGATGGTATCTCTGGAATTCTCTGGATGAGTAGGATGGCACACAGTTCTCAGAACTCCATAGCACCACACATTTCAATAATTTTAGAACAGTTGTCTTTATTTGTTTTTTAATGAGAGAGAGAGATACAGAAAGAGAAAGACCAGAGCACTCCTCAGCTCTGGTTTATGGTGGTGCTGGGGATTGAACCTGGGACCTCAAAGACTCAGGCATGCAAGTCTTTTGCAGAACCATATGCTGTCTCCCAAGCTGTCTTCTATTGTTTTTTATTTGTCCTCAAAAGGGATCTTGGGCAATAAGCTGTCGTTATTTGCTTTAAATATTTGAGGCCTGTCAGTGTTTCAGAGAAAGCATCTAGTGGCTCACATCCTGGAATTCAACACATTTTTCTTAATGACTAATACTAGAATCAGAGGCTCAGAGTGATAGGGACTACCCATGATGCATCACTCCTCCACTGTGTCTCAGTCCTTTTGCTCGGAAATGAAACTGAATTCTCGCACAGCCAGAGTGCTTGCTGCCCCCTCCTACCCACTCTTAGTCACCTTTGAGAGTATGACTTTTCCTCAGTGGTCCCTGCCCATCACTCATACTGGGACAACCAGAGTCAGACACTATTTATATACTTTTACACATGTTTAATCTTCTCAATTGTTCTATGTAGCAAGTCCTATTCATTTCTATCGGAAAAAGAGAGAAACTATGACCTGGGAGGCAGTTCAGCAGGTGAAACAATGGACTTGCAAGCATGGATCCTCAGCATGACATGTACCAGAATGGTACATGTTCTTCCTCTCTCTCTCTCTCTCATTAACTAATAAATAAACCATATTATTTATTTATTTATTTATTTATTTATTTATTTTCAGCAGAGCATTGCTCAGCTCCAGCTTATGGTAGTCCTAGAAATTGAACCTTTGGAGCCTCAGGTATGAAAGTTTTTTTGTAGAACTATTATGCTATTTCCCTAGCCCTAACATTTGACTTTTAAAGAGAGATAGATACAACTGGGGTAGCAAAAGATGAAAATCATCTACCAAAAACACAGAGTTGAACTTTGGATATTCAGGCTTAGCATCTATCAACCTGACTCACTCTGGGCACTGGAAGGTTGTCACCTGACCACTGTGTCAGTTTTTTTTTTTTTAAACTGGAAGATCTTTTAACATTCATGGGGGATGTTTTGATGTGGAAAGTAAGCTATAACTCATCTCAGTCAGTGTAACTAGGGTCCCGAGAGCTAGGACATACTTTGATTCTTATTTTACTCTTAAGAGAACTGTCGATTCAGATGACTTGATTTGCACAAGGTCACCCAGTAGGTAGGTTGTGGAGACAAGAAGTGAGCCCAGCCTATATTTATCTATTCATTTATCTTACCAGAGCACTGCTCAGATTTGGCTCTTGGTGGTACCTGGGATGAAACCCAGGACCTCTTGCATGCAAGTCCTGTGCCCTACTGCTGTGTATTTCTGCAGGCCCTGAACCCAGCTCTTCTGTTATCTTCTTTTTATCTCCAGATTCTTAAATATTTTCGTGTTTATTAACAAACTGCCCTTATACAATGTACTAATCTCTCTCCCTGTCTGTCACCCCCTTCCCTCTCAATTTCTGGCTGTCTCTATCCAACAAATAAGTAAAGATAATAAAAAATAAAAAAATAAGCAAGTGTACATTAATTGGGTTGACAAGATAGCTCTCTTGGATAGAATACCACTTTGCCATGTTTGAGCCCAGCCCCTGCTGCACTGAATTAAGCTTCAGTACTGTGATCTCTGTCTGTCTATCTATCTGAAAGTGTCAACCCAGATCAATGAAGCCCCAGAGACAACCAAAAATAAATAAAATGTACCAATCAGTATGGTCCCAAGCAAGCGGGATTCCATTGAAGGATCAACATAATTTTTTGTTTCATTTTTTATTAGTGATGTAACTGTTTTTACAAAATGATAAGATTTCAGGGTATAATTCATACTTACATAGTTCTCTTTTCTTAAATTGCTTATTCTCAAAAACATATATCCCATAATGCTGGAGTGGTGCCTACATGGTCTGCTTTGATTACACTGAAGACATTTGCTTTTCCTAAAATATCTTGTACCTGCAGGGTACCATCCACCGGGTAGGGCTCACTCTTCCCAGAACTTGGTCCAGAGTGTTTGCACTCAAGGAATGGATGGATTCTCAGAAAGTCCCAGTTAAAATGCAAATATGTTGCTTGGCAGAAGAGCCAGAGATTTGTTTATTGGTTCCGTCTCAGAGAGCAAGATCTGGAAGGGAATATTTGATGGGATTAAAAGATAAAGGGAGGGGAAGCCCTAGAGTTTAGGGAAATGCCCAGGGAAGAGGGTTGGGTCCTGGGAATTTAGGAGCAGAAGTCAAGGAACCCCAAACTCTGTGGTAGAAGAAATAGGAAGCTGATGTGCTTCTAGTCCTGGAGCCCAGGTTTGCCCTGGACTGGCTGGTGCCCAGGGCACAGTGAAACTGACCACACCACAGATAGAGGGCAGGGCTTCATGGCCATGTCAAGGGGTGAGGTTTTTGCCAGTCCTCGATAAGAACAAAAGCAGGTTTTCCCAAGAGGGTCCTGGGAACATACCCAGTTACCCATTATTCATTCTCTCCTATTAAGCCCTATTAAATGTCTCTTTTTTCTCCTTTATAAATATTTAACTTATTTATTCATTGGATAAAGACAGAGAAATCAATAAGTGGAAGATAGAATGGGAGAGGAAAAAAAGAGAGAGCCATCGACAGCACTGCCTCACTGCCTGTGAAGCTTTTGTTTTACAAGTGGGGCGAGGGTCTTGAACCTAGGTCCTTGTGCATTGTAACATGTGTGGTCCACCAGGTGTGCCACCAACCATCCCTTATTTTCCTCTTATACAGCAAGAAATCACCAAAGGATAGAAAGTGCCACTGGTCACATCTCTCTCCTCACCCTCAAGTTCATTAAGCAGTCCTGTCCTGTCCCCTCCCAGAGAAAAAATCTTCTTTATCTTTGCATTGACAACATAGGTGTGCGTTATTGAACATGACAACTGGATTGTACTCTAAATGTGGTTCTGTGGTCTATCTTTTGTACTTAATCACATTGGGCATCTTTCACTGTCAATTCCCATATATCTGCTATGCTATTTCTAAAATAACTGCATTGTACCTCACCCCACTGCATACCAGACACATCATAATTTACCCAAATCAGTCTCACACTCATGAACTGTGTAGTTGTCTCCAACTTTTTGCTATTGTAAATTATGCTATAATCAACATGGAGCAGCATTGTATTTCAAAGAAAATTATTCCAAAAGGTAAAGAGAGTTTCCACTGTAGCCTAGAAGGTAACTCAGCAGGTAAATAAAGCCCAAGATTTGCCCCCAGGAGGCCCCAAATTCAATCCCTGGCACCATCTATACTGAAGCAGAACTTTGAGCTCTCATAATCCCTCTCTCAGAAAATAAGTGGATTTTGGACCCGGGAGATAACAAAATGGTTATGCAAAAATAACAGGCCCGTGGCTGCAAAATCTCATATTCTGTCAGTTTAATAAGCCAGAGCCAGAGTTGAGCAGTACTCTGGTAAAGAAGATGATAGCTCAACTGGAAAAGCTCACATGTTCAAGTATCCAGTTCTTACCTTCGTGGGGAGCGCTTCACAAATGATGGAACAGTGCATCAGGTGTCTCTCTTCTCTTTCTCTTCCTCTTTTACCCACTCCTAAAAAGTAAGATCATTGTCTTTTATTTTTCCAAAATATAGAAAACATGTCACAAAGCACCATGCTCTCTTAACATGGATTTTATTTATTTAAGAAAGAGAATATAGGAGTTTGTCCAGGGGCTCAGTTTTAGAAACCCAGCCTCTAGCTGTTCTCATAGCTGTGAGGCACTGTGACGAATGGTTTCACGCATACTTCTGAGCTAATGTCTCAGAAGATTATCATGAGAGAGAATCTGGCCCCTCAGAGTCACCCCTCACACTGGCTGGCCTCTAGTTCCAGGGAATGGAAGCACCCCTGCATCATTTTCTGTAACACCAAAGGAAATCCCCAGATAAGAGACAACCTCATGCTTCACAGAGGCACTTCCCCACTCCCACGGAGATAATCCAGTGAATGCTTTCTGAATCACAGTTCTCCACGGCACTCCCCAAAAAAGCCTCGCTCAGCTCATCATTGCTGCTCCTATAGCCAGACAGCACTTCCTAGAAAATCATCATTCCATTTGCTCTTTATTCTTGGGACATATTTCAGCTTCCCAGTGCTCTAAGTGATAGTTTGTCTTCCTCAACAAGTCTCATGAGATACTTCATGAGGGTAAAAAGTTACTTTCTTGTATGTTTTCTACTCTAGCTTTTATTTTTATTATTTTTATTTATTTATTTTTTATTTAAGAAAGGAGACATTAACAAAACCGTAGGATAGGAGGGGTACAACTCCACACAATTCCCGCCATCCAGTCTCCATATCCCATCCCCTTCCCGATAGCTTTCCCATTCTCTATCCCTCTGGGAGCATGGACCCAGGGTCGTTGTAGGTTACAGAAGGTGGAAGGTCTGGCTTCTGTAATTGCTTCCCCGCTGAACATGGGCGTTGACTGGTGGGTCCATACTCCCAGCCTGCCTCTCTCTTTCCCTAGTGGGGTGGGTCTCTGGGGAAGTGGAGCTCCAGGACACATTGGTGGGGTCTTCAGTCCAGGGAAGCCTGGCAGGCATCCTGATGGCATCTGGAACCTGGTGGCGTTTCCAGCAGATGTTGTCAGAGGTCAAGCCACTAGCAGTTTCTCAGTAGTCATCTTGGCTCTGCCTCCTCTACTCTAGCTTTTAATCTGCCAGAGAAAAGGAAACCATCATCTCACTTTGAGATGATGGCAAAAGGAAGCAATGGACAGTTCTAGCTAGAGAAGCCAGAGCTAGTTCCCAGCCTCTCTAACACTCTAATAATTGGTGTGCTAACTGGGATACAAAGATGAGGGAGAACTGTTTGTTCACTACATGTTTGTTCACTACTCAAGGTTCTCCCGCTTGCTTATTTTGATTAAAAAAAAAAAAAAGAACACAAAAACCATATATCGACAGCTTCAGTGTGGCACATGCAATGTCAGGGATTGAACTCAAGACTTCATGCTTCTAAGTCCAGTATTCTAGCCATTTTGATTTTTGCCACATCCACTAACCAGCTGCACCATTCATTCCTCATTATTTAAATTTTTTAATGATAATAACATAGCTTTATCCTAATCCTTTAAATAATACATTTGATATACCAGTTGTATTTTTTTCTAAGCATATTATAATGGGAAAATGTTGCCTGCCATGTAGAATATTCTTAAGTCACAAACACTGTTTGACCTTAGACCAAGGGTTTAATCTCTAAGGAGCCTTGATTTCCCTCATTGTACCATGGGGTAAACCTATCCATTTATATTGATGCTGTCAGGAGCAGACAGAACACATGGAAAAGGACCCAAGCACACAGTAGGCTCCTCATTGATGTGGCACATGAGCTATGTCATATGCCAGCAGATGCCTTAAAATTATTTATTTATGTACTAATGAGAGAGAGATAAAGAGGGAGAGAGAGGGGGTGGGAAAGGACATCACTCTGGCACATATGATGCTGGGAATCAAACTCAGGACCTCATGCTGTAGAGTCTAATGCTTTTTCCACAGTACTACCTCCCAGGCTGTGCAAGCAGATATCTTGTCCTTATCACACTGGGACTTTTTCTTCCTTGTCTTCTAAGAGTAGAGGATACTGTGAAAAAGTTGTGATCATAATCAACATTCCCAGCTGGCAGCACCAGGGGACTGTGGGAACCATATAAAGTAGCTAGTCTAGACTCATGAGCACACAGGCATTTAGAGACTTTTTCTTAAGGTGATAGACTTTTTAGTGCAGGGTTTTTTGTTGCTTTGCTGAGCGGGAGGTGGGAGAAACAAAGAACACTCAGGAAAACCATGGGGGCATCAAGCACCTCCTCAGAAGGCTCCATGACTTTTCATCATCCCTTATTGCTTGTCCTCCATGTTCCTTAACACCCACCTCGTGGTGTGGGGTCTGCCTTCCCCGGTCCCTCGGGGGTGGTGGTGGAAGGGGTGAGAGGATGGGAGTTCCAGCTGAGTTCCGACAGCTCTCACAGAAGATGTGCTCAGATGTGGTGCTGAGAAAACAACTCTACTTCCTGCAGAGACTTCAAAAACCCACACCCTATCTACCGCTGCACATTTTTGCAGCTGAAGATGAAACTGCTGGAAATAGAGGAGTTTCCCTGATGTCATTGGGACGATGCCGACTGTGTTCCACTGGAGACATCAGGGAGTTGGCTCAGGAAGAGTTGATGGGAAGTGATGCAACTGTGGCCAAAGACTGTGGGCTTTTTTTTTTTTTTTTTGCAAAGGGTGGTAAGGTGGGGCCCCTGGGTTCCCGGTTGACTGAATATTTACCAGCACTTAACAGTAACAGAAAGTTCTAATCTTAAGAATAGAGGGTATGGACAAGAATAGAGACTTAGAGAAGAGGATAAACAGAACATATATACTCCTGAAACTTTCATTTCTTCTCTTTCTTTACCCAAAAAATAAAATATTTTGTCTTGTGGAGTCATTTTGATGCTTCCACTGAATTTTATTAAATTATTCTAAGATATGTTATCATCCCCAGAGGATTCCTTTGAAAATTGTCTGGGAAACTGAAAGGAACCAGAGCTCTTAGGAGAAACAGCTGATTTCTGACCAGGCAGGAAATATCCAAGATGAGGCTAGGTGATTATTCTATAAAACAGTGAAGCTATCAAAAACTGGTCCAGGAGTCAGTTGGAGAGGATTGCTGGCCAAAGATGGGAAAGTTTTGGCATCAAAAGAATAATGACAAGTGAATGAGGAAATGGTTAGACTGGTTGAGCACTGGAATCTCAAAGGGGTAATGATTAAAATGTATTAAAAGATCACAAATCATGAGTTATTAATGATTTTTAAAAATAACCCTATAGAGGGGCCAGGTAGTGGTGCACCTGGTTGAGCACACATGTTTCAATATACAAGAACCCAGGTTCAAGCCCCGGGTCCCCACCTGCAGGGGGAAAACTTCATGAGTGGTAAAGCAGCGCTGCAGGTGTCTGTGTCTCTCCCTCTCTACCTCTCCCTTTCTCTCAATTTCTGGCTGTCTCTATCCAATAAATAAAGATAATAAAAAACTTTTAATGATTCTATTGATCACTACTAGAAATTATATACTGCATAATTTCTCTGAAAACTGATAAAAAGAAAAAACATATCTTCCCACATTTCCCATGTAAATTTTTCTCTTGCTTCCTCTTTTTTTTTTTTTTTGCCACTAGAGTTATTGCTGGTACTACAAATCCACTGCTTCCAGTGGCCATACTTTTTTTTTTTTTTTAATTAGATAGGACAGAAAGAAATTGAGAAGAGAGGGGGAGATAGAGAGGGAGAGAGAAATATAAACACCTACAGACCTGCTTTGCCACTTGTGCAGGTGAAGAGCTGGGTCTTAAACCCAGGTCCTCACCATGGTAATGTGCATGTTTTACTGGCTTTGCCACCTCCCAGCCCCAACCCATGTAAATTCTTTTTTAGAGAAACCAAAAAGCCAACAAGGTAATATTCCTCTTTATATAAGAATCTTTACTAACAAACTGAGAAAGAATAATGGAAAATCATGACTTTTTCAGACTCTAATAAAATAATAAGCTTAAAAGTAATCATCAATTAATGCTGAAACCATTCATTCTTTTTTTAAAACTTTATTTAATTGCATAGGACAAGGAGAAATTAAGAAGGAAGGTGGTAAGAAAAAGAAACAAATAAAAATAAAAAAGAAGGAAGGTGGATAGAGGAGAAAGAGAAGGCCACCTGTAGCACTGCTTTGCCATTTGTGAAGCTTTCTTCCTGCAGATGAAGGACCCTGGTCCTTGCACATGGTAACATGCACTCAGCCAGGTGTGCCACCACTGAGAGCCCCTTTTTCTCTCTCTTTCTAGTTTTCCTTCCTTCCTTCTTTTCTTTCTTTCTTTCTTTCTTTCTTTCTTTCTTTCTTTCTTTCTTTCTTTCTTTCTTTCTTTCTTTCCAGAGCACTGATGAACTCAGTGTGGAGTTACATCCCTGTTATCTTATAGTTTTGTAAATCAGTGTTAAGTCCCTAATAAAATTAAATAAAAAGAAGAAAGAACACCAGAGGATCACTTTGGTATAGGTGGTGCTGGGGGGCGGGGTGATACACAGAACCTCATCTTTGAAGAATCCTATAGTCTACTCACTGCACCACCTACCAGGCCAAAACGTTAACAAGGTAAATTTTTAAATACATCTTTTTTTAAAATTTTTTTTATTTATTTATTTTCCCTTTTGTTGCCCTTGTTGTCTTTTTTTTTTATTATTGTTGTTGTGGTTATTATTGTTGTTGTTATTGATGTGCTTGTTATTGGATAGGACAGAGAGAAATGGAGAGAGGAGGGAAAGACAGAGAGGGGGAGAGAAAGACACCTGCAGACCTGCTTCACCGCCTGTGAAGCGACTCCCCTGCAGGTGGGGAGCCGGGGGCTGGAACCCGGACCCTTAGGCCGGTCCTTGCGCTTTGCGCCACCTACGCTTAACCTACTGCGCTACCGCCCGACTCCCTTTAAAATACATCTTTATGTGATTTATTTACTTACAAGAGCACAGCTCAGTTCTAGCTTGTGGTGTGGGGGACTGAACCTGGGACTTCTGAGTCTCAGGCATGAAAGTCATTTGCATAACCATTATGTTATATCCCCCACTAGACAGGAAATTTTTTTATAAATTATTTTTTTTTAACTCCCAGAGCACTACTCAAGTCTGATTTATGGTGGTGCAGGGGATTGAAATTGGGAACTTGGAGCCTAAGGTATAATCATTGTGCTATTTACCTTGCCCTAGACAAGGAAGTTTTTAAAAATTTATTTATTTATTTATTTATTTATTTATTCCTTTTTGTTGCCCTTGTTGTTGTATTGTTGTAGTTATTATTGATGTTGTTGGTTTTGGATAGGACAGAGAAAAATGGAGAGAGGAGGGGAAGACAGAGAGGGAGAGAGAAAGACACCTGCAGACTTGCTTCACCACTTGTGAAGTAACTCCCCTGGAGTTGGGGAGCCGGAGACTTGAACCAGAATCTTTATGCCAGTCCTTGCGCTTAACTGCTTAGCTGCCCAACAAGGAAGTTTTTTTTTTTTAATGGAAATCTATACCCACAAAGTATTATTCTCACAAATATATATATTTTTATCAGAGCACTGGCTTATGGTAGTGTGGGGAATTGAGTTTCAGAGTCTTCAGTCTCAGGCATGAATGTCTTTTGCATAGCCAGTATGCTATCTCTCTCACACATAATTTCTTGAAAATTTATTTTGGTTATTAACATGAGAGAGACAGAAAGAGAGAGAGAGAGAGAAAGAAATACAGCACCATTCAGGCACATGCAATGCTGGGAACTGAAATCAGGACTTCATGTTTAATCGTCCAACACTTTATCCATAGCTCTACCTCCCATTACTCACATAATAAACAAAGCATAGTCTAAACAAGTTCCTAGATCTATTCTATCCAATATGGTGGCCACAAGTGTCCCTTGAACAATTGAGACATGGCTATTCTGGGAGATAGTATAATGATCATACAAAAAGACTTACAGGGGCCTGGTGGTGGCATACTTGGTTGAGAGTACATGTTACAATGCTCAAGGACCCAGGTTCGAGCTCCCAGTCCCCACCTGCAGGGGGAAAGCTTTGCAAGTGGTGAAGCAGGGCTGGTGATGTCTCTCTGTCTCTCTCCCTTCTCTAACACCCCTTTCACTCTCATTTTCTGGCTGTCTCTATCCAATAATAAAGATAATAAAAAAAAACTTACATGCCTGAGTCACCAAAAGTCCCAGGTTCAAATCCCTAGAGTCACCATAAACCAGAGAAGAGTAATGCTCTGGTAGATTAAAAACAAAAAAATCATGCTGAATCAAATTATGCCTTAAAAATACTATACACATACAGTATTGAAGATATATCATAAAAATAGAAAATATCTCATTTATAGTTTTTATATTTAATTCTGAAATCATAATATTTTGGCTAGCTCACATTAAGTAAATTGAGGGTTATTTAATTCATTACATGTGTGGCTATGTTTCACATGAGACAGAGAAATCAGAGCACTCTCATACATATACCAAACTTTAAAGTAGAAATCTCAGGCATGCAAATTCAATGCTCTACCAGTACAACCATGTCCCCAGCTGCTCATTTTAACTTTTTTAAAAATTCTTTTAAAATACTTATTTATTTTCCCTTTTGTTGCCCTTGTTGTTTTATTGTTGTAGTTATTATTGTTGTTGTTATTGATGTTGTCGTTGTTAGATAGGACAGAAGAAATGGAGAGAGGAGGGGAAGACAGAGAGGGGGAGAGAAAGATAGACACCTGCAGCAGATAGACCTGCTTCACAGCCTGTGAAGCAATGCCCTGCAAGTGGGGATCCGGGGACTCGAACTGGTCCTTGTGCTTTGCACCACGTGTGCTTAACCCACTGCACTGCCGCCTGACTCCCTCTTTTTAACTTTTATAATGTGACTGCTAGAATATATAAAAGTGGGCAGGAGAGATAGTGTAATGATTATGCAAAAGGGCTTCCATGCCTTTTTGCCTCAAAAGTTCCAGGTTTAATCCCCTAAGCAGCTCTAGTCTCCCTTTCTCTGTACTCTTCGCTCTGTATCTCTTTCTGATTAAAATAAAACAAAGATATTTTTTAATATTTATTTTATTTATTTTCCCTTTTGTTTCCCTTGTTGTTTTTCATTGTTGTTGTAGTTACTATTGTTGTTGTTGATGATGTCGTCGTTGTTAGATAGGACCAAGAGAAATGGAGAAGAGAGGGGAAGATGTGGGGGGGGACAGACACCTGCAGACCTGCTTCACAACTTGTGAAGCAATCCCCACTACAGGTGGGGAGCCGGGGGCTCGAACTGAGGATCCTGGTCCTTGTGCTTTGTGCCATGTGCACTTAACCCGCTGTGCTACCTACAAAGATATTTTTTAAATAACACAAAGTTACATATGTAACTTGCATGTTATTTGCATTGGGCATTGCTCCTTTGACTCTAACTAGTGAAATGCTGGAGCTAGTTAACAACACTGAGAGGAAATAATCAGCTAACTTCCAACTGTGGAGAATTTTACCAGAAAAGTTGTTGGGCAGTACAGCTTCCCCCTGCTTATCCCTATGGTCTATTTACATAACCAGTTACCTAGGAACCGCCCTGCCTGCAGGGCACTGGTTTAATCCCCACTGGTTCATGATGTCTTTTTGCTCCGCCCCCTCTCATAGTCACCCTGATTTCTACCAGTCTCTTTTTGCTCCACCCTCTCTACTCACATTCTGTTTCCACCGTACTTGGTGAGTATATATACAGCTGCTCTTCTGTTTTAACACACTTGGGATTGCCTTCCAGCTCCGAGAGTTCCAGAGTCTATCTCCTGTGACGCTAGCTCGGCACGAGTTCCTGATCCATTTCCCACGCAGCAGCCTAGGCTGGCTCCAGTTGAGTTCTCTCCAACCCAGAGAGCATTTGCTTGGTAAGAAGCACCCTCAGGCTATCCCGGCAAAAAAGTGACTTACTTTCTTTAATTAATGAATGCCATTAGAACAAGTAGGTCAGGAGACCTAGGTGGCTTTGGATGAAAACAGGTATGACAACAAAATGCAATGTATGAACATTTTACTTCTTGGAAAAAAGCAGTTACAAGGGGCCTGGCAATGGCACACCTGGTTAAGTACCCATGTTATCATGTGCAAGAACCCGAGTTCAGAGTCCAGTCTGCTGCCCACCTGCAGGGGAGAAGCTTCACGAGTGGTGAAGCAAGTAGTACAGGTGTCTCTGTCTCTCTTCCTCTCTATCTCTCTTTCCCATCTCAATTTCTCTCTGTTCTATCAAATAAAGAAAAAAGAAAAAGGCAACTGTTGGTATGCTTCTTTTTTTTTTTTTTTTTTGTTGGTATGCTTCTAATTCTGCTTTTAAAAACCCTTTCTGTTTCATTTGGTTTAATCCCCCCTGCTTAACACTGCATTCTATTTACATAACCACTGTATTCTATTTACATAACCACTGCAGGGCATTGGTTTAATCCCCACTGGTTCATGATGTGTTTTTGCTCTGCCCCCTCTCCTTGTCACACCCTGATATTCACCAGTCACTTTTCTCTCCACCCTCTCTACATCACATCCTGTTCCCACCCTACTTGGCTAGTATATATATATAAGGACAAGATTGTTTTTAGTTTTTAGTTTAGTTAGTTTAGCTCGGCTTAGACTGTGCTGCGTCCTGCGTGAATAAAGAGATACTGCCTACAGCTCAACCATGAGTCCTGGGTCGTCTGTCTCCCGTCAGTGAAGCTCAGCCCGGTATAATGGCGCCTGAACAGGGACCGGCACCGATATGGGACCTAACCCACCCATCCCCCAGATAAGTAAACCTGGCTACCCATCCGCCATGGGTTGCCTTTCTACTTATGAAGAGGTTTGCAAAAGCCTCTACTGTTTCATCATGAGACAGTTACTCTTTCTCTGGAACATTTTGCTGTGGGCCACACTTCGGTTCCCTGACCAGGAACTTTGGTTTCTTATGACCAGGATCATAGAACTTGGAAGATGCACGGAGATTTCTCCTTGGACTTTCTGGATTCCCTCTCCCATGTTTCCAGAGGAGAAGGACTCCATTTTGCTCTAGGCCACAATTTGGTTCTTTATGACCATCGTAGAGCTTGGGATATGCACAGAGATTTCCCCTGGGACTTTGTGGACTTCTTGCATGTTTCCCATGGAGAAGGACTACTCTAATTTGAGGAACATTCTCGAGTACCCTGGCAGTCCCCAAGAATTGAGACACATGGTTAGTTCTACTCTCCTGATTCGATTCTTTCTTCGATGGGAAGACGCTTTTAAAAATGGGTGCCTGCAGCAATCCAGCAGGAATAGTCAGAAGCACCCTAAATGGAATTTTGAGGAGATTTTTGGACTAGGATGCCCTCCGGGGACTCATGATGCCACATGGTGAGATCTGTTTCATAAGAGAGTGATTTAAATGACTGAATTTTTGTATGACATTCACTTAAAAAAAAATGCTGGATGCAGCCATGATTTCTAGAGACATCCAGAAACAATCCAAAAAATTGTTTTTTCGTCCTTTGATTTCTTTTTTTTACGTCTTAGCATAAATCTGAAACGTTTAAATCCTGAAAAACGATATGAGTTATGGGCGGGGCAGATAGTGCAATGATTATGTTAATGATTCTCATGCCTGAGGCTTCTAACCGTGGTTCTTCTATTTACCTTTCCACATTTTATTGAGTTTAAACTGTTTAAGCAACCTTAATATCATACTAGAAAGGACTTCCAATTATAATGGAGCTATCAATTATTGTAAACTTCTAATCTGCTACAAGTTTTGTTTGACAAGTAAGTGAATTTCAGCTGTCAAGTCTTCACATGAAAAAGCATCTACTCAAATGGAATTCCTGGAAATCCATTTGGACCCCTGTTCTCTGACATCGCCCACAAGATGGCATGACTACAATGCACCCCCGAAAACCAATGCTGTGACCTGGCACAACCTGAAGAAACAGATTCACAGACTCCAAAGCTCACTCTCTACAGAAAAGCAGAATTCTGGTGGCTGACATTCCCAATCAAGACAGACATGTGTTTCATTCCCTGGCATTTTCTTCCATGGTCATCTACTTTGGACTTACACTTCCATCGGACTTACTGGTACACCTCTTGGACACTTTACACAACTTTACAGCAGCTTCCCTTTATGCTGCTGGGTTTCTCAAAGACTGACTGCAGCCAGCTGCCTTGGGACTTTATAGGCCATGTCTCCTCGCCTGCAGGCTCTGGCCCCAGAGATAGGAAACCTCCCCTCCTTACTAGGTCATGACCACAGAGGCAGGAAACGCCCTTTGAGGCAAGAGATGCCCACAGAGGCATGAAGCGCCCCCAGAGGCAATAGATGTCCCCAGAGGCAAGAAATTCCCTTTCACTTGCTAGGCCTTGCCCTTTGAGGCAGGAAACGCCCCCTCAGGCCTCCCCTTAGAATCACTCTGGTTCTTACTGCTCTTCTATTTTGTTCCTCCATGTTGTATGCCAGTTCTTTTGAAAACGCTTGTATGATATATGTTTCTGTTCACCCCACACTCCTGATACTACGGCCATTAGTAAAAAGAAAGGGGGAATTGTTGATATGCTTCTAATTCTGCTTTTAAAACCCCCTTCTGTTTCATTTAGTTTAATCCCCCCTGCTTAACACTGCATTCTATTTACATAACCACTGTATTCTATTTACATAACCACTGCAGGGCATTGGTTTAATCCCCACTGGTTCATGATGTGTTTTTGCTCTGCCCCCTCTCCTTGTCACACCCTGATATTCACCAGTCACTTTTCTCTCCACCCTCTCTACATCACATCCTGTTCCCACCCTACTTGGCTAGTATATATATATAAGGACAAGATTGTTTTTAGTTTTTAGTTTAGTTAGTTTAGCTCGGCTTAGACTGTGCTGCGTCCTGCGTGAATGAAGAGATACTGCCTACAGCTCAACCATGAGTCCTGGGTCGTCCGTCTCCCATCAGTGAAGCTCAGCCCGACAGGCCACCAGGAGTTATGGATTTGTAATGCAGGCACCAGAGATAGCCCTGGTGGCAATTAATTAATTAATTATGCATTCTAGAGCTATACAAAGAATATACAGAAGTCCTACTTAAGTCTTAGATGAGTACAGTGTGATCTCAAGCAAATAGCCCAAGACTTGGTCTCTTTAAAAAATGCCCTTCCCGGGAGTTGGGTGGTAGTGCAGCAGGTAAGCTCACGTGGCGCAAAGCGCAAGGACCATAATAAGGATCCTGGTTCAAGGCCCCGGCTCCCCACCTGCAGGGGGGTAGCTTCACAGATGGTGAAGCAGGTCTGCAGGTGTCTATCTTTCTCTCCCTCTCTCTGTCTTTCCCTCCTCTCGCCATTTCTCTCTGTTTTATCCAACAACAACAACATCAATATTAACTACAACAATAAAACAACAAAGGCAACAAAAGGGAATAGATAAATAAATATTTTTAAATGCCTTTGCCCTTCATTATTATGAAAAAATGATTATGGACAGCATTATCTGTCACATTGCTGAGGACCTAGTAGTTACCTGACAAATGACAGCTCTGGTTGTGAGGTGAAACGAGATGTCCAAGCGAAGATGTGTTTCAATATTCCAAATGCAAACCTATGAATTTCTTAATAGGATTAAAAAGTGGTGCAGGCTGTGAAATAATCCTATAAGCAAAGTAGATTTGGCATCCCCAATCTGTTTGGCTCTCTGCTCCAGCAACTCCTGAGGTCTGCAGTGTTGGGCAGAGAGAAATACCTATTCTCACTGTGAGGGCCACTTGTTACACAGAGCCTTATTTTACAGAGCTCACACCTCTTCTTTTTCCCTACCAACATGTGTCCTGAAAGTTCTAAAAAACTCACCCATCCTCTGTCTCAATAGTCTCCTTAGAATAATAACTTTTTTTTTCTTCTTTTGCTACTAGAGTTTCACTAGGACTTTGTGCCTAAGTGATTCTGTGTTGGTATGCATGAGACCCCTTCTGTTTCATTTGGTTTAAATCCCCCCTGCTTAACACTATTCTATTTACATAACCACTTCATTCTATTTACATAACCACTGTTAACAAGTTCCACACTCCCTCAAGGGCATTTGTGGTTCAATGATAGGATTCTCGCCTGCTCTGCCCCCTCTTTGTCACACTCTGATTTTCACCAGTCACTTTTCTCTCCACCCTCTCTATGTCACATCCTGTTTCCACCTTACTTGGCAAGTATATATAAAGACAGCATTGTGAGTTTTACAGTACTGTACTTTGAGTTTAACTTAGCTCGTCTTAGACTGTGTTGCGTCCTGCATGAATAAAGAGATACTGCCTACAGCTCAACCATGAGTCCCTGGTCGTCTGTTACCCACCCGTGCCTGTGAAGCCAGCCCGGCGAAAACAACCTAACCCGTCGAAAACAACATATGGCGCCCAACGTGGGGCCAGACCTGCGCAACTCCCAGATAAGTGAAGACTTTGCCTACCTATGCACTAGGGTCTTCTCTTCTACTTACGAAGAGGTTTGCCAAAGCCTCTACTGTTTCATTATGAGACAGTTTCTCTGTCTCTGGAACATTTTACTCTGGGCCACACTTCGGTTCCCTGACCGGGAACTTTGGTTTCTTATGACCGGGATCATAGAGCTTGGGAGATGCATGGAGATTTCTCCTTGGACTTTCTGGATTCCCTCTCCCATGTTTCCTGAGGAAAAGGACTACATTTTGCTCCGGGCCACAATTTGGTTCTTTATGACTGTGATCGTAGACCTTGGGATATACATGGGGATTTCCCCTGGAACTTTCTGGACTTCTTCTCAAATGTTTCCCATGGAGAAGGACTACTCTAATTTGAAGAACATTCTCAAGTACCCTGGCAGTTCCCAAGTATGGAGACACGTGGTTCGTTCTACTCTCCTGATTGGATTCTTTCTTCAATGGGAAGACACTTTTAAAAATGGGCGCCTGAAGCAATCCAGCAGGAACAGTCAGAAACACCCTAAATGGAATTTCGAGGACCTTTTTGGACTAGGACGTCCTCCGGGGACTCTTAATCCTACATGTAAACTTCTAATCTGCTACAAGTTTTGTTTGACAAGTAAGTGAATTTCAGCTGTCAAAGTCTTCACATGAAAAAGCATCTACTCAAATGGAATTCCTGGAAATCCATTTGGATCCTGTTCTCTGACATCGCCCACAAGATGGAATGACTACAAACACACCCCCGGAAACCAATGATGTGACCTGGCACAACCTGAAGAAACAGATTCACAGACTCCAAAGCTCACTCTCTACAGAAAAGCAGAATTCTGGTGGCCGACATTCCCCATCGAAACAGACATGCAGCGTTTCATCCCTTGGCATTTTCTTCCGTGGTCATCTACTTTGAACTGACACTTCCATCGGACTTACTGGTACTCGTTGCCGTGTTTCTCAAAGACTAACTTCAGCCAGAGCCTTGGGACTTTATAGGCCATGTCCCGTTGCCTGCAGGCTCTGCCCCAGAGGCAGAAAACTCCCCCTCCTTATTAGGTTATGCCCACAGAGGCATGAAGCGCCCCAAGAGGCAAGAGATGCCCACAGAGGCAGGAAACGCCCTTTGAGGCAAGAGATGCCCCCAGAGGCATGAAGCACTCCCAGAGGCAAGAAATGCCCTTTCGCCTGCTAGGCCTTGCCCTTTGAGGCAAGAAAAGCTCCCCTTGGCATCACACTGGTTATTGCTGCTCGCCTATTTTATTTTCCATGTCATATGCCAGTTCTTTTGAAAACGCCTGTACGATATACATTTCTGTTCACCCCGCAATGGCCATTAGTTAAAAAGAAAGGGGGAATTGTTGGTATGCATGAGACCCCTTCTGTTTCATTTGGTTTAAATCCCCCCTGCTTAACACTATTCTATTTACATAACCACTTCATTCTATTTACATAACCACTGTTAATAAGTTCCACACTCCCTCAAGGGCATTTGTGGTTCAGTGATAGGATTCTCGCCTGCTCTGCCCCTCTTTGTCACACTCTGATTTTCACCAGTCACTTTTCTCTCCACCCTCTCTATGTCACATCCTGTTTCCACCTTACTTGGCAAGTATATATAAAGACAGCATTGTGAGTTTTACAGTACTGTACTTTGAGTTTAACTTAGCTCGTCTTAGACTGTGTTGCATCCTGCATGAATGAGTCCCTGGTCGTCTGTTACCCGCCCGTGCCTGTGAAGCCAGCCCGGCGAAAACAACCTAACCCGTCGAAAACAACAATTCTGTTATTCCCCAACACTATCTATCTGTCATATATCTGTCTGCCTATCTGTCTACCTATGCATCTATCTAAAGTAGGAAAAGAGAGAATAAAAGGGACCATATAATCAAAACTCCCTCCAGTGCAGTAATGGGACAGGCCCAAACCTGTGCCATGTACATGGCAAAGCCACATACCAGCCAAGTAAGCTATTTCACTAGGCCCTCCAGTGCACTTTAAAAAAAACTTTTTTTTTTTGACTCAGGAAGAAGAGAAAGACAAGAGAGGAGAAGCACCACAGCACTGCTTCAACAGTTAGGAAGCTTCCTCTTTGTATGGTGTCCCTATGTGATGACTGGGAACTTGAGCCAGAGTCCTTGCACGTATAAGATGTCTCTCCCCACACCAGAAAAACAGTACTAATGATAGATGTGTTTAGGGTCAGTGACTGATGGTACTCATGGCAGATCAGATTAAGCAAAGGGAGTGAGGCTAGATAGCATAATGGTTATATCTGAGGCTCCAAAGTCCCAGGTTCAATCCCCCGTACCACCATAAGCCAGAATTGAGCGGTGCTCTGGTAAAATAAAATAAAATAAAATAAAATAAAATAAAATAAGCAAAGGGTGGTTTGCCTGTTGAGCTCAGCATAGTGATTAATGTTGCTCAAAGGAACAAGCCTGAAATGTTTGAGTCAAAACCCTTCAGAGTCTCATAGTTAGTAAGTACTCAATAACTATTTGCTAAGTGATTGATGCAGGGAATTTCAGATTGTAGTGCCTTGCTGAAGGGCACCCTTTAGGTTTGGGGACTTTCCTGGGCCCATTTCAATAACACCACAGAGGGTGGTTTCCTGTTTCAGTTACTCAGAAGGTCGGCCCTTCAGAAAGGCACCAGAAAGCTTTGGGAGCTTTTTGACTTCACAGAGCTTAGATGCATTAAAGCTTTGCTTTGGTGGATGAGGTCCCAGGGGGAGTGATAGAAAGCACACCACTTAAGTCATTTAAGCTCTGGTTGTCCAGGTTTTTTTTTTCAAATGCCCTTGGGCTTAATCCTGGAGTGCCAAAGGATAAGTTAAATGACTTAATAGATCTTGGCAGCTTCAGAAAGAATTAATAGCTCAGTATTAATTGGGCACTGAGAGTGAAGATGGATCTCTGAAAAGGTAGTTCAGAGGGGCTTCTTCAGCCATCACTGACTTCAAAGTGTCACAGCAGTGGCCCTCCAAGCAGTGATGCCTTATTAACACAGGTGTGACTACTTGATACTTGCACCTGCCCCCACACTCCTGGTGATGCTTTTCTCCAGCTCCCCAGCAACTAACTGATTATGGGATACGTGCCACGTGTCAGGTATGAGCCAGGGCCTAGAAATAGATGGTGACACAGTCTCTGTTCCAGTGAACTTCCCTTTTGGAAGGTACAGGAGAATTAGGAGGATGAGACTAATGCCTAGTGGCAGACTCAAGCACAGTGCAGAGGCAGAAGGCAAGGTGATGGGTGGCACCGAGGCTTCCTGCTTGCGTGGGGATTGGAGGGATATGCCAGGTGATGGTGTAGGCAGGCAGGGAGGCAAAGGCTGCTGACAGAGGAAGTTGCATACTCACAGCCTAAGAGTTCATGACTCAGTGGGGAGTTGGAGTGGAACATAGTTGAGGAAAGGACTGGGAAACTGGAGTGAGTGGTGGGCAGGTGCTCTGTAGAGGAGGAGACTCTGTGTGACTGGGTTAGCAAAGGACTGGGACAAGGGCTTGGCATGCTTGACTTTGCCTGTGGGAAAAATTCAGAGAAAGTAGTGCGTGTGCTTGTGTGTGTAAAGCAGATGCACTATCCAGGAGAGCTATCTTGTTGGCATGGGAAATCTTTGCTAAGGGTCAAGGAGGTGAAATAGTGTCTGCAGCAGTTCTGAAAGTTCTGCTGCTCTCTGGCAGTGGCAGGATATTGGACAGTTCACTTAACCTCTCTGAGAGCCATCCTCAAGGTGAAGAACAAATGCTAAGCTATCTAATCAAGCTGTAAGTGACCGAGAGAACTTAGACTGGCCGAAGCACTTACAGGAAATGTCACAGGACAGGAGCACTCAGTACTGGGAGGCTGCCTTTCCACCTCTCTCATTTTGACTCCCAGCTCCACAAAAACAAATGAAGAAACAGGATAAAGAGACAGAGTTGAACAGTTCCTCCCTATAAATTAGCAAAAGTAGGGATCGCCCCACTCTTTGAAGGGAAGCTGGGTCCTCCTACTCTGCAACTCAAGGAAGACTAGTCCTGAAATGAGAACAGCCTAGAATGTACCCAGCTGTGACCATGAGCTGCAAGCTCAGATGGAAAGGGAGTCAGAAGTTACACAGGCTCCTGTGCTAAATATGAATGTGTATACACACACACACACACACACACACACACACACACACACACACACACACACACACACATCCTGGATCAGATTTATGGGGTAAATGGTTAATTATATGTTTTTTCTTCAAGTTTGGAAGCTACTCTCTGCTCTAATCAACTTTCTAGCCCTTTTCTCAACTCTGACATCATCTTCCCAGACAATATTTTCACCCAACTCCATGTCAGCTATTGAACTCAAGCAAAAACTGCTATAGTCATGGGTCCCTAGAAACATACCTAAAATAGACTTCCTCACTGCTTTCCACCCTAAGATCCCTAGTCACATCTGCTGTATTCCTACTCTCTGGTTCCTGTTTATTGGACACAATGTCCTGCTTTATATTGTACTGCCTTTCAGCCACCATGATGCTATCATAATTCTATCTTGACCTCCCTGGGCAGACAACCTTACCAATGTGTCCTGGAACCTCACCTCTCCAGAGCCCTACCCTAATAGGGAAAGATAGAAACAGGATGAGGGGTATAGATCAACCTCCCTACACCCATGTCCAGTAGAGAAGCAATTATAGGCAGGAGGGTAGATAGCATAATGATTATTCAAACAGACTCTCATGCCTGAGGCTCTAAAGTCCCAGGTTCAATCCCCCACACCACCATAAGTCAGAGCTGAACAGTGCTCTGGGAAAGAAAGAAAGATAGAAAGGAAGGAAGGAAGGAAGGAAGGAAGGAAGGAAGAAAGAAAGAAAGAAAGAAAGAAAGAAAGAAAGAAAGAAAGAAAGAAAGAAAAAGAAAGAAAAGCTATTACAGAAGCTGGAACTCCTTCTGCACCCTAAAAATAATTTTGGTCCATACTCCCAGAGAGGGAGAAATGTTAGGAGAAGATGACCAGATTGCTCTGAACTCCAACTCCATTAGGACTTGGAGAGAGAAGAGGAAAAAAGGAAGGACATTTGGAAGTAGTATTAGGTGTAGGTGTAATTTAGGAAGAAAGAGAAGATGGACTATGGAAAATAATGAACAAATATATGTAAATACAGACAGATAGTTATAGAAATAATAGTCAACCCATATCTGCAACCTTGGGAGAACTACTGCAGATTCCAATGGAGGGAATGGGGATATAGAATTCTAGTGCTTGGATGGATGCAGAATTATGCCCTGTTATTTTATAATTCTGTAGATCAATATTAAGTTAGTAATACAATTTTAAAATAAAAGTCACAGTTTCAAAAACTAAGTTAGTAAAATTTAAAAAAGAGTAGATTACCTAGTAGACAAAACATTAGACTAGCATTATAAAATATATAATTAGCATTATAAAATAAAATAATTAGGGATTGAACTTTGGAGCCTCAAGCATGACCGTCTCTTTGCATAACCATTATGCTATCACCCCAGACCCCCAAGAATATTTCTTTACAACAAACTGTAGTGATAAAAGTCCAATCAATCTGGTAAACTGCTCAGAAAAGAACTGTTGATTTACTTCTCCCATCTCAAGCCCCCTCTGGATGTAAAATGGTTGGGTGAAAAATGGCCGATGGAACGACTTGCTTTATTTAAATTGTTGTTTTTTCTGCTACTGCTGTATAAAAGTGGTGAAATTACGTCAGTCAAATGCATACTTATTGTCATGTTCTAATGTCTGTTTGTCTGATGTTTGCCTAATACTAGGTTGTCAGAAAAGCCATGATATATTTTTCTATTTGTTGATGCAAAAATGTGTCATGACTTTTCTGACAACCTAATAGAATGTGTGCTCTATGAGTTAAGAAACCTGTCTTATCATTTTTAGCAGAGACTATCCCATGCCTCCAGCTAGACTTGGCACATAGTAGACCCTCAACAGCAATGTGTGAAAGGAATGACTTTATTGTACTAGGTGCCTTGCTTGAGACTGAAGGGCTAGAGGCAAAGACTCCAGCGAAATGGCCCTTCCCTTAGGGCAAGGTCATTCTAACTAAGGAGATAAACTATGAAATACCAAAAAAAAAAAAAAAAATACAGGAAAACCAATTAACAGGTGCTAGCCTCAATGAGTAATAGACAAAAAAGGCCTGTGCCTTCTTTGGGGAAATAGGCTCTATCTCTAGGGACAATCCTGTCTTTTCCTATAAACTTATCATCCAAGAGACTGCTTCTTTACAGCATGAAGAGAGTTCAGGTCAAGAGACTTAGTCATGGGGGGTGGGGGCTGACAGTCTGAAACATGCATCCTCAGGGTTCAGTGAAATAGCTGACTTGGAAGTGTGCTGTTTTGTGGTGTTTTTTTGTTTTTGCTTCCAGAGTTATCACTTGGCCTTGGTGCTGGCACTACAATCCACTGCTCCTGGTGGCATTTTTTTTTAACAGGACAGGACAGAGAAATTGAGAGGGGAGGGGAAGACAGACAGAGATGGGGGAGAGAAAGACAGACACCTGAAAACCTACTTCAACACTTGTGAAGCGACCCCACTGTGGGAGTAGAGCTGGAGACTCCCCAGGATCCTTGCACAGGTCCTTACACTTCTTAATATGTGTGTTTAACCCTGTGCACCACTGTGCGACCCCCCCCCCAGAAGTGGACTGTTTTGTCATGTGCATAACCCAAGTTGGAGCCTAGCCCTTACCATATTGAAGAGAATTTCGGTGCTGTGGTTTCCCTCTCCCTCCCTCTCTACCTCAGTCAAAAACTGATGTTAAATGGGCCTGAGTCTGGGGAAAGATTATTGTGACAGGCGGTAACAAGCTGTTACATTAAAAACCCCCTCTCTGAGATGCATCTAAGTAGATTTTAAGTTCCCATTTTAGTCTTAGGTCTTAAGTTTTAAGTTCCGCTTTTCTCTTAGAAGTTAAATTGTTTGCTGAGTGGAGTGAAAAGTCCCTTGCCCTTTTCCCTTTGAAAAACAGGACTAATCAGTGGAGGCCATCGGGTGTTTTTGCAGAGTTCTGCATGAGGGCTAGCCTTATCAGGACCTTTACATAGCTTTAGAGGTATACTGGTCTCCAGATGGTATGGTCAGATGGTAGGGGGACGTGGGGACCTAAACCCTGGTTAAGTCCCATTGGTTGTGTGGTTTTGCAATGTTTAAAATTTGCCCGTGCTTTGCTTTGAATGGATCCCGCTTTTTGCTTGGTTTGAAATAATTGGATTCTGCGCTTTCCATATGATGTAATTGGATATAGATTGTTAAGATGGTGTGTTCCCCCTCCCTGAGTGTATTTTGAATTATTATAAATTGTGTGGTTTGAGCCCGGTTCGGGGTCGAGCTGGTAGGCTGTTACTAGCTGTCACTTGGCCCAGACTCGAGTTCATGAATAAAGATCTTTTGCTTCCTTGCAGAGGATGGTGGTCTTGATTTATGCTCGTTAACATTTGGAGGTCCCACCGAGATCCCTTGGACGGAGATCTCCGAGGACGCCCCATTCCGGGTCCGGACACTAGGAGGCCTTGGAAGCCTTGCCTGGCGCCGGTAAGTCCAGCCTGAATTTTGTATGGTACCGTTTTAGTGTTGCACCTCCGGAGGACTGATGAGTCAGGCCTGAATCTTGTATGGTACCAATTTTGTTGCACCTCTAGAGGACTGGTATTGGGGCAGAAGGATTGCAGGACGCTGCGCTAATCCTCGCCCACGCCGATGGCGACGGCCCTCTCGGCTGAATGTGATAGGAGCTAGAGGGATTTCTATGGCAGTAGCTGGATCCAGCAGTTGGCTAGTCTGTTCTTTTCCTCAGGGACAGTCATTCGATGTCTTGTTTGTTGTGTGGCCACACTTTGTCTGTCTCCTCTTACTTTGGTGATTCGCGAAAAGGCTGAGCTTGTTAGCGCAACTGAAGGGTCTGGCCGAAGCTACTCTCCGGTGACTCCCAAAGGCCTAACTTGCAAATTCCTTAGTAGCGGCAGCCGGGATGGTAATCGCCCAACCTTGACTGAATGAATGATCTTCTGTGAGTGTTCGTGTGTGAATGTTGTCTGCCTCACGGCCATAAGGCTACAAAGCCTGAGTGGACTCGAACCTGCGTGTCCATGGAATCGTTTCAGCTAAGTGGGGATTCTCAATTTATTGAGACCTGGGCCGGGGTTCATACGGCCACCCCTTAAGCTAAGATTCTTTAAGGTCCCTCGAGGGGCCCGGCCAGGCGAGCATATTTGGGTGCCTGATATCCTTCGATGTCAGTTCTTCTTTCCCCACTTGTAATTTGTCTCGTTGGTCTTATTGCAGTACTTGCGGTCTGTCTTTTTATCTGTCTCTCCCCCTTGTTTTGTGTCACAGTACCACCAAGTTGAAAAATTAGACAGGAAAACTGGAGTCTCCGCTAATAAAAACCTCTTGCAGCCCAGGGAGGGAAGAAGGTCCCAAGTGGACACCCTTTGGGCTAGTAGGAAAAGAGTGTGAGAGTGAAAGAATGTATGAGAGCATTTTGTGTGCTGGCCAGCGTGTGAGTGGAAGGGTGAAGGTGGTCCTTGGCGTGACTGCCGTGTTCAGTGTTACCTTGTTTGTTTTCTTACTGTTCCATTTTGACAAGGAAATGGGACAGGCTCAGTCCAAAACCTGCTCACTCACCCCTTTGGAATGTCTGATTAAAAATTTCCCAGATTTCTCCAGAAGGGCCGCTGGATTCGGGGTTCAGGTAGATGCCTTCACATTGAGGAAGTTTTGTGCAAGAGAATGGCCCACCTTTGGAGTAGGTTGGCCAGAGGAAGGAAGACTGGATTGAGAAACATGTGCGGCCGTGCAAGATGTGATTTTCGGGGACCCTGGGCACCCGGATCAGATGCCATATATCGAGGTCTGGACGGGTATTATCCATGACCAGCCTAAGTATTTACAGGAATGTCAGAGGAACCCCAAGGAGAAAAGCAAGCCAGGAGTGTACATGGCCCGGGGGGAGAGGAGAAATGGGACTCTTAGGAGACCCACCTATCGTGTTCTCCCGAGTCTCCCTGAAACTCCCCCAAGACTGAGAAGGTGGAGGAATGGAAACCCCCCTCCGTATTCTGGTTCCCTTAGGGCCACTGCTCCCGAGCCAGATTCTACATCTGGGGTCCCGCCAGGTCTCTTAAGTCCGCCCCAAACCAGAGCGGTAACGACCTTTGGACCCAAGACGGCACCAGCGGGAACTTTTCCTTTAAGGGAAGTGGGGGAGTCGGATGCCGGGGGGAGGCCGCTGAGGGTGTGTGTCCCTTTCACCACCTCTGACTTGTATAACTGGAAGAACCAGAATCCTCCTTTTTCAGTGGATCCAGAGGGAGTGGCTACCCTGCTGGAGTCCGTCTTTTATACTCATCAACCCACTTGGGACGATTGTCAGCAGCTGTTAAATACTTTGTTCACCGTGGAGGAAAGGGAAAGAATTAAGCAGGAGGGAAAGAAACAGGTCCGGGACCACCAAGGAGAACCACCTACAAACCAGGACGTGGTGGAGGAGGTGTTTCCCCAGACCTGCCCCAAGTGGGACCCCAACACAAGCACAGGATCTGAAGCCCTTGCCAGGTACCGCCAGACTCTATTGAGAGGCATTCAGGCCACAGGCCGAAAGCCTACTAATTTGTCTAAGGTGACCGAGTGTATACAGGGTGCAAACGAGAGCCCGACTGCTTTCCTGGAGAGGCTTTACCAGGTGTATCGAACCTGGACCCCCATAGGTCCTAAAGCCCCCGAGAATGTGCAAGCTGTCGTCCTCCAGTTTGTAGCCCAATCCGCCCCAGATATTAGAAAGAAGTTAGAGGGTTTTCAAGGGAAGTCTCTCTCTGAATTACTGGCAATAGCCCAGAAGGTCTTTGAGAATAGGGAGGACCCAGTGAAGGCCACGGTGGAGCTAAATAAGATGACCCAGGTCCTGTTGGCATGGGAGACAGGAGGTAGAGAGGGTAGAAGAAGCTCTATGAGGGGTAGGAAGGGAGGAGAAAAAGGATGGGGACTGCAGAAGAAGAAGCTAGGAAGGGACAAGTCCCTAGGAAAGGATCAGTGTGCATTTTGCAAGAAGGAGGGACACTGGAAGGCTAAGTGCCCAGAACTGAGAAAAGGGAAGGGGCCCAGCACAGAAGAAGAAGCACCCCTATTGGTCCTAGAGTAGGAAGATCAGGGTTCCCTCAGCCCCCGGGAGCCCAGACTCTCGGTAGGGGGAAAGTTAATTGATTTCTTGGTGGATACCAGGGCCACTCATTCAGTACTCCAGCAACCAGTGGGGCCTACTGGACAGGAAAAAGTCAAAATTGTGGGCACTACTGGAGAAGCAAAGAGTTATCTAAAATCCATAGGAAGAATTGCAGGCCCCGGCCTACAGACCATTACCCATTCCTTCTTAGTAATCCCCGAGTGTCCAGAGCCACTCCTGGGAAGAGACCTCCTCTATAAACTCCGAGCTACTATTTCCTTTGAGGCAGATAAGGAGCCTGCTGTGCAACTTGGTGGGCGGATCCTGCTTACCATGTCAGTAAGTGAGGAGTACCGCCTTTATGAGGGCCCACAGAAGGTAAATAATCAGGACTTGTTAAAACAGTGGAGGCAGGAGATTCCAAACGTCTGGGCCGAGACCAACCCCCCAGGGTTAGCAAAACATGTGACTCCCATTGCCGGGATAGCCTGAGGGTACTTCTTCCCGAGCTAGTGCTCTCTGGGTTGGAGAGAACTCAACTGGAGCTGATCTAGGCTGCTGTGTGGGAGAGGGATCAGGAACTCGTGCTGCACCAACTTCCGCAGGAGATACACTCTGGAACTCTCGGAGCCAGAAAGCAATTTCCAAGTGTCTTTAATCAGAAGAGCAGCTGTTTTTATACTCTCCAAGTAGGGTGGAAACAGGATGTGATATAGAGAGGGTGGAGAGAAAAGTGACTGGTGAAAATCAGAGTGTGACAAAGAAGGGATCAGTGTGTGACAAGGAGGGGGTGGAGCAGGAGAGAATCCTATCATAGAACCACCAATGCCCTGGAGTGCTTTATGTAAAAGTGATTTATGTAAATAGACCAAAGCTTTGGATCAGTAAAATCCCTATATAGGCATATGGTTAAGCAGAAGCCAGGGGGAGGTGGCAACTACCCAACATCTCCCCTTTTCTTTTTAACTTTTTGCCATAGTATCAGGAGTGCGGGGCACTTTGTGAGGCAGGGAGACTGATAAGAGGCACACCTTTTTTGGGGTTCTACTGTCCCTCCTTGCTCAACCTCTCCGTGGAGAGAGAGACTAACAGAATTGACACACCCCTCAGGCTCAAGCCCTTCCAAGCTCAACCATATCCTCACAATTCCCCAACATCTTCCTCTTACTTAATGGCCATATATAACTGGGTCAATGTCTGTAAAAGGCTTCATCTCTGTCAGGGGAATAGCAGTGTAGGGGTGAACGGAAATCTGTTGGGAAGAAAGCAGAATGATAGTGTGTAAGTGTCTTCAAAAATAACTAGCACAAGACAGGGAGGGATAAGTAAGAGTAGCAAGAGACAGAGTGAGCCTGATGGGTGGAGGAGTGGGGGCCTGATAAGCCGAGGGGCTAGAGGGGTGATCTGGCATTGCAAAATCCCGAGTCAGCTGGCGGTAAGTTCTATGAACTGCTACAGTCATTCTTCAAGAAGTCCAGCAGTATAAAAGGAGTGTCCAGCAAGTTCTATAGAAGCATCAGTCCAATGTCAACGGCCAGGAAATAAATGCCACACGTCTATCTTGATGGAGGAGGACGGCCACTGGAACTTTTCTTCTCTGTAGAGAGTGACCTGGAACCGCCAAAACATGATGGGCGAAACAGAAGCAGGAAGAGCAGACACCGATGGTTGAGAGAAAGGCAGTAGGAAAGTCTTGTCCTTCGGAGTCTGTGAATCATGTTCTCCAGATCGTGTCAGGTCACATCATGGGTTTCGGGGGATGGCTGTAATTGTGGGTGATGTCAGAGGTCAGGGGTCCAAGATGGATTTCTGGGGATTCTATATGAGCAGATGCTCCTTTATGCGAAGGCTTGTCATAGCTGTAGTCAATTACTTATGAAAAAACTTTGTAACAAATTAGAAGTTTACTACAATTGATAACTCAATGATTATAACTGGTTTAGGTATCTTTATAATTTTGTGTAAAGGTCATCTTACGTGACCTCATGTAGCAGTCTTTATATAGCAAAGTTTTCATACCGAGTTTAAGTTACATATATTGATTCTTGACTATTTTTACATTGGGTTTTTAAGCAAACTCAGGTTACTAGAGTTAACACATTTTAGTGACAATTTTTTTTTTTTGGTACATTTACAATATCAGATTGATGCCAAATTTGTTGTGGATTAATTTCCACAAGATAGCTTACAGGACATTTTTGGGGGCCCTCCAAAAATGTCCTGTATAGAGAATCTGTATTTTAACTTAGGAGATGATGAATTGTCACATTGAATATTTAGAGTTTTACCTTAAACACTCAGTTACTTAAATGAATTGATTTTACCTCTTCTCGTAAAAATGTAACTTCGAAGTTACAATTTAACTGTCAAGTTAATGTTTACCAAACTTGAAACACGCATATTAAACATATAGTTTATAACACACAGGAGGAGAAAAACTTGTAAATAAGATATATCATTTCAAATGTGAATTTAGGACTACTGTCATAGTTGAACCATCTTTACTCACACAGTTTAAGACTAAACATTTCATATTGGTATCAAGACTTAAAAAAGAAATAAAAAGGGGGAATGAACAATTTTTGGACTGTTTCTGGACGTCTCCAGAAACCATGGCTGCGTCCAGCCGTTTGATATAAAGTCAGTTAACTTTCAGAGTACTCTGAGCACAATGGGTCATACAAAAAATTTGGTCACTCAATTTTTTTTTTTCACTCACTCACTCACTCACTCACAAAACACAACTGGCCAGTCATAGCATAAGACATTCATTCGGGGGGGGGAAGTTCTGTGAATCAGATTTTTTTTTTTATTCTGCCATGCTGTATTATGGATCCTGGGGTGCATCCTGTAGCCAGTCCTCTTGCAGCCAGTCTTCTTGCAGTGTTTCTTGTTCTTCAGGGATATCAGCGCCATCATGAGGGTATTGCCGGACATGGCGGGCAGGAACCCAAACAGGCTTGGAGTAATTTTGTGGAAAAATACATGCAAAACCCCTCCCCATAGTCAACAGGGGGTCAGGTCCTTTCCAAATTTTATCAAGTGGGTCTTTCCATTTGACTTTAATAGCTGGGAGGGTGGGTGGTGTTTGCCAATGAAGAATTATAGGAGGTTGGTCTGAGTTTTTGTAAATATTAAAGAGATTTAATGTAGTTAAGGATTTTGCCAGCTGGATATTAGGGGGGTACATTTCCCCTTTTTCTTTATTTAATTGAGCCTTAAGAGTTTGATGGGCCCTCTCAACAATGCCTTGTCCCTGTGGATTATACGGAATGCCTGTAGTATGAGTAATGTTCCAGAGGGAACAAAAATCTTTAAATTGTTTGCGGGTAAAAGCAGGTCCATTATCCGTTTTAAGTTGAAGAGGTAAGCCCATTACAACAAAACAGGAGAGCATATGGCTTATAAGCTTTTTTGAGTTTTCTCCAGTCTGAGCTGTAGCCCACATAAACTTAGAGAAGGTATCAATTGAGACGAACACATATTTTTGTTTGCCAAAGTTAGGTATGTGGGTAACATCAATTTGCCAAAGAGCGTTGGCTTTTAAACCTCGAGGATTAACCCCCAGAGTCTGAATAGCAGGTGTTTTGATTAGACCTGCACAGGAGGAACATGTAGCAAGAATACGTTTTAACTGTGGCAGAGGAATATCAGGAAATCGAGCTCGAAGACCTTTAAGATTAACATGGGTTAGGGAATGAAAGTCAGCAGGATTAGAGACATAGGCTAGGAGAATTCCTGTGGAGGCAAGGCGGTCAGCTGCAGCATTCCCTTCGGACAGGGGACCAGGAAGAGGGCTGTGGGAACGTAGGTGCTGAACATACAGTGGATGGGTTCGAGAACAGAGCATAGAGGCAATTTGAATTAAAAGAGGAGAAAGTGGGTTGTCATCAATTCTTACATAAGATCGAGCAGCCATGGAAGTATACACACTGTCAGAAAAAAGGTTGAAGGATTCTGGTACAGCTTTTAATGCAAGGAAAACAGCATAAAGTTCTTTGTACTGAGGGGAATTATCAGGAAGTTCAGTAAAGAGAGGTTTGGGGTATTGCTGGTCTGGATAATATATAAGGGCAGCAGCTCCCTTTTTTCCACCATCAGTGAACACTGTAGGAGCAGAGGGGATGGGATCTCGAGAGAAAAGTTTAGGTACTAGTAGAGGCAACAGAGGTAAAGAAGCTATCAAATTATTAGAGGGAAAATGATTATCTAATTGTCCTGGAAAACCCATTAAACTTATGGCAAAACGAGAATGGTGGCGTATGAGCTATTCTGTATCAGTGAGAGAAAAGGGAAGAATGATTGAATCTGGTTCCCTTCCTAAGACCTGAACCGATCTGTTTCTTCCTTGGCGAACCATAAATGCTAAGGCATCAGTCTCGGTAAGGAGTCTTGGAGCTCTGCCTACTGGCGTATGAAGCCATTCGAGAACGCCATGTTTCTGCCACAATGCCCCCACTACCGTGGGGGTGGAGTTAAAGATTAGAAGATTTACTGGAGAGGAGGGGGAGAATCGAACGAGGTGCATGTCCTGGAGAGCCTGGTTAACTTTTTCCAGAGCCAAGGATGCTTCGGGGGTTAACATACGCTTTGAGGAGGGCTGTTTGTTTCCTTTTAACAGATCGAACAGTGGTTGCAGGCAGTTCGTAGGCAGATAAAGATACTGCCTAAGCCAATTCAAATTTCCAAGAAAACTTTGTAAAGAAGCAAGAGTGAGATTAGAAGGAAAAGTAACACAAGGTTTTAAAGGACGAATCTGCGTTAGGGAAATCTCTGAGCCTAAGAAAGATATTGGAGGGATTAGCTGTATCTTCTCAGGAGCTACATTAAGTCCACTTCTCTTTAAGGCAGGGATTAGAAAATCACATAGGGCGGAGAGATCTGTATCTAATTCTCCCCATATTAACACGTCATCCATATAATGAAAAACCTTAAGGCCCTTATGAATATATGGGAAAAGGGCAGATTTAACAACCTCTTGACAAATAGTAGGACTATTAGCCATGCCCTGGGGCAGTACCACCCATTCAAATCTATCGGCAGGGCTGGCATTATTAATAGAAGGAACAGAGAAAGCAAAACGTTTACAATCTTGTGGGTGTAAGGGAATAGAGAAAAAACAATCCTGTATATCAATAGCTATGATTGGAATTCCTGTGGGAATTGCAGAAGCAAGAGGCAAACCCCTTTGGGGGGAGCCCCAAACCTGCATGGTTTTATTAACTGCACAAAGATCTTGGAGGAGGCGCCATTTTCCTGAGCGCTTTTTAATTACAAAGACTGGAGTATTCCATGGGCTCTGAGAATGACGAATGTGTCCCAAAGATAACTGCTCTTGGACGAGTTTTTAAAAAATTTCTAGCTTCTCCCTAGGCAAAGGCCACTGTTCCACCCAGACAGGCTCATTAGAAAGCCAATCTAAGTGGGGAGTTCTGTTACGAACAGTGGCAGTTAGTATTGGGGGTGCTGGTTGGGTCTAGCAGTCTCACAGGAGTGAGTGTGGTGTCCTGCAGAGGTGTCTGAGGATATCACTACATCTAAAGATTCCAGCAAGTCTCTTCCCAATAAATTGGTGCTTATATCAGCTATTAAAGGCTGAAAGCATCCGGTAGTCCCTTCTGGATCTTCCCACACAAGGGAATCTCGTGTGCGGAATGCCTGAGTCAATCCTCCAACACCATGTAAGCGTGGTCCTGGGAGGAGTTCCCAACTCTGGGGAACCTCTGCTTGTCTTAATATTGTCTTATCTGCTCCCGTGTCAAACATTTAAAAGGAATATTACCGATCTTTACTGTCATAGTTGGGTGACCCCTTTCTAAAACAGGGGTGGTCCATAAAATCTCAGGCTCTGAATTCGAGCTGTTCTCTTGCTCCAGCCGGTTATTTCTATGCTGGAAGTTCCCACATACCGCGGGTTCCTCCTTCTGCTCACCCTCTGTTATTGTTACTTGGCGTGGTGGGTGTAGCGATGGATTGGGTCCCAAGCTGGGCTTCTGTTTGTGGAAGAAGGGCACAGCACCAAGCGGGCGACCTGCTTCCTTCCCTCTTGGGGGCGGGGCTAAGGGAAGCCCCATACCTAGTTTAAATCCCTGTTTACATTTGGCAGAGGCGTGCCGTTCCTATGGAACCTTGACCAACAATCTCTCCTCCAGTGAAATCCTTTCTGGCATCTGGGACAAGGCATTCGTGGTCTCTGATTCCCTGTCTGGAGGCGGGGTTGCCCTGATTGGAGGTGGGGTCGCCCTGACTGGAGGCGGGGTCGCGGTCTATTTTCTGGACATTGGTTATGCCAATGCCCTTGGCGACCGCACTGAAAGCAAGCTCCTTTTTGCTTATGTAAGGTAGCTGCATAGGCCTGTAACATAGGTCCTTGAAAAGAGCTTGATCTGAGATCCTGGGTAGCTAGAATCCAAGTATCTGGGTGTTCGTTTTTAAGAGTGATACAGGCCTGTCGAAAATGCGGAAGCATTCCATCCCAGACTATGGATCGCAGAAGGAGAAAACGAGCGTCAGGATTATAAATCTTCCTTTCCAAACTCGACTGGACCCTGGCAATGAATTTAGCGAGGGATTCATCAGGTTCTTGTTGCAGGGAGAGAATGGGGGCTGAGGCTGCTCCCATGGGTGGTGTTAATCGCTCCCATGCTTTTAATGCACACAGGCATACTTGATCAAAATACCCCGCTGGAAACTTGGCTTCCGCCTGTTGAATCCCTGTTTCTAATTGGCCTGTTCCAAACAATGCATCAAAATTACCCTCTGGCTGATTTTGAATATTTTTCCGCTATTGTTGTAAACATTCGTCACGAAAGAATGCCTCCCATTGCAGGAAGAGGTGGCCTGGGAGCGTAGCATGAGTCACATCTCTCCAATCTTGAGGGGTATTAAGGTTCTGAAGCAGGCCTTGTAAAATGGACCTGGTCCATGGGGCATGAACACCGTCATCTTTGATAGCCTGGCGTAGTTCCTTCAGGTCTGTGGCGGAATATGGATACCAGGCCTGAGGTTTTTGTCTGTTGGGGGCAACATTGACCGGAAATGTGTGGACTTGCTCTGATAAGTGTGTAGCGGTAGGAGGAGTCATCGAAGTGGAAGCTTCTGGACAAGTGGCCGAAGAAGTGGTTTTGGAGGCTACAGGAGAATTCGGACATCTGTCTATCAAAACAGGGTGGGGTGAAGAAGCAGCCGTGGAGGCAGCAGGAGGTTCCGGACACGTTTCTGCCAAAATGGGGGTGGCCGAAGAAGTGGCTGTGGAGTCCAAAGGAGAATTCGGACACGTGTCTGCCAAAATAGGGGCCTCAGGGCAAGATGCCAAAATAGGGGCCTCAGGGCAAGATGCAGAGGAATTAGGGTGGGTCAAGATCACGACAGGCCTTTGCTTCTTCTTGTTTTTAAGGTGCTGGTTAAGTTCTATGATTACTTCCTTTATCTCTTGGACCTCAGCCTCTAGGTCCTTAAGCCTTTTGAGAGGTTGACCTATATATCCCTTAAAAGCTGCTATGATGATCAACAGGATATAAGGTGAAGCCCTGAGAAAAATGTCCCAGATATATAAAAATTGTATACTGGAAAAAGAATGCAGGATTTGGAAAAGATTTTCCATGGTGGAAAGATCTCCGGAAAACAATAAGAAAGAAAAAAAATCACAGTGCCTTAACACAATATTGCAGATACCCAAAAGGTGTGTACTTATCTAAGATGTCTTCTTGTAAATCTGCTGCTTACAGGTCCCTGTTCCGGGCGCCAGATGCCGGGATAGCCTGAGGGTACTTCTTCCCGAGCTAGTGCTCTCTGGGTTGGAGAGAACTCAACTGGAGCTGATCTAGGCTGCTGTGTGGGAGAGGGATCAGGAACTCGTGCTGCACCAACTTCCGCGGGACATACACTCTGGAACTCTTGGAGCCGGAAAGCAATTTCCAAGTGTCTTTAATCAGAAGAGCAGCTGTTTTTATACTCTCCAAGTAGGGTGGAAACAGGATGTGATATAGAGAGGGTGGAGAGAAAAGTGACTGGTGAAAATCAGAGTGTGACAAAGAAGGGATCAGTGTGTGACAAGGAGGGGGTGGAGCAGGAGAGAATCCTATCATAGAACCACCAATGCCCTGGAGTGCTTTATGTAAAAGTGATTTATGTAAATAGACCAAAGCTTTGGATCAGTAAAATCCCTATATAGGCATATGGTTAAGCAGAAGCCAGGGGGAGGTGGCAACTACCCAACATCCCATAGTAGTTCAATTAATTAGTTCTGCCACTCCAGCCCACATCCGACAGTATCCTATGAGCCGAGAGGCCCAACATGGCATCAGAACCCACATCCAACGCCTGAAGGAGGCCAGCATATTGGTGCCCTGTAAGTCGGCGTGGAACACCGACTTACAGGGCAAGCCTGGGACAAATGACTACAGGCCAGTGCAGGACCTGCGAGAGGTAAATAAGAGGGTGGAGACTATTCACCCCACAGTCCCCAATCCCTACACTTTCCTCAGTATCCTGCCACCAGAACGGACTTGGTATAGCGTCCTAGATTTGAAAGATGCCTTTTTCAGCATTCCTCTAGCCCCACAGAGCCAGCCTATATTTGCCTTTGAATGGACAGACCCCAAAGAAGGGGAAACTGGACAGCTGACCTGGACCCGCCTTCCCCAAGGGTTTAAGAATTCTCCCACCGATTCGACTTCCGGAGGCGGAGCTACGAGCAGCAGATCACTTTCTCTCCTCTCCTCTCCTCTCCCGGATCAACTAGGAATACCAAAGGAGACCACCCGGACCGAAACAAAACAGGACTAGAATGACCACAGGAACCCAGTAAATCACCCGTGAGTACAAACACGTGTGGCTGGTGACAGAGAGGAGAGAGGGGCCTAAGGAGAGATTAAGTGACTGCTAACAGTTCAACAGTTTGTCAGTGGAGACACCACCTCCAGTCTGCTCCACCAACAAGGGGACAGCTGAAGGGAGGAAAGGACTCCCCAGAGACTCACCAAGTGCAACTCTGAGTCTCCATTGCTACTACCCTCAGAATCTGGAACAGCAACAGGGAGGGACACCAGGGTACAGAGATCTAACCGGGAAACTCAGGAGAAGACCTATACCTCAGTGGCATAGCTGAGGGGCTGTGAAAGTCTCTTTGCATAACCACTGGATTATCTCTGCCACACCCTGCTTTATCTCTTGGTCAGGAGTCAGTGATTAAGCTAAGAAGCCTATTGATAGTTTAAAAGCCCTCAGGCTCCCATAGCCTACAGGGGAAAAAAAAAGGCTTTTACACCACTGAACTCCAACTCAGGGATTGAAAAAACTGTTAACTTATATAAAATGGTTAAAACAACAAGAAAAAATATTGGAGACTCGAACCAGCTAAAAGTCCTCCAGAGAGTGAAGCACAAAACAACGAGTTCAACATCCAAACATTAGCCAAGGAAATAATAACAGGAGTGAGTAAAGAATTTGAAAAAATTGTAATCAGAAATGCAGGAACAACAAATGAGAATATGGAAGAAAATTCTAATTATCTCATGGTTATTAGAGAGCTGAAAGCTGAAATCACTGACCTAAGAAGGCAACTAGCTGAACAAGCTAAAACAGTATCAGAGCAGGGCAACAAAATAGATGAACTCCAGAAAGCAGTAGAGGGCAGAGAAAATAGAATCAATGAGGCTGAAGACAGAATTAGCAAGATTGAGGATGAATTAGAGACAACTCAAAAAGAAGTAAGAGATCTCAAAAAGAGATTAAGAGATGCTGAAAACAACAACAGAGTCCTATGGGATGACTTCAAAAGAAACAATATACGCATTATTGGCTTACCAGAGGAAGAAAGAGAAGGGGAGGAAGAAAGCGTTCTCCAGGCCATAATAGCTGAAAATTTCTCTAGTCTAGACAACACCAAAGACATAAAGATTCAAGAAGCCCAGAGGGTCCCAAACAGAATTAACCCAGACCTAAAGACACCAAGACATGTCATACTTAGATTGGAAAGGAATAAGGATAAAGAAAGGATCCTCAAGGCTGCAAGAGAAAAACAAAGAGTCACCTACAAAGGAAAACCCATAAGATTAGCAGCAGACTTCTCCATACAAACACTACAGGCCAGAAGAGAATGGCAAGATATCTATTGAGTGCTCAATGAGAAAGGCTTTCAGCCAAGAGTACTATATCCTGCTAGACTGTCATTCAGACTAGATGGAAGCATAAAAACGTTCTCAGACAAGCAACAGTTGAAGGAAGCAACTATCACCAAGCCTGCCCTGAAAGAAGTTCTGAAAGGTCTCCTATAAACAACCAGACCACCACAAATAGAACGTATATCAAAACACTCTAAAACTCTACAAGAATGGCGTTAAAATATCTTCAATCTTTGATATCAATAAATGTGAATGGCCTGAATTCACCTATTAAAAGACACAGAGTAGGAAGATGGATCAGAAAACACAACCCAACAATATGTTGTCTACAGGAAACTCACCTAACGCAACAAGACAAACACAGACTTAAAGTGAAAGGATGGAAAACTATCATTCAAGCCAATGGCCCACAAAAAAGGGCAGGAACAGCTATTCTCATATCTGACATGATAGACTTGAAAATAGATAAGATTAAAAAAGATAGGAATGGACACTACTTAATGCTCAGAGGATCAGTCAATCAAGAGGACTTAACAATTATTAATATCTATGCACCCAATGAGAAGCCATCTAAATACATCAAACTTCTACTGAAAGAGCTACAGCAATATATTAACAGTAACACAATCATAGTAGGGGACTTCAACACCCCACTATCTCAACTTGACAGATCATCCAGGAAGAAAATCAGTAAAGACATAAGGGAGCTAAATGAAGAGATAGATAAACTAGAACTATTGGACATTTTCAGAGTCATTCATCCCAAGAAACTGGAATACACATTTTACTCAAATCCACATGGATCATTCTCAAGGATAGACCATATGTTAGGCCACAAAGACAGCATCAGCCTATTCAAGAGCACTGAAGTCATCCCAAGCATCTTCTCAGACGACAGTGGAATTAAACTAACACTTAACAATCAACAAAAGATTAGTAACAGTGCCAAAATGTGGAAGCTCAACAGTACACTTCTTAACAACTTCTGGGTCAAAGAGGAAATAAAGGAATAAATCAAAATGTTTCGAGAGTTCAATGAAAATGAAGACACAAGCTATCAAAATATTTGGGACACAGCTAAAGCAGTCCTAAGAGGGAAGTTCATAGCTATACAAGCACACATTAGGAAACAAGAAAAGGCACAAATAAACAGCCTGATTGCACATCTTAAAGACCTAGAAGAAGAACAACAAAGGAACCCTAAAGCAACCAGAAGGACAGAAATTACTAAAGTTAGGGCAGAAATAAATAACATTGAGAATAGGAAAACCATACAAAAGATCAATGAAAGTAAATGTTGGTTCTTCGAAAGAGTAAACAAAATCGACAAACCTTTAGCCAGACTCACAAAACAAAAAAGGGAGAAGACCCAAATAAATCGGATAGTAAATGAAAGAGGAGATATCACAACAGACACTGCAGAAATTCAACATATCATGCGAGGCTTCTATGAACAACTATATGCCACCAAGTTAGAGAACCTGGAAGAAATGAATGATTTCCTAGATACCTACCAACTTCCAAAACTAAGTAAAGAGGAAGTGGAAAACATGAACAGGCCCATCACAGCTAATGAAATTGAAACAGTTATCAAAAATCTTCCCAAAAATAAAAGTCCTGGACCAGATGGTTTTACAAATGAATTCTACAAAACTTTCAAAGAAGAACTAATACCTCTACTTTTAAAAGTCTTCCAGAAGATTGAAGACACTGGAATACTCCCTGCCAGCTTCTATGAAGCCAACATCACCCTGATACCAAAAGCAGACAGGGACACAACCAAAAAAGAAAACTACAGACCAATATCTCTGATGAACATAGATGCGAAAATATTGAACAAAATTCTAGCCAACCGGATACAGCAGTATATCAAAAAAATTGTTCATCATGACCAAGTGGGGTTTATCCCAGGCATGCAAGGTTGGTTTAATATACGTAAATCAATCAATGTGATCCACCACATCAACAAAAGCAAGACCAAAAACCACATGGTCATATCAATAGATGCAGAGAAAGCCTTTGACAAAATACAACATCCCTTTATGATCAAAGCACTACAAAAAATGGGAATAGATGGAAAATTCCTGAAGATAGTGGAGTCTATATATAGCAAACCTACAGCCAACATCATACTCAATGGTGAAAAACTGGAAGCATTTCCCCTCAGATCAGGTACTAGACAGGGATGCCCACTATCACCATTACTATTCAACATAGTGTTGGAAGTTCTTGCCATAGCAATCAGGCAGGAGCAAGGAATTAAAGGCATACAGATTGGAAGAGAAGAAGTCAAACTCTCCTTATTTGCAGATGACATGATAGTATACATGGAAAACCTTAAGGAATCTAGCAAGAAGCTTTTGGAAATCATCAGGCAATACAGTAATGTGTCAGGCTATAAAATTAACATTCAAAAGTCAGTGGCATTCCTCTATGCAAACACTAAGTTAGAAGAAATTGAAATCCAGAAATCAGTTCCTTTTTCTATAGCAACAAAAACAATAAAATATCTAGGAGTAAACCTAGCCAAAGAAGTGAAAGACTTGTATACTGAAAATTATGAGTCACTACTCAAAGAAATTGAAAAAGACACAAAGAAGTGGAAAGATATTCCATGTTCATGGGTTGGAAGAATTAACATCATCAAAATGAATATATTACCCAGAGCCATCTACAAATTTAATGCTATCCCCATCAAGATCCCAAGCACATTTTTTAGGAGAATAGAACAAATGCTACAAATGTTTATCTGGAACCAGAAAAGACCTAGAATTGCCAAAACAATCTTGAGAAAAAAGAACAGAACCGGAGGAATCACACTGCCAGATCTAAAACTATATTATAGGGCCATTGTCATCAAAACTGCTTGGTACTGGAACATGAACAGACACACTGACCAGTGGAATAGAATTGAGAGCCCAGAAATGAGGCCCCACACCTATGGACATCTAATCTTTGACAAAGTTGCCCAGACTATTATATGGGGGAAGCAGAGTCTCTTCAACAAATGGTGTTGGAAACAAAGGGTTGAAACATGCAGAAGAATGAAGCTGAATCACTGTATTTCACCAAATACAAAAGTAAATTCCAAGTGGATCAAGGACTTGGATGTTAGACCAGAAACTATCAGATACTTAGAGGAAAATATTGGAAGAACTTTTTTCCGCATAAATTTTAAAGACATTTTCAATGAAACGAATCCAATTACAAGGAAGATTAAGGCAAGTATAAACCTATGGGACTACATCAAATTAAAAAGCTTCTTCACAGCAAACGAAACCACTACCCAAATCAAGAGACCCCTCACAGAATGGGAGAAGATCTTTACATGCCATACATCAGATAAGAGTTTAATAACCAACATATATAAAGAGCTTACCAGACTCAACAAGACAACAAATAACCCCATCCAAAAATGGGGGGAGGAATTGGACAGAATATTCACCACAGAAGAGATCCAAAAGGCCGAGAAACACATGAAAAAATGCTCCAAGTCTCTGATTGTCAGAGAAATGCAAATCAAGACAACAATGAGATATCACTTCACTCCTGTGAGAATGTCACACATCAGAAAAGGTAACAGCAGCAAATGCTGGAGGGGGTGTGGGGTCAAAGGAACCCTCCTGCACTGCTGGTGGGAATGTCAATTGGTCCAACCTCTGTGGAGAACAGTCTGGAGAACTCTCAGAAGGCTAGAAATGGACCTACCCTATGACCCTGCAATTCCCCTCCTGGGGATATATCCTAAGGAACCCAACACATCCATCCAAAAAGATCTGTGTACACATATGTTCTTGGCAGCACAATTTGTAATAGCCAAAACCTGGAAGCAACCCAGGTGTCCAACAACAGATGAGTGGCTGAGCAAGTTGTGGTATATATACACAATGGAATACTACTCAGCTGTAAAAAATGGTGACTTCACCGTTTTCAGCCGATCTTGGATGGACCTTGAAAAAATCATGTTGAGTGAAATAAGTCAGAAACAGAAGGATGAATATGGGATGATCTCACTCTCAGGCTGAAGTTGAAAAACAAGATTAGAAAAGAAAATACAAGTCGAACCTGAAATGGAATTGGAGTATTACACCAAAGTAAAAGACTCTGGGGTGGGTGGGTGGGTGGGGAGAATACAGGTCCATGAAAAATGATGAATGAAATAGTGGGGGTTGTATTACTAAATGGGAATCTGGGGAATGTTATGCATGTAAAAAAAAAAAGAAGTAGAAACGCAAAGCAGAAATTGACTGAGTTTGGAGTATGGCACCAAAGTAAGAAAGCAGAAGTATACTAGAGTTTGCAGTGAGTACCTCCCTAATACTTCCTCTCCACTTTTCCAAGCTTTGGGTCCATGATTGCTCAACAATTTGTTTGGCTTTGTATGTTAACTCTCTTTTCAGTCACCAGGTTCCAGGTGTCATCAGGATGCCGGCCAGACTTCCCTGGATTGAAGACCCCACCAATGTGTCCTGGAGCTCAGCTTCCCCAGAGACCCATCCTACTAGGGAAAGAGAGAGGCAGACTGGGAGTATGGACCGACCAGTCAACGCCCATGTTCAGCGAGGAAGCAATTACAGAAGCCAGACCTTCTACCTTCTACAACCCTCAATGACCCTGGGTCCATGCTCCCAGAGGGATAGAGAATGGGAAAGCTATCGGGGGAGGGGGTGGGATATGGAGATTGGGCGGTGGGAATTGTGTGGAGTTGTACCCCTCCTACCCTATGGTTTTGTTAATTAATCCTTTCTTTAATAAAAAAAATAAAAATAAAAAAAAAAACAGAAAAAAAAAAAAAAGATCTGTGTACACATCTGTTCTTGGCAGCACAATTTGTAATAGCCAAAACCTGGAAGCAACCCAGGTGTCCAACAACAGATTAGTGGCTGAGCAAGTTGTGGTATATATACACAATGGAATACTACTCAGCTGTAAAAAATGGTGACTTCACTGTTTTCAGCCGATCTTGGATGGACCTTGAAAAAATCATGTTGAGTGAAATAAGTCAGAAACAGAAGGATGAATACGGGATGATCTCACTCTCAGGCCGAAGTTGAAAAACAAGATTAGAAAAGAAAACACAAGTCGAACCTGAAATGGAATTGGAGTATTACACCAAAGTAAAAGACTCTGGGGTGGGTGGGTGGGTGGGGAGAATACAGGTCCATGAAAAATGATGAATGAAATAGTGGGGGTTGTATTGCTAAATGGGAATCTGGGGAATGTTATGCATGTAAAAAAAAAAAAAAAAAGAAGTAGAAACGCAAAGCAGAAATTGACTGAGTTTGGAGTATGGCACCAAAGTAAGAAAGCAGAAGTACACTAGAGTTTGCAGTGAGTACCTCCCTAATACTTCCTTTCCACTTTTCCAAGCTTTGGGTCCATGATTGCTCAACAATTTGTTTGGCTTTGTATGTTAACTCTCTTTTTAGTCACCAGGTTCCAGGTGTCATCAGGATGCCGGCCAGACTTCCCTGGATTGAAGACCCCACCAATATGTCCTGGAGCTCAGCTTCCCCAGAGACCCACCCTACTAGGGAAAGAGAGAGGCAGACTGGGAGTATGGACTGACCAGTCAACGCCCATGTTCAGCGGGGAAGCAATTACAGAAGCCAGACCTTCTACCTTCTGCAACCCACAATGACCCTGGGTCCATGCTCCCAGAGGGATAGAGAATGGGAAAGCTATCGGGGGAGGGGGTGGGATATGGAGATTGGGCGGTGGGAATTGTGTGGAGTTGTACCCCTCCTACCCTATGGTTTTGTTAATTAATCCTTTCTTAAATAAATAAATAAATAAATAAGAAAAAAAATGAGCAAACAAAACACACTGTCAGAGCTTATTGGATAAGCTTATTGGATAATGTGTTTTGACGATAAACTACTCAGCTCTGACTATTCGTAGTGCTGGGATCAAAACTGAGACCTCTCAAATACAAGTTCCGTGTGCTTTATTGTGCTCTCTCCCTGGCCCCGCTCAGTTATATTGCGAAAGGGATACTTATAAAAAAAAAAAAAGAAAAAGAAACAGAAGGATGAATATGGGATGATCTCACTCTCAGGCAGAAGTTGAAACACAAGATCAGAAAAGAAAACACAAGTAGAACCTGAACTGGAATTGGCATATTGCACCCAAGTAAAAGACTCTGGGGTGGGTGGGTGGGGAGAATACAGGTCCATGAAGGATGATAAATGACATAGTGGGGGTTGTATTGTTAAATGGGAAACTGGGGAATGTTATGCATGTACAAACTATTGTATTTACTGTTGAATGTAAAACATTAATTCCCCAATAAAGAAATAATTTAAATAAAAAAAAAAAGAATTCTCCCACTTGTTTGATGAAGCCTTGAGTAAGGATCTATCGAACTTTCAAGGCGAGCATCCGGGGTGCAGCCTTTTACAGTATGCAGATGATCTACTGATTGCTGCCTCTTCTCAGGAAGATTGTGAGAAGGCAACCCGAGACTTGCTTGAGGTACTGGAAGATCTGGGGTACAGAGTGTCTGCCAAGAAAGCTCAACTGTGTGCCCAAGAGGTAACCTACCTGGGCTATCAGATTAAAAAGGGGCAACGGGTGCTGTCCCAGGGAAGGATTCAGACAGTCCTGAAGATCCCGACCCCATCCACAAAGAGACAGGTCCGGGAATTCCTGGGGGCAGTAGGCTACTGTAGGTTATGGATCCCAGGGTTCTCAGAACTGGCTGAGCCCCTCTACACTGCCACTGGCCGAGGCGACGCACCATTGAGATGGACAGAGACGGAGGAAGGGGCTTTCCAGGCACTGAAGAAAGCTCTGGTGAGTGCCCCTGCCCTAAGCCTCCTTGACCTCAACAAACCTTTTCAGCTGTTTGTTGCAGAAAGTGCTGGGGTGGCAAAGGGAGTACTCACCCAGACCCTGGGACCCTGGAAGAAACCTGTGGCCTACCTGTCTAAACGCCTGGATCCTGTGGCAGCTGGATGGCCAGGATGTCTGCGAGCAGTAGCAGCCGCTGCCCTACTGGTGAAACAGACTACTAAATTGACTTTTGGACAAACTCTGGAGATTGTAACTACCCACAATCTGGCCAGCCTACTTCACTCTCCCCCAGACCGGTGGATGACTAACTCTCGGGTTACCCATTACCAGGTACTGTTACTGGATCCACCCCGTGTCACTTTTAAGCAGACTGTAGCTTTGAATCCTGCCACCCTGCTCCCCAACCCAGAGGAGGAAGTCACCCATGACTGTGGAGAGATCCTGGAAGTCCTGACCTTGCTGAAAGCTGACCTGATGGACATCCCGCTGCCGGATGCACAGGAGACCGTCTACACGGATGGAAGCAGCTATGTGGAGGACGGTGTACAGTATGCGGGGGCTGCCGTAGTCACAAACCAGAAGGTCCTGTGGGCTGCATTGTTGCCACAAGGGACTTCAGCCCAAAAGGCAGAGCTGATAGCTCTCACGCAAGCACTCAAATGGGGAGCAGGGAAGAAGATAAATGTGTACACTGACAGCAGGTATGCCTTTGCCACTGTTCATGTTCACAGGGCACTATATCAAGAAAGGGGATTGTTGACTGCAGGGGGGAAAGCTATCAAGCATGCTCAAGAAATATTAGCCCTGCTGGTGGCTGTATGGGAACTGGAAAAGGTTGCTGTGATTCACTGCAAAGGGCACCAAAAAGATGACTCTGACGTCGCGCGGGGTAATCAGTTCGCTGATAAAATCGCTCAGGAGGCAGCCCAAAGACTAGTGGGGACCCATACTCAGCTAGTGGTGTCCTCGCCAGAGGAGATATTAAAAGGACAGAAACCAGGATATTCAGGACAAGAGGAAGAATTGGGTAAAAGGGTCAGAGGAAAACCAAGTGAAGATGGATGGATCATCCTCCCTGACGAGAGGATTCTGCTGCCCCAACAATTGGGAAGACAGGTGGTAACGCTGACACATGGAAGCACTCATATCAGGGGAGAAAAACTGGCTGAATTAATCAATAAATTTTATTTGATAGTAGGTTTACATAGGATCTCCCGAAGTGTGGCAAGCCGCTATGCCACATGCGCCAGGGTTAATGCCAACCCCGTCCAGGTTAAGGGATCTGGAACCTGGTGGCGAGGGGAGGAACCTGGAGAGCACTGGGAATTGGACTTCACTGAGATGCCTGTGGCTCCAGGAGGCTATAAGTATCTCTTAGTCATGGTAGACACTTTTTCAGGATGGACTGAAGCCTTCCCCACTAGAAAAGAGACTTCCCAGGTAGTAGTAAAGCAATTGGTCTTTGAAATTATTCCAAGGTTTGGACTTCCTTATTCTCTGGGGTCGGACAGTGGCCCGGCGTTCATCGCCAAGGTCACCCAACAATTGGCTGAAACTTTGCAAATTAAATGGAAGCTGCATTGCATTTTATCGCCCCCAGAGCTCAGGGCAAGTAGAAAGGATGAATAGGACACTTAAGGAAAGTTTAACAAAATTAAAAATAGAGACTGGTGGGAACTGGGTTTCCCTTTTACCCTTTGCATTGTTAAAAAGCAGAAATGTCGGGATTTACCCCCCTTTGAAATTGTGTATGGCAGGTTGCCTACTCTTGTGCCCCGGATAGGGGCTGAAAAATTGGCCGAGGTGGCTTCCTAGAGTCCCTAGAGGCTTTGCAGGTGGTGCGAGGAAAGGCCCTACTCGCCATCCGGAACGTGAAACCTGGAACCCAGAGGGAGGAAGGCTGGGACCAGATCACCCCCCTGTTCGAGCCTGGTGATTCCGTGTTGGTGAAGAAGTTGCATCCTGATCATCTTGAGGCCCGGTGGGAAGGACCGTACACCGTGGTCCTGAGCACACCAACCGCTGCAAAGGTCACTGGGAAGTGACATTGGATTCACCACATACACCTGAAGAAGTTTGCTGTGGACCCCCCAGAGGGAGACGGCCAGAGAAGATGGCACGCTGTATTTACCACGAACCCAATGAAGATCCGACTGGTCTCGGACTAGTCCTGGTGCTCCTGTTCTGCTTTGGCTGGAGCTCCCAAGCTGACCGACCCTCATTCTCCTCCCAATTTGTGTGGAAGCTGATAGGCCGCGATGGGAAGGTAATCGTTGAAGACCCGCTGATGGCCCCCCAGCCCTTATTCATTTTTGACCTTTGTGACTTATTCGGCCCTAATTGGGATGGGAGGAACTGCTCCAGCTCTACTACTACAGATGGAGGGTGCAGCACCATAGATCGAGAGCGCCGCCTTCAGGAAAAACCATACACCTTTTGCAACAAGGAGGACAGGCCCACTTCCTGTGAGGAGGAAACGCATTACTTTTGTGGAGACTTTGGAGAATCCCCTCCGTGCATTCCAGCCTGGGGGTCCATCACTGACCCACACATAGAGTTCCTGCGAACAGATCGTGGTACTGGGGGAACTTGCACCTTAGGAGACTGTAACCCAATGACCATAAGAGTAAAAGACTATGATAATTTGGACACATGGACAAAGGGTAGAACGTGGGTCATCCGGGTGATATTTACTAAGAGGGATCCTGGTACCAACTTCACCATTCGACTGGATGTGCTGCCACGGGCTCAGGACCCTATTGGACCTTTAAGGACTACTCCTTCGCTGCAAGTTACCCTAGGCCTGGACAGCACTGTGAAACCAAGTACCACTCACCTGACTGACTTGGGGGCTTGTCACCCGAATGACTTAGGTCCCGTTCACCCTAGAGTGAAGCCACTGGTAAGGTCCATGGAACTAATGTACCACCTTTTAAATGACTCTGCCCCGAATGTGACCCGTGATTGCTGGCTATGTCTGCACCCTGAACCCCCTTATTATATATGTATAGCTGCCATTGCAGAAGTGGGCACAAACAAGGGAGATATTAGGAAACTAACCCTTTCATCAGGAAACTTAAATAGCCCAGAATGTAAGTGGGGAACGCAGCTCCACCAAGTGACCTTAGAGGATGTTCAGGGGAAAGGAACCTGCCTTATCACCGCTAACTATAAACTGGATGCTTCCTCAAATTGGGGCCATTGCACCCAAACTATTAGGGTTAGCAAGACCCAAGAATGGGCAGTCCTCCTAAAAGCCCTGGAGGGAACCTGGTGGGTCTGCACTTCAGGTATAATCCCCTCTGTTTACCTTTATGGGATGGCCAGGGAAGAGTTCTGCATCCTAACTCACATCCTGCCCCACTTGTATTATGCGCACGGTGGGAGGGGATGGGCGCACCTAGAGAGGCAGGAAAATGGTCACCTCTGGCCCATGAGACAGAAGCGCGCCCCAATAATAGTTCCCATACTTGCAGGAGCAGCAATCGCAGGGTCAATAGCGGTAGGAGCAACGACCCTAGCCAAGGAAGAGACCATGGTGAAATTGGACCAACAGGTAGATCAGGATTTAAGGACATTAGAGGACTCTATGGAAGCCCTTGAAGGGTCGCTATCCTCCCTTGCCGAGGTGGTCCTCCAAAATCGTAGAGGACTCGATTTGCTATTTTTAAAACAGGGAGGATTATGTGTGGCCCTTAATGAGGCTTGTTGCTTTTATGCCAACCATTCCGGGATGGTGAAGAAAAATTTAAGCGAGGTCAAGAAAAGGATAGAAGATAGAGCCCAGAAATGGAAGGAGTTGAGCGAGGGCAACTGGTTCAAGGGCAACTGGTTCACAAACAGGTTTTCAAATCTATTCTCCTGGCCCTCTTGGGTTAAGACATTGATCAGTACCATAGCTGGACCCCTGATTACCTCGCTCCTGATTATCACCCTGGGTCCCTGCTTATGGAAGACTCTGGTATCAATGATCCAGAGGAGGACTAGAAAAGTTATGCATCTTGAGGAGGCAGGAGGATATATTGATTACTTTGACACAGAAGAGGAAAGAGAAGAAGAAGAATCAAGGATTTGATTTTCAGCTAAGACTAGTGGGGAATGTGACAGGCGGTAACAAGCTGTTACATAAAAACCCCCCTCTCTGAGATGCATCTAAGTAGATTTTTTATTTAAGAAAGATTAATTAACAAACCATAGGGTAGGAGGGGTACAACTCCACACAATTCCAACCACCCAATCTCCATATCCCACCCCCTCCCCTGACAGCTTTCCCATTCTCTATCCCCCCGGGAGCATGGACCCAGGGTCATTGTGGGTTGTAGAAGGTGGAAGGTCTGGCTTCTGTAATTGCTTCCCCGCTGAACATGGGCGTTGACTATCGGTCCATACTCCCAGTCTGCCTCTCTCTTTCCCTAGTACGGTGGGTCTCTGGGGAAGCTGAGCTCCAGGACACATTGGTGGGGTCTTCAATTCAGGGAAGCCTGGCCAGCATCCTGATGGCATCTGGAACCTGGTGACTGAAAAGAGAGTTAACATACAAAGCCAAACAAATTGTTGAGCAATCATGGACCCAAAGCTTGGAATAGTGGAGAGGAAGTGTTAGGAGGGTACTCACTGCAAACTCTAGTGTACTTCTGCTTTCAGGTATATATTCTGCAGTAGTTTATGGATACATGTGAACATATGCTCTCTCTCACAGAAACTGGTGTATATCTAGGTTATGGGACTTTGTTAGAAAGTGAACCACCTGAGATGAAATTAGAATATACTATGAAAGGAAAGGTCTCACCCGAGTAATGAAGCTGAAGGGTTGTCATTCCACACGTGAAGTCTCTGGACACAGTCTGAAGTGAAGCATGTTGAGGTGGCAATTGTTGCATTGGTTAGGTTGTGATCGGCGGATGCAATATTATTTGATATGGATTGGGAGAGGCATACGGGAAAGTGGGCCCTATCCAAGGGTTCCAGGACTGGGGGAAGTAGATGCTCTATAGTGGAGATGTGGGGTTCCTGCTGTCTTAGAGTTCAAAAAGACAATCAGTAGTTAATGTTATCATCACATTATTTGGTAATTGGGTTAACTTTGAAAAGTCCTTTTGTTATGGTTTGCTGTACAGTACCCAGTATCTTGTATATAGCTGTGCTATTGGATGCTTCTGATCTACTTGGTCTAGGCTTTTGTGTAAGTAGATTTTAAGTTCCCATTTTAGTCTTAGGTCTTAAGTTTTAAGTTCCACTTTTCTCTTAGAAGTTAAGTTGTTTGCTGAGTGGAGTGAAAAGTCCCTTGCCCTTTTCCCTTTGAAAAACAGGAAATCAGTGGAGGCCATCAGGTGTTTTTGCAGAGTTCTGCATGAGGGCTAGCCTTATCAGGACCTTTACACAGCTTTAGAGGTATACTGGTCTCCAGATGGTATGGTCAGATGGTAGGGAGACGTGGGGAACTAAACCCTGGTTAAGTCCCATTGGTTGTGTGGTTTTGCAATGTTTAAAATTTGCCCGCGCTTTGCTTTGAATGGATCCCGCTTTTTGCTTGGTTTGAAATAATTGGATTCTGCGCTTTCCATATGATGTAATTGGATATAGATTGTTAAGATGGTGTGTTCCCCCTCCCTGAGTGTATTTTGAATTATTATAAATTGTGTGTTTTGAGCCCGGTTCGGGGTCGAGCTGGAGGCTGTTACTAGCTGTCACTTGGCCCAGACTCGAGTTCGTGAATAAAGATCTTTTGCTTCCTTGCAGAGGATGGTGGTCTTGATTTATGCTCGTTAACAATTATATTGTAATAACTGAACATGATAATCAGGTCCACACTACCTCTTGGGGAAAGGGCCATATATCTCTTCCTCCCCACCCTCTTATCCCTACTCCATCCTTCTTTGTGGAGCAGGACCTTGGCAGTTCTTACTATTTGTCTGAGTGTGTGGACACTTAATCCAGAGAGAGTGGACGGTGACACCCTCTTTGTGATCTCACAAACCTGTCCATCTGATGAGAGATTGCTCCATTTTATCTGGATCCAACCTATATTTTTCTTTCTCATCATATATTCAATCACTGGGTCTTGGACCCCTGGTCTGCCCCTGCTATTGCTCAGATCCAAGATGGTACATCTACCCATCCCAGTTACCCAAGATACCCTCCAAAGAAGGTTTGGTCCATATATCTTTATTTTTCCCTTTTAAGATTGGTTGATAGATTGATGATGAGAGAACCATAGCATCACTCCAGAACACACAATGCCAGGGCTTGAACTCGGGACTTGAGAGCAAATGCTCTCTTTTCTTTTCTTTCTTTCTTTCTTTCTTTCTTTCTTTCTTTCTTTCTTTCTTCCTTTCTTTCTTTCTTTCTTTCTTTCTCTCTTTCTTCTTATTTTAGATCTTTTATTTATTTATTATTGGATAGAAACAGAGAGAGATGGGGCCGGGCGGTGGCACACCTGGTTGAGCGCACATATTACAGTGCACAAGGACCCAGGTTTGAGCCTCTGGTCCCCACTTGCAGGAGGGAAAGCTTTGCAAGTAGTGAAGCAGGGCTACTGGTGTCTCTCTGTTTTTCTCCCTCTCTATCATCCCCTTCCCTCTTGATTTCTGACTGTCTCTATCCAACAAATAAATAAAGATGATCTAAAACAAAACAAAATATTAAAAGACATATACTGAAAATTATGAGTCACTATTCAAGGAAATTGAAAAAGACACAAAGAAGTGTAAAGATACTCCCTGTTCATGGGTTGGAAGAATTAACATCACTAAAATGAATATACTACCCAGAGCCATATACAGATTTAATGCTATCCCCATCAAGATCCCAAGCACATTTTTAGGAGAATAGAACAAATGCTACAAATGTTTATCTGGAACCAGAAAAGACCTAGAATTACCAAAACCGTCTTGAGAAGAAAGAACAGAACTGAAGGCATCACACTTCCACATCTCAAATTGTATTATTGAGTCATTATAATCAAAACTGCTTGGTACTGGAACATGAATAGACACACTGACCAGTGGAATAGAACTGAAGGCCCAGAAGTAAGCCCCCACACCTATGGACATCTAATCTTTGAGGGGCCCAGACTATTAAATGGGGAAAGCAGAGTCTCTTCAACAAATGGTGTTGGGAAAAATGGGTTGAAATGTGAAGAAGAACGAAACTGAACCACTATATTGCACCAAACACAAAAGTAAATTCCAAGTGGATCAAGGACTTGGATGTTGGGCCAGAAACTATCAAATACTTAGAAGAAAATATTGGCAGTGAGGGGCTTGGGGGGGGGGGGGCAAATATTGAGAGCAGCTGTTGGCCTGAGGCCAACTGTTCCTTGTTTTGTGTGGATATTTCCACCTGTGCCCACCCTGTGATAACTATAAAAAGGTGGGACGAGAAGCGATCGGGGTCACAGACTCTCCCTTTGCTTGGAAGGGTGTTGGTGGCCCAAACTTAAGCTTGATAATACAGGCTCTTGCTATTGCATGTGATTCTGGTCTTCTTTGTGTGAGATCGTGACTCGAACTTCTGGGCATAACAGGCAGAACTCTCTTTTCTGTATAAATTTTAAAGACATCTTCAATGATACAAATCCAATTATGAAGAAGACTAAAACAAAAATAAACCAATGGGACTACATCAAGTTAAAAAGCTTCTGCATAACAAAAGAAACCACCACCCAAACAAAGAGAACTCCCACAGAATGGGAGAAGATCTTTACATGCCATACATCAGACAAGAGTTTCATAACCAAAATATATAAAGAGCTCAACAAACTCAGCAACAAGAAAACAAATGACCCCATCCAAAAATAAGGAGAGGATATTTACAGAATATTCTCCATAGAATGGATTCAAAAAGCCAACAAACATGTGAAAAAATGCTCCAAGTCATTAATGGTGAGAGAAATGCAAATAAAGACAACAATGAGATACCACTTCACTCCTGTGAGGATGTCATACATCAGAAAAGGTAGCAGCAAATGCTGGAGAGGAACCCAGTTCTGTCAGATTGCTCTTCCAATCACTGTTTAAACAAAGTTATAAGGTAGTGAATTATTTGAGGGCTTGAGGAAGGTCAGCACTAAGGAGATATGAATTCTGTATAAGGCCCCTGTAGAGAAGAGTGAATGAGCTAACTAGTACCTCTTTTCCCAGATGTGCTACAGGTCTCAGCTGAGTTGTCACTTCCTCCAGGAAGCCTCCTCTGACTTCATCAGATTCCCTAAATATCCAACCTCACTTGTTCCCTTCTTCATCTGTTGACATGACCCTGTGTCCTTCTTACCTATGGACTGATTCACCGTAAATCAATTGTCTACTCATCAGTTTCTGCACCATGGACAATAAATTCCTTGAGGGTGGGGTCATATCTGAATGCCTTGGCATTCCCAGTTTGCGAGTGAGAGAATGAGTGCAGCTGTGAGGCAGCCTACTGGGATATGGCAACAGGCATAGAGCTGAGGACAGAGAAGAAAGAACGTCATGAGGATTTAGCCTAGCAGGAACGAGGAAAGGCCTACCTTATAGCAGAGAGCACAGGAGTACTTTACTTTCTTATCTCCAGAACTTCACTCTGGGATGACATCTTGGTAGTGACAGGAAGGTAGAGAGAGTGTGGTCTCTTTAGACCACAGCATCGAAGCTCCATTCAAAGCAGTGAGGGCTGGGATCAAATCTAGCTTATGCACAGAACAAAGGAGCACACTACCCAAGTGACCTATTTTGCCAGCTCCCAGACATTTTTTTTATTGGTGATTTAATAATGCTTGACAAGATTGTGGTATAAGAAGGGTACAAGTCCCACCAGCGAAGTTTTGTATCCCCTCCCCTCCTTTGGAAAGTTCCCTATTCTTTTTTTTTTTTTTGAAAGTTCCCTATTCTTAATCCCTCTGGGGTCCATCCTCTGGGAGACTGGACCAAAGATATATTTTTGGGGTGCAGAAGGTGGAAGATCTGGCTTCTGTAATTGCTTCTCTACTGGACATGGGCATTGACAGGTTGATTCATACCCCCAGCCTGTGTCTATCTTTCCCTAGTGGAGTTGGGCTCTGGGAAGGTGGGGTTCCAGGACATATTGGTGAAGTCATCCAGACAACATTTTAAATTAGTGGAGTCTGATGCCAGCAGGGAGCAGTTATAAACATGGGCTTGTTTGGACCAGCTTGGCTCTGGTCTGAAACTTGTCTGGGTTCAAATTCCAACTCCAGTACCAGGCCCCCTAAGGAACTCTGTTTACATTGAGTGGTGCTCATTGGTGCAGCTCACTGTCTAGAAAAGCAGGTGTAGGTGCTCAGTAAATATTTCAAAGATGAGCATGGGACTAGACAAAGTTCTCAACACATACCAACAACAGAACTCATCGAATAACGTTGTCTTCATTGGTGACAACCCTGTATGCTCCAAAGCTGTTAATATCAATAATAGTGAACTGAGAGGGTGTGTGCTCAGGTCCACCATCACCAGCTTCTTCTGTCCCCTTGCATCTCCTGGCTTCTCAAAGCTCTGTTATAATTTAGAGTCAAGCAACCCAGGGAGTGACACAGACAAAGCCTTGAACTTTCAGGCTTGAGGTCTTGACTTTAATTACATGTGCCAGGGTGATGTTTTGGTTCTCTCTCTAGCTCATAAATAAATAAATAAACCTTAAAATAATAAACTTGTGTATTGCATCAAAGTAAAAGACTCTGGGGTGGAGGAATGTTCAGGTCCTGGAACATGATGGCAGAGGAGGACCTATGTGGGGGTTAGAGTGTCATGGAAAACTGAGAAATGTTACACATGTACAAACTACTGTATTTTACTATTGACTGTAAACCTTTAATCCCCCTCCCCAATAAATTAGTTCACTTTTTTGTTTAAGCTTTTGGGATCAATAGGCCTGGCTGAAATATCAGCTTCAGACTTCCTGGCTTTGGAATCATGAACTTTAAAAAAAAATAATAATAATCCATTGATTTACTAAGGAGAGAGATGACCAAAGCATCTCTCTAACATATGCAGTGCTAAGTACCAAACTGGACCTCATGCTTGTAAGTCTAATCCTCTACCCATTGTGCTACCTTCCAGGCCACAGGGACCTTGAATTCATTACCCAGCCTTACCTTGAACTTCAGATTCTTCTCCAATTAGTCAGGAACAGTAATATATGCCTCACAGGGTTGGTGGTAAACATTAATTCGTGGTAATATATTGTTTCTTTTTAGACACTGTAACTTCCAGACTTCTTATGACTGGTGGGTTTCCACATGCTCTACCCTTTATGGTGAGTATCCACAGAACCCCCTATCCCTGGGACTTCCTGATGCTTCCCAAGTTTGCATTGTGTCTTATTTCTGGGTCTGTGGATTTGCTGCTCCCTTGGGTAAACTGTTGACCTCTTAAGTCTTGGAAATCTCTCATATCATTTAGCTCAGCCTACAGTGGTCTCCCTGATCTCCCTGCTAAACTCACTCCCTTCTAGCACAGCATGTCCCCTCCTAAATTCTTACTCTGGCCTTTCTATATAGTGCTGACTTGATCTAAATGTGTTTCCCTTCAGAATATAAGCTCCACGAGTCCAGGGACCTCATCAGTGTTGCTCACTGATATAGCTCACTGCCTAGAAACACAAGAGTAAGTACTCAGGAAAAAGAAAGAGAGAAAGAAGGAAGGAAGAAAGGAAGGAAGGAAGGAAGGGAGAGAAAGAAAGAAAGAAGGAAAGAAAGAAAGAAAGAAAGAAAGAAAGAAAGAAAGAAAGAAAGAAAGAAAGGAGGAGAGAAATCAGATATGAGTGTAACTAAACGAATTTCTCAATACATACCAACATCACAACTCATCAAATACTGTTGACTACTGTGGAGCTGGGAGGTGGCTCAGTGCGTGCCTTACTGTGTGTGTAACTCTAGGGAGCACCATGGGTAGCAGCAAAGGGAAATCTAAAGATGGCAGAAAAGTGATATGCTGTCCCTGTCTCTTCCTTCTTGCTGCATATAAAATTGTTTTTAAAACTGGGCCAGGGAGACTGCTTGGCAGAATCACATATGTGTGAGACTCTTAATTTATTCCCCAGAACCAAACAAAAATTAAACAGGAGACTGGGTGGTCTAGGAGGTGGCACAGTTGATAAAGCATTGGACTCTCAAGCATGAGGTCCCAAGTTCAGTCCTCGGCAGTACATGTACCAGAGTGATGTCTGGTTCTTGCTCTCTCTCTTCTTATCTCTCTCATAAATAAATAAATAAAATCTTTTTTAAAAAATAGATAAATAAATGATAAGAGGCTGAGTTGAGTGTACACATTACCATGCTCAGGGACCAGGGTTCGAGGGCCTGCTCCTTACCTGCAGAGGGGATGTTTAATAAGCAGTGAAGTAAGTCTCCAAGTGTCTACCCCTCTCTCTCTCTCTCCATATATATATATATATTTGCCCATATCCTTTCAAATTCTCTCTCTCCTATCAAATATAGTAGAAAGGAAAAAAGTGGCCACCAGGAGTGGTAGATTTGTAGTGCTGGCATCAAGTCCCAGCAATAACCCAGGTGGCAAAAAATAAAATAAATAAATTACAAAATTAAATAATAAAAGGGCAGGGGAAGATAGCATAATGGTTATGCAAAGTGACTCTCATGCCTGAGGCTCCCAAGTCCCATGTTCAATCCCCTGCACCACCATAAGCCAGAGCTGAGCAGTGCTCTGGTAATAATAATAATAATAATAAAAGAAAAGAAATTCTGAGTGGATTTCTTTAAAAAAAATTAAATAATAAAATCTTGGTTCTTGTGACTCTTAACATTATTGTCATTATCATAGCAAAACAGAGCTATTTAAGCTTTTTGTTTGTTATTGTTTTACCAGAGCACTGCTCAACTCTATCTTAAGATGGTGCAGGGAACTGAACCTGGGACCTCAGAGCCTCAGGCAGGAGAATCATTTTGCATAATTACTACGCTGATTTCCTAGCTCATATCTCTTCAGGTTAAAACATAAATTCTGTAACAGCATGCTTGGGTTTGAGTTACAGCTGTACCTTTTTTTTTTAGTCAGTACAGCTGACTACAATCCCTAGGCCTCACTTTCAGAAAGCTGTAAGTAGTAGATGACCCAGTCCATGTGAAGCCCTAGAAGAATGACTGGACAGAGGAAGAACTTGTCTGTGGCCATCATATTGTAGTCTACATGTACCGACATTCAGCAAAAGTTCCCAGGTTCTCAGAAGAATGGATGCCAAGTTATATTTCTTCCTTCTCTATTACTTTCTATTTTGTTTTTGGATTTTAAAAATTATAAAATTCAACTATTTTATAATAAGTAGTTTGGTAGCTTTTAGTATACTTACAAGATTATATGCTACTTTCTAGAAAGGACAAGTTCCTGGAGTGGCCCATATGAGGGCTTATGATGACATTCCTGACGGAAGTGACCAGTGATGGTGGAGAGAGGGATCTATTAGAGGTCTAGGCCCACCATATCTGTGTGGGAATCTAAGGATGATGGAGTGGCCTGGTAGTGACCAAAAAGGCCATCATTAAGTGAGCTAGTCTTTTACCCTTATCCACCTTCTGTAGTCCTTTCTTTACCCTTGTTCCAACATATTTTCATTGTCCTAAGCAGAAACCCTGTACTACATATAAGTAGTCACTCACCAGACCCCCTTCTCCTTTATCTTCAGCTCTTAGAACTTTACTTTTACAAGAGAGAGGGGACATCAGAATGCCATTTTTTCATATACAATACTGGAATTTGACACAAGGCCTCAAACATGCAAGTCACACTCCATACCACTGAGTCAAGTCTATTTTCTATGGACTTAACTACTTTGGTTATTTCAGTATAAATGGAATTATAAAATATGTGCCCTTTTGTCTGGTTTCTTTCACTAACATAATGTTCTTGAGGTTCATTCTCTCTTTTTTATTTTTATTTGTTTATTGGATAGAGACACCCAGAAATCAAGTGGGAAAGGGATGATAGAGAGGGAGAGAGACAGAGAGACACCTGCAACACTGCTTCACTACTCACAAAGTTTTCCCCTCTGTCAGTGGAGACCAGGGGCTGGAACCTGGGTCCTTGTGCACTGTAACATGTTCATTCAACCAGGTGGCATCACCAGCTGGCCCCGAGGCTCATCCTTTTCATAGCATCTATCAGTACTTCATTTATTTAAATGTCTAAATAATATTCTATCAGTAAGGACATATCTTTTTTTTAATCCATTTATCTCTTGATGAATATTTTGATTTTTTGCTTCTTATTAACTATCATGAACAGTTCTGCTATGAATACTTCTATACAAGTGTCTATTTAAATCACTATTTTCAATCTGGGGGATATATGTCTAGGAGTGAAGTTGTTGAACCACATGTTAACCCAGCATTTAACTTTTTGAGGAGTTGCCAGACTATTTTTCAGTCAGGCTCTGCCACTTATATTACCTTAAAATATATTTATATTTTATTTATTTAAATATGTATTAATGAGAGAGAGAACATCAGGCCATTATTCTCACACTTTCAATGTCAGGAATCAAACTCAATACCGTCATGCTCCAAAGTCCAATGTGTTATCCACTGTACCATATCCCAGTCCACACTGTTTTATAGTTCAGTCAGTAATATATGTGTTCCAGTTCTCCACATTCTCATTGACACTTGTTGTTTTCTGTCCTTTTTACTATACCTATATTGGTGTGTGTAAAATAGTTTGTCTGTTTTGATTTGCATATCCCTAAAGATTAACGTTACTGAGTGTGTGTGTGTGTGTGTGTGTGTGTGCGCATTACTGTGTATTGTTGAATCAGGGACAAGATTTGGTTAAAATCAAGAATATAATTCTTTCCTGTGATTTCTCCTCTATTCTTGGGAGTGGGAGACTGGGGTCTTGGGTCTTGTTTCACTTTCATATGTGGCCGAAGGATAAGAGTCCACCTACTGCTATATGTTATTTATTTTTGAGATTTTATTTATTTATTATTTACTTACTTATGAGAGAGAACCAAGTCATCACCCTAGCATATCTGATATGGGGGACTGAGCAAGGGACCTTGTGCTTGCAAGTGCAGTGCTCTAGCCACTGTGACACTTCCCAGGCCACTCAACTGCTATGTTTAAAAAGGACTTTTAAGGGAGTCGGGCTGTAGCACAGCGGGTTAAGCGCAGGTAGCGCAAAGCGCAAGGACCAGCATAAGGATCCTGGTTCGAACCCCGGCTACCCACCTGCAGGGGAGTCGCTTCACAGGCGGTGAAGCAGGTCTGCAGGTGTCTATCTTTCTCTCCTCCTCTCTGTCTTCCCCTCCTCTCTCCATTTCTCTCTGTCCTATCCAACAACGACAACAACAATAATAACTACAACAATAAAACAACAAGGGCAACAAAAGGGAATAAATAAATAAAATAAATATTTTAAAAAAAGGACTTTTATTTTTTATTACATCTGAGAGAGGGAGAATATCACATGAGATACAGAGAAGGAGAGAGAAAAGACAAGCTGAAGCACTATTCTGGCACATGTGACAGCAGGGCTCAAACCAGTACCCTCCCACCTGCAAGTTCAGTTCTCTACCAGGTGAGCCATGTCCCCAGCCACACATGCCCTCTGCTAAATAAGTACATAAGCTGTGACTCATGGCAAGGACCAATGAGAAAGGGGAGTAGCAAAGAATGTGGACTGGGAAACCAGAATCTGGGTGTCCTGGCCCTGATTCTACCTCTGTGTGACCTTGGGCTAAATGACTCAGTGTCTCTGAAGCTCCCTTTCTTGTCTGTAACTGAGTTAAGAATAGCAACTGCCTCACAGGGTTGTTGTGAAGACAAGTTAACATATGAAAGCCAGCACTCAGGAAGCATCTGCTGTTATTGCCCTTGGCATTCTGTATTTCAGATTCAGCTAGACCTGGGCTGTCCACTTCGTGTTGGTTCTGCTCTGCTTGCCACCTCCTTTGAGTTCTGTATGGACTGTCATTCATTTTGACTACAGAAGAATTCTCTTATCTCCTAGTTGTATCACTCTTCGATGAAAGAATTTGATGAAACTTTAAAAAAAAAAATGTGCACCTCTGATCAACCAGACATGAGGCCAGGAAGATAAAACGGAAGCAGTGGGATTTGAAAGGTTGCTTTAGTTCCTCAGATCACAGCTGCCTGAATACTATGGGTAGGAAGGAAAAGCGGCCTCTCTTTCCTCTTATAAAAAATATTTTATATTTAGGTGATAGAGTGTTATGCAGAAAACTGAGAAATGTTACACATGTACCAACAACTGTATTTTACTGTTGACTGCAAACCATTAATCCCCCCCCAATAAGGGGGGAAATAAACTGTTAAGGGGGGGGGGGAACTGACTTAGGGACATGCAAGAAATCACTTTGACTTCTGCTCTAATCAGCTTGTCATCTTTTTTCTAACTCCAATAAGCAAACATTGTTTTAAATGGTGGAAAATGGTACTGAATATAAAGTGAGGTGGAAGGCAACCTTCTACCTCCCAATCACAGACATTTTGCCAGTTTGGGTCTCATGGGCACATCAGGAGTGCTTCATTGAAGCCACTCAAGTCATGCCAGGATAGTTAACCACTGAGGAACAATCCTTTCATCCAACTGCAAGAATTCTGAGCAAGGCCTGAGAACAAGGGCCTTGCCCAAGTCTTGGCTCTGTTGTCTTTTCCTCTCAGAAACTCCCCCCCCCACCCCTTCTTTTTAATAGAAGATGGAAGACAGAGTGGTCTGGGAGGTGGCACAGTGGATAAAGCACTGGACTCTCAACCATGAGGTGCTGAGTTTAGTTCCCAGAAGCACATGTACCAGAGTCATGTCTGGTTCTTTCTTTCTCCTCCTCCTATCTTTCTCATTAATAAATAAGTAAAATCTTTAAAAGAAAAATAATAGAAGATAGAAACAGAGAGGTACGTGTAGCACTGCTACAGACAGACTATGACCCACATAGTCAACGACTGCCACCTCTCCAGATTCAAAGGAGGTCTCGAAACTTTACATCAGGCTCAACCTGACGCTGTTAACTGGCTACGGAAGAAGGGCAAACGCTAGAAGAAGAACTGCTCATGAAGTTTTCTGCCTACAAGTGAGGACTGGGCCCTTGAACCCAGGCTGTCCTGCATGTTAATGTGTGTACTCAACCAGGGGAGCCACCTCCCAGCTTCTACTTGTTTATTTAGACTAATGGATTGTTGTGTCTGTTAATCACTGCTGTCTTCTTACTGTCTATTAAGAAATACCAGTAAGAGGTTACAGGCTGAGTTGGAGCACATAAACACCACTGCCCAAGGTAGATTCATGGAGGCCTAAAAGTCTCAGAGAGGGACAGAGAGATAAGAGCTCAGCTCCCATACATTCCAGAGACTTCAAAGCTCAGACCTTTCAACCCTCAGATCTGTGCCCACCTCCTGTCCCTTTGCAGACGCAGTGTTTCCTTTCTTCTTTGACCATTATGTGGGAGAATCATACACTTTCATTGGGCACAGTCCACCTCTGTGAAAAATGCTGTTTGGGTTTGTTGGAAAAAGGAATACACAAACAAATGCATTGCTGGTGTTTTTTAAGTGAGAACTTAAACTAAGATGGAATTAATAATAGACAATATTTTTTGTTTGTTTGTTTTGTTTTGTTATCTCTGGGACTTCACCATGTGGGTAACTTTTCAGATAGAGACAGAGATACAGAGAGAGAGAACAGTATAGAACCTTTCTTCAATGCTGTCAGGTATGAGCTCAAGCCCAGGTCAAGCAAATAAATGACAAAGCAGCACACTATCCATCCAAGTGAGCTATTTGGGATGTGAGGGCGATCTGGCTGCGACACCTGTCACCCCATTCATCGCCAGGGTTGATTTGGCTGATCTGGCTGGCTAGGCGAGTGTCCCCTTCCTCCCTCACCACTCCATGTGTGTCCTTCCCGAAGCTGCCTTCCCCAAATAGAGACAGACCAGTCTTCGGTTGAGGGTATTCCAGTAGCTATGCTCCCCTGCTAGAACCTCCAAACAAGCTCTCAAGGTCCAAATGAGCTATTTTGTGGCACAACAAAGTAGCTTGTTTTGTGTTTGTTGTGTTTTAGGCACTTTACAACATGAAGTGTCATTTACTGAGTTATAGTAGGATAACTTGATATTACAAGTTTTCTGACAGAATTCAATATTCAGTAGATTGCACCATCCATAAAGTGGTCTTACGGGACTGCCCCACTCTCCAAAGGGAGGCTGGATCACCCTACTCTGCCACTCAAGGAAGACTGGTCCTGTAATGAGAGCAGCCTAGAAGACTCCCAGCTGTGACCATAAACTGTGACCTCAGACTGACAAGGACTCAGAGGTTTTACAGGTTCCTGTGCTAAATATGAATATGCTTGGGTCCTGAGTCAGAGCAATGTGTTTAACAGTGACTTGTGTCTATATATTTTTCAAGTTTTGAAGCTACTCTCTGAACAGATCTAGCTTTCAAGTTCTATTCTCAACTCTGACACCATTGTTCCAGACAATATTTCTAATCCACCTTCGTGTTTCTCCCTTCTTCTCAATCTCCCTCTCTCTCTTCTACCACAGTACTGCTCAGCTTTGGTTTATAGTGGTGCAGGGGATTAAACCTGGGACTTTGGAGCCTCAAGCCTGACACTCTCTTTGCATAACCATTATGCTACTACCCTCACGCATACACCTCCATTTTAGCTATCAAGCTCAAGCAAAGATTATTAAAGTCATGGGCCCCTAGGAACATACCTGAAATAATCATCCTAGCTTTTTCCCCACCCCATGGGTTTCTATTTTCACCTACTCTATTCCTACTTTTTGATTCCCATTTACTACACATTTTGTTGTGCTTAATATCTTACCATTTTTCAACCATTGTTGTTTTCGACGGGTTATGTTGTTTTCGCTGGGCTGGCTTCACGGGCAGGTAACAGACGACCAGGGACTCATGGCTGGGTTGTACGCAGTATCTCTTTATTCATGCAGGACGCAGCACAATCTAAGACGAGCTAAGCTAAACTCAAGTACCCTAAAACTCACAATGCTGTCTTTATATATACTTGCCAAGTAGGGTGGAAACAGGATGTGACATAGAGAGGGTGGAGAGAAAAGTGACTGGTGAAAATCAGAGTGTGACAAGGAGGGGGCAGAGCAGGCGAGAATCCTATCACTGAACCACCAATGCCTTGGAGTACTTTATGTAAATGTAAAAGTGATTTATGTAAATAGACCAAAGCTTTGAATGGGGTTAAATCTATCCCTATATAGGCATATGGTTAAGCAGAAACCAGGGGGTGCTGGCATACTATCCAACAAACCATCAAGTTACAGATGCTACTACAATGCCAGTCTCACCCTCCTAGCCAGATGACCTCAGCAACATGTCCTAGGACCTCATCTCTCCAGACCCTTATCCCCTAGGGAAAGATAGAAACAGAATGGGGGTATGGATCGAACTGTCAATGTCCATGTCCAGCAGAGAAGTACTTACAGAAGCCAGAACTCCTTCCTTCTACATTCCAAAAAGAAATTTTGTCTATGCCCCCAGAGGGGGGAAATAATAGGGGAAGATTACCAGAGGTCTCTTCTTCTTCTAGCGTTTGCCCTTCTTCCGTAGCCAGTCAACAGCGTCAGGTTGAGCCTGATGTAAAGTTTTGAGACCTCCTTTGAATCTGGAGAGGTGGCAGTCATTGACTATGTGGGTCATAGTCTGTCTGTAGCCGCAGGGGCAGTTCGGGTCGTCTCTGGCTCCCCAGCGATGGAACATAGCGGCGCACTGGCCATGGCCTGTTGGATAGCGATTGAGGAGGGCCCAATCATAACGTGCTAGGTCAAAGCCGGGTTGACACTTGCAGGGGTCTGTGATGAGGTGTTTGTTCTTTACCTCAGCTGACTGCCAACTCTGTTTCCAAGAGTCTGGAACAGAGAAGTTCAGTGTAGGCGTAGGGGACCAGATTGGGTGACGAGACGTCAAGCGTTGGACAGGGTGGGCGAAGATATCCGCATAAATTGGCAGGTCCGGTCGAGTGTAGACATGGGAAATGAACTTAGATGATGCCGCATCCCGACGAATATCTGGCGGGGCGATGTTGCTAAGAACTGGCAGCCATGGAACCGGGGTGGAACGGATGGTTCCAGAAATTATCCTCATGGAGGAATATAATTTGGAATTGACCAAGTGGACATGGGGGCTACGGAACCATACTGGGGCACAGTATTCTGCAGTGGAATAGCATAATGCCAGAGATGATGATCGTAGTGTGGAAGCGCTCGCGCCCCATGAGGAGCTGGCCAGTCTTGCAATGATGTTATTCCTCGCGCCCACCTTTGCTGCAGTTTTTATGAGATGTTTGTGAAATGACAGAGTGCAATGGAGAGTAACGCCAAGATAGACTGGCTGGACTTCATGCCGGATTCTCGCATCGTCAAGCTGCACATTAAGCTCACGTGAGGCCGAGGCATAGTGTAGATGGAAAACAGATGATACCGTTTTTGCAGTGCTAGGGATTAGTCGCCATTTTTTACAGTAATCAGATATCAGAGACATGTCTTTCGTGAGTGTTTCCTCGAGGATGTCAAACTTGGATGCCTGAGTTGCACAGTAGATGTCATCAGCGTAGATGAACTTCCTTGAAGAAGTTTCTGGAAGGTCATTGATGTAAATATTAAATAGCATAGGAGCCAGAACAGAGCCCAGAGGTCTCTGAACCTCAATTCCACTGGGACCAGAAACTTCTGTCACTAAGAATCTTTGTTTTTATACTATCACTTCTTCTTCTAGCATTTGCTCTTCTTCCGTAGCCAGTCAACAGCGTCAGGTTGAGCCTGATGTAAAGTTTCGAGACTTCCTTTGAATCTGGAGAGGTGGCAGTCATTGACTATGTGGGTCATAGTCTGTCTGTAGCCGCAGGGGCAGTTCGGGTCGTCTCTGGCTTCCCAGCGATGGAACATAGCGGCGCACTGGCCATGGCCTGTTCGATAGCGATTGAGGAGGGCCCAATCATAATGTGCTAGGTCAAAGCCGGGTTGACGCTTGCAGGGGTCTGTGATGAGGTGTTTGTTCTTTACCTCAGCTGACTGCCAGCTCTGTTTCCAAGAGTCTGGAACAGAGAAGTTCAGTGTAGGTGTAGGGGACCAGATTGGATGAAAAGGAGCCATTCAAGAAAACACCACAAGAAGTCACAAACTTTTCCACTTATCTTACAGAGAAGAGGAAAAAGGAAGGACATTCAGAAGTTGTAATAGGTATAGGTATGACTTAGAAAGGAAGTGAAGGCGGGACCTGTGACTTTGGGAGAACTATTGCAGTTTCCACTGGAGGGGGATATGGAGTTAGAACTCTGGTGGTGGAAACTGGAATTATACCCCTATTATAATTTTGTAAATCACCATTAAATCACTAATATAAAAAAAAATTTAAAGAAACAGGTTAAAAAAAAAGTGATCTTAGCAACAACAACAAAAATTTAACCTGAACCTAAATAACTTGTTTGCTAACCTCTAGTTTGTGAGAAAACTAGAAGTGTAGAAATAGGTTAAATTAAAGGGCGGGGATAGATAGCATAATATTTATGCAAAGAGACTCTCATGCCTGAGGCTCTAAAATCCCAGGTTCAGTCTCCTGCATCACCATAAACCAGAGCTGATCTGGTTAAAAAAAAAAAAAGAAAAAAAAATCCAATGAAGATAAAATAGACAAACTCTAAACTTGGGATGTTCTTTGATGTTCTTTGAGACAAAGGTCTAGCTGTTGCAAACATATCAGCTTAGTGAAAGTAACACAGTGATATACTGCAGGACATTCCTGTCAACCATGGACCATGCATATAATGGTGATCCTTATATAAGCTTATATAAGTAGGCTAAGCCATCTTAGCTTATATAGTTATCTTCTATGATGTCACCTGACAATATATTTCTCAGAATGTATTCCCATCATAAGCAGTGCATGACTAATAAAGGTGAAGGTCTATTTTAAGCTAAAATGATACACAGAGATCATGATTCCTTCTTGGAGTATAGGTGCTTTTGTTTTATTTTGCTTGGTTTTTGCTTGGTTTTTGCTTGGATATAGATTATTTATTTTAAAGATGTAAGTATCTCTTTATTTAGTTGTGAGTGAAAGAGAGAACTAAAACTGCACCCTGGAACATGTAGGGTTATAACTCAAGACCTGGGAGGCCTAGTGGTTGCACAGGAGGTTAGGTGCACATGGCACAAAGCTAACGGACTGGCATAGGATCTTGGTTCAATCCTGGCTCCTCACCTGCAGGGGGGTTGCTTCAGTGAAGCCATGAAGCAGGTCTGCAGGTTTCTATCTTTTTCTTCCTGTCTCTGTCTTCCCCTCCTCTTGATTTCTCTCTGTCCTATCCAACAGCAGTAACAACCACACTAATAATAACAAAGGCAACAACAAAAAGAACTGAAGACCTGATCCTTGAGAGTCCAACACCTTACCCACTGTGCCACTTCCCAGGCCATTGGAAATGTAGTTTTTTAAAAAAAAGTAATCTGGACACTGTCATGGAAAAACTGTGCCCATGTGTCAATAACTATCCAATGAGCCATTATTTGGGTGAAAAGCATCATTTGAATAGCCCAGAAGGTGGTAAAGTAGTGGTAAAGTTTTAAATTTGCAAGCATGAGGTCATGAGTTTGGTCCCCAGCACTACATATGTTAGAGTGTTGCTCTGGTCTCTCTCTCCTCCCTCCAGCTTTTTTTCTCTCTGTAGCTGTTGGAGTAAATAATATGTATTTATTGGATTGGAGCCATAGCATAATTGTTATTCAGAAAGACTTCAGTGCTTGAGGCTATGATGTTGCAGAATCAACCCCCAGCACCATCATAGGTCAGAGCTGAGCAGTCCTCCATTAAAAAAAAAAACAAAATAACTGATATATATATATATATATATATATATATATATATATATATATACACACAATTTGATGCAACACTAAGAGGTAGCACAATGAATAAAATATTAGACTCTCAAGACTGGTTCCCAACTTGATCCCTTTGATCTCATGTGCCAGAGTAATAGTCTTATTCTTGCTCATTAATAAAAATAATAAAATAAATTTTTAATTTTTTTCATTTGACTAGCTAAAAACTAATACCAACCACAATGCATATATAAAGTCAAGATGGGATCTTGAGATCTTGACTAGGAGACCAAGGTGCCAGACAGTGTCATAGGCTGCTGTGAGATCAACAAAGACAGCACCCGTCTTTAAATTCTTCTGGAATCCATTTTCAATCTCCACTTCACTTATCATTAGAGAAGTGAAATTAAAACTACACTGAAGAGATCGCTTTCTCTCCTCTCCTCTCCTCTCCTCTCCCGGATCAACTAGGAATACCAAAGGAGACCACTAGGACCGAAACAAGACAGGACTAGAATTACCACAGAAACCCAGTAAATCACCCGTGAGTACAAACACGCGTGGCTGGTGACAGAGAGGAGAGAGGGGCCTAAGGAGAGACTAAGTGACTGCTAACAGTTCAACAGTTTGTCAGTGGAGACACCACCTCCAGTCTGCTCCACCAACAAGGGGACAGCTGAAGGGAGGAAAGGATTCCCCAGAGACTCACCAAGTGCAACTCTGAGTCTCTATTGCTACTACCCTCAGAATCTGGAGCAGCAACAGGGAGGGACACCAGAGTACAGAGATCTAACAGGGAAACTCAGCAGAAGACCTATACCTTGGTGGCATAGCTGAGGGGCTGTGAAAGTCTCTTTGCATAACCACTGGATTATCTCTGCCACACCCTGCTTTATCTCTTGGTCAGGAGTCAGTGATTAAGCTAAGAAGCCTATTGATAGTTTAAAAGCCCTCAGGCTCCCATAGCCTACAGGGGGAAAAAAAAAGGCTTTTACACCACTGAACTCCAACTCAGGGATTGAAAAAACTGTTAACTTATATAAAATGGTTAAAACAACAAGAAAAAATATTGGAGACTCGAACCAGGACAAGAGTCCAGCTAAAAGTCCTCCAGAGGGTGAAGCACAAAACGAGTTCAACATCCAAACATTAGCTAAGGAAATAATAACAGGAGTGAGTAAAGAATTTGAAAAAATTGTAATCAGAAATGCAGGAACAACAAATGAGAATATGGAAGAAAATACTAATTATCTCATGGTTATTAGAGAGCTGAAAGCTGAAATCGCTGAGCTAAGAAGGCAACTAGCTGAACAAGCTAAAACAGTATCAGAGCAGGGCAACAAAATAGATGAACTCCAGAAAGCAGTAGAGGGCAGAGAAAATAGAATCAATGAGGCTGAAGACAGAATTAGCAAGATTGAGGATGAATTAGAGACAACTCAAAAAGAAGTAAGAGATCTCAAAAAGAGATTAAGAGATGCTGAAAACAACAACAGAGTCCTATGGGATGACTTCAAAAGAAACAATATACGCATTATTGGCTTACCAGAGGAAGAAAGAGAAGGGGAGGAAGAAAGCGTTCTCCAGGCCATAATAGCTGAAAATTTCTCTAGTCTAGACAACACCAAAGACATAAAGATTCAAGAAGCCCAGAGGGTCCCAAACAGAATTAACCCAGACCTAAAGACACCAAGACATGTCATACTTAGATTGGAAAGGAATAAGGATAAAGAAAGGATCCTCAAGGCTGCAAGAGAAAAACAAAGAGTCACCTACAAAGGAAAACCCATAAGATTAGCAGCAGACTTCTCTATACAAACACTACAGGCCAGAAGAGAATGGCAAGATATCTATCGAGTGCTCAATGAGAAAGGCTTTCAGCCAAGAATACTATATCCTGCTAGATTGTCATTCAGACTAGATGGAAGCATCAAAACCTTCTCAGACAAGCAACAGTTGAAGGAAGCAACCGTCACCAAGCCTGTCCTGAAAGAAGTTCTGAAAGGTCTCCTATAAACAACCAGACCACCACAAATAGGACATATATCAAAACACTCTAAAACTCTACAAGAATGGCGTTAAAATATCTTCAATCTTTGATATCAATAAATGTCAATGGCCTGAATTCACCTATTAAAAGACACAGAGAAGGAAGATGGATCAGAAAACACAACCCAACAATATGTTGTCTACAGGAAACTCACCTAATGCAACAAGACAAACACAGACTTAAAGTGAAAGGATGGAAAACTATCATTCAAGCCAATGGCCCACAAAAAAGGGCAGGAACAGCTATTCTCATATCTGACATGATAGACTTGAAAATAGATAAGATTGGAGGCGAAGCTACGAGCAGCAGATCGCTTTCTCTCCTCTCCTCTCCTCTCCTGGATCAACTAGGAATACCAAAGGAGACCACCCGGACCGAAACAAGACAGGACTAGAATGACCACAGAAACCCAGTAAATCACCCGTGAGTACAAACACGCGTGGCTGGTGACAGAGAGGAGAGAGGGGCCTAAGGAGAGATTAAGTGACTGCTAACAGTTCGACAGTTTGTCAGTGGAGACACCACCTCCAGTCTGCTCCACCAACAAGGGGACAGCTGAAGGGAGGAAAGGACTCCCCAGAGACTCACCAAGTACAACTCTGAGTCTCCATTGCTACTACCCTCAGAATCTGGAGCAGCAACAGGGAGGGACACCAGGGCACAGAGATCTAACCGGGAAACTCAGGAGAAGACCTATACCTCGGTGGCATAGCTGAAGGGCTGTGAAAGTCTCTTTGCATAACCACTGGATTATCTCTGCCACACCCTGCTTTATCTCTTGGTCAGGAGTCATTGATTAAGCCAAGAAGCCTATTGATAGTTTAAAAGCCCTCAGGCTACCATAGCCTACAGGGGAAAAAAAAAAAGGCTTTTACACCACTGAACTCCAACTCAGGGATTGAAAAAACTGTTAACTTATATAAAATGGTTAAAACAACAAGAAAAAATAATGGAGACTTGAACCAGGACAAGAGTCCAGCTAAAAGTCCTCCAGAGGGCGAAGCACAAAACAACGAGTTCAACATCCAAACATTAGCTAAGGAAATAATAACAGGAGTGAGTAAAGAATTTGAAAAAATTGTAATCAGAACTGCAGGAACAACAAATGAGAATATGGAAGAAAATTCTAATAATCTCATGGTTATTAGAGAGCTGAAAGTTGAAATCGCTGAGCTAAGAAGGCAACTAGCTGAACAAGCTAAAACAGTATCAGAGCAGGGCAACAAAATAGATGAACTCCAGAAAGCAGTAGAGGGCAGAGAGAATAGAATCAATGAGGCTGAAGACAGAATTAGCAAGATTGAGGATGAATTAGAGACAACTCAAAAAGAAGTAAGAGATCTCAAAAAGAGATTAAGAGATGCTGAAAACAACAACAGAGTCCTATGGGATGACTTCAAAAGAAACAATATACGCATTATTGGCTTACCAGAGGAAGAAAGAGAAGGGGAGGAAGAAAGCGTTCTCCAGGCCATAATAGCTGAAAATTTCTCTAGTCTAGACAACACCAAAGACATAAAGATTCAAGAAGCCCAGAGGGTCCCAAACAGAATTAACCCAGACCTAAAGACACCAAGACATGTCATACTTAGATTGGAAAGAAATAAGGATAAAGAAAGGATCCTGAAGGCTGCAAGAGAAAAACAAAGAGTCACCTACAAAGGAAAAACCATAAGATTAGCAGCAGACTTCTCCATACAAACACTACAGGCCAGAAGAGAATGGCAAGATATCTATCGAGTGCTCAATGAGAAAGGCTTTCAGCCAAGAATACTATATCCTGCTAGATTGTCATTCAGACTAGATGGAAGCATCAAAACCTTCTCAGACAAGCAACAGTTGAAGGAAGCAACCATCACCAAGCCTGCCTTGAAAGAAGTTCTGAAAGGTTTCCTATAAACAACCAGACCACCACAAATAGAACATATATCAAAACACTCTAAAACTCTACAAGAATGGCGTTAAAATATCTTCAATCTTTGATATCAATAAATGTCAATGGCCTGAATTCACCTATTAAAAGACACAGAGTAGGAAGATGGATCAGAAAACACAACCCAACAATATGTTGTCTACAGGAAACTCACCTAACTCAACAAGACAAACACAGACTTAAAGTGAAAGGATGGAAAACTATCATTCAAGCCAATGGCCCACAAAAAAGGGCAGGAACAGCTATTCTCATATCTGACATGATAGACTTTAAAATAGATAAGATTTAAAAAGATAGGAATGGACACTACTTAATGCTCAGAGGATCAGTCAATCAAGAGGACTTAACAATTATTAATATCTATGCACCCAATGAGAAGCCATCTAAATACATCAAACTTCTACTGAAAGAGCTACAGCAATATATTAACAGTAACACAATCATAGTAGGGGACTTCAACACCCCACTCTCTCAACTTGACAGATCATCCAGGAAGAAAATCAGTAAAGACATAAGGGAGCTAAATGAAGAGATAGATAAACTAGAACTATTGGACATTTTCAGAGTCATTCATCCCAGGAAACTGGAATACACATTTTACTCAAATCCACATGGATCATTCTCAAGGATAGACCATATGTTAGGCCACAAAGACAGCATCAGCCTATTCAAGAGCACTGAAATCATCCCAAGCATCTTCTCAGACCACAGTGGAATTAAAATAGCACTTAACAATCAACAAAAGAATAGTAACTACCAAAATGTGGAAGCTCAACAGTACACTTCTTAACAACTTCTGGGTCAAAGAGGAAATCAAGGAAGAAATCAAAATGTTTCGAGAGTTCAATGAAAATGAAGACACAAGCTATCAAAATATTTGGGACACAGTTAAAGCAGTCCTAAGAGGGAAGTTCATAGCTATACAAGCACACATCAGGAAACAAGAAAAGGCACAAATAAACAGCCTGATTGCACATCTTAAAGACCTAGAAGAAGAACAACAAAGGAACCCTAAAGCAACCAGAAGGACAGAAATTACTAAAGTTAGGGCAGAAATAAATAACATTGAGAATAGGAAAACCATACAAAAGATCAATGAAAGTAAATGTTGGTTCTTCGAAAGAGTAAACAAAATCGACAAACCTTTAGCCAGACTCACAAAACAAAAAAGGGAGAAGACCCAAATAAATCGGATAGTAAATGAAAGAGGAGATATCACAACAGACACTGCAGAAATTCAACATATCATGCGAGGCTTCTATGAACAACTATATGCCACCAAGTTAGAGAACCTGGAAGAAATGAATGATTTCCTAGATACCTACCAACTTCCAAAACTAAGTAAAGAGGAAGTGGAAAACATGAACAGGCCCATCACAGCTAATGAAATTGAAACAGTTATCAAAAATCTTCCCAAAAATAAAAGTCCTGGACCAGATGGTTTTACAAATGAATTCTACAAAACTTTCAAAGAAGAACTAATACCTCTACTTTTAAAAGTCTTCCAGAAGATTGAAGACACTGGAATACTCCCTGCCAGCTTCTATGAAGCCAACATCACCCTGATACCAAAAGCAGACAGGGACACAACCAAAAAAGAAAACTACAGACCAATATCTCTGATGAACATAGATGCGAAAATATTGAACAAAATTCTAGCCAACCGGATACAGCAGTATATCAAAAAAATTGTTCATCATGACCAAGTGGGGTTTATCCCAGGCATGCAAGGTTGGTTTAATATACGTAAATCAATCAATGTGATCCACCACATCAACAAAAGCAAGACCAAAAACCACATGGTCATATCAATAGATGCAGAGAAAGCCTTTGACAAAATACAACATCCCTTTATGATCAAAACACTACAAAAAATAGGAATAGATGGAAAATTCCTGAAGATAGTGGAGTCTATATATAGCAAACCTACAGCCAACATCATACTCAATGGTGAAAAACTGGAAGCATTTCCCCTCAGATCAGGTACTAGACAGGGCTGCCCACTATCACCATTACTATTCAACATAGTGTTGGAAGTTCTTGCCATAGCAATCAGGCAGGAGCAAGGAATTAAAGGCATACAGATTGGAAGAGAAGAAGTCAAACTCTCCTTATTTGCAGATGACATGATAGTATACATGGAAAAACCTAAGGAATCTAGCAAGAAGCTTTTGGAAATCATCAGGCAATACAGTAATGTGTCAGGCTATAAAATTAACATTCAAAAGTCAGTGGCATTCCTCTATGCAAACACTAAGTTAGAAGAAATTGAAATCCAGAAATCAGTTCCTTTTTCTATAGCAACAAAAACTATAAAATATCTAGGAATAAACCTAACCAAAGAAGTGAAAGACTTGTATACTGAAAATTATGAGTCACTACTCAAAGAAATTGAAAAAGACACAAAGAAGTGGAAAGATATTCCATGCTCATGGGTTGGAAGAACTAACATCATCAAAATGAATATATTACCCAGAGCCATCTACAAATTTAATGCTATCCCCATCAAGATCCCAAGCACATTTTTTAGGAGAATAGAAGAAATGCTACAAATGTTTATCTGGAACCAGAAAAGACCTAGAATTTCCAAAACAATCTTGAGAAAAAAGAACAGAACCGGAGGCATCACACTGCCAGATCTCAAACTATATTATAGGGCCATTGTCATCAAAACTGCTTGGTACTGGAACATGAACAGACACACTGACCAGTGGAATAGAATTGAGAGCCCAGAAATGAGGCCCCACACCTATGGACATCTAATCTTTGACAAAGGGGCCCAGACTATTATATGGGGGAAACAGAGTCTCTTCAACAAATGGTGTTGGAAACAATGGGTTGAAACATGCAGAAGAATGAAGCTGAATCACTGTATTTCGCCAAATACAAAAATAAATTCCAAGTGGATCAAGGACTTGGATGTTAGACCAGAAACTATCAGATACTTAGAGGAAAATATTGGAAGAACTTTTTTCCGCATAAATTTTAAAGACATTTTCAATGAAACGAATCCAATTACAAGGAAGACTAAGGCAAGTATAAACCTATGGGCCTACATCAAATTAAAAAGCTTCTTCACAGCAAAAGAAACCACTACCCAAATCAAGAGACCCCTCACAGAATGGGAGAATATCTTTACATGCCATACATCAGATAAGAGTTTAATAACCAACATATATAAAGAGCTTACCAGACTCAACAACAAGACAACAAATAACCCCATCCAAAAATGGGGGGAGGAATTGGACAGAATATTCATCACAGAAGAGATCCAAAAGGCTGAGAAACACATGAAAAAATGCTCCAAGTCTCTGATTGTCAGAGAAATGCAAATCAAGACAACAATGAGATATCACTTCACTCCTGTGAGAATGTCACACATCAGAAAAGGTAACAGCAGCAAATGCTGGAGAGGGTGTGGGGTCAAAGGAACCCTCCTGCACTGCTGGTGGGATTGTCAATTGGTCCAACCTCTGTGGAGAACAGTCTGGAGAACTCTCAGAAGGCTAGAAATGGACCTACCCTATGACCCTGCAATTTCCCTCCTGGGGATATATCCTAAGGAACCCAACACATGCATCCAAAAAGATCTGTGTACACATATGTTCTTGGCAGCACAATTTGTAATAGCCAAAACATGGAAGCAACCCAGGTGTCCAACAACAGATGAGTGGCTGAGCAAGTTGTGGTATATATACACAATGGAATACTACTCAGCTGTAAAAAATGGTGACTTCACCGTTTTCAGCCGATCTTGGATGGACCTTGAAAAAATCATGTTGAGTGAAATAAGTCAGAAACAGAAGGATGAATATGGGATGATCTCACTCTCAGGCCGAAGTTGAAAAACAAGATTAGAAAAGAAAACACAAGTCGAACCTGAAATGGAATTGGAGTATTACACCAAAGTAAAAGACTCTGGGGTGGGTGGGTGGGTGGGGAGAATACAGGTCCATGAAAAATGATGAATGAAATAGTGGGGGTTGTATTGCTAAATGGGAATCTGGGGAATGTTATGCATGTAAAAAAAAAAAAAAAAAGAAGTAGAAACGCAAAGCAGAAATTGACTGAGTTTGGAGTATGGCACCAAAGTAAGAGTTTGCAGTGAGTACCTCCCTAATACTTCCTCTCCACTTTTCCAAGCTTTGGGTCCATGATTGCTCAACAATTTGTTTGGCTTTGTATGTTAACTCTCTTTTCAGTCACCAGGTTCCAGGTGTCATCAGGATGCCGGCCAGACTTCCCTGGATTGAAGACACCACCAATGTGTCCTGGAGCTCAGCTTCCCTAGAGACCCATCCTACTAGGGAAAGAGAGAGGCAGACTGGGAGTATAGACCGACCAGTCAACGCCCATGTTCAGCGAGGAAGCAATTACAGAAGCCAGACCTTCTACCTTCTGCAACCCTCAATGACCCTGGGTCCATGCTCCCAGAGAGATAGAGAATGGGAAAGCTATCAGGGGAGGGGGTGGGTTATGGAGATTGGGTGGTGGGAATTGTGTGGAGTTGTACCCCTCCTACCCTATGGTTTTGTTAATTAATCCTTTCTTTAATAAAAAAAAAAAAAGAGAAAAAAAAAAAAAGAAAATAGATAAGATTAAAAAAGATAGGAATGGACACTACTTAATGCTCAGAGGATCAGTCAATCAAGAGGACTTAACAATTATTAATATCTATGCACCCAATGAGAAGCCATCTAAATACATCAAACTTCTACTGAAAGAGCTACAGCAATATATTAACAGTAACACAATCATAGTAGGGGACTTCAACACCCCACTATCTCAACTTGACAGATCATCCAGGAAGAAAATCAGTAAAGACATAAGGGAGCTAAATGAAGAGATAGATAAACTAGAACTATTGGACATTTTCAGAGTCATTCATCCCAGGAAACTGGAATACACATTTTACTCAAATCCACATGGATCATTCTCAAGGATAGACCATATGTTAGGCCACAAAGACAGCATCAGCCTATTCAAGAGCACTGAAGTCATCCCAAGCATCTTCTCAGACGACAGTGGAATTAAACTAACACTTAACAATCAACAAAAGATTAGTAACAGTGCCAAAATGTGGAAGCTCAACAGTACACTTCTTAACAACTTCTGGGTCAAAGAGGAAATCAAGGAAGAAATCAAAATGTTTCGAGAGTTCAATGAAAATGAAGACACAAGCTATCAAAATATTTGGGACACAGCTAAAGCAGTCCTAAGAGGGAAGTTCATAGCTATACAAGCACACATTAGGAAACAAGAAAAGGCACAAATAAACAGCTCGATTGCACATCTCAAAGACCTAGAAGAAGAACAACAAAGGAATCCTAAAGCAACCAGAAGGACAGAAATTACTAAAGTTAGGGCAGAAATAAATAACATTGAGAATAGGAAAACCATACAAAAGATCAATGAAAGTAAATGTTGGTTCTTCGAAAGAGTAAACAAAGTCGACAAGCCTTTAGCCAGACTCACAAAACAAAAAAGGGAGAAGACCCAAATAAATCGGATAGTAAATGAAAGAGGAGATATCACAACAGACACGGCAGAAATTCAACATATCATGCGAGGCTTCTATGAACAACTATATGCCACCAAGCTAGAGAACCTGGAAGAAATGAATGATTTCCTAGATACCTACCAACTTCCAAAACTAAGTAAAGAGGAAGTGGATAACATGAGCAGGCCCATCACAGCTAATGAAATTGAAACAGTTATCAAAAATCTTCCCAAAAATAAAAGTCCTGGACCAGATGGTTTTACAAATGAATTCTACAAAACTTTCAAAGAAGAACTAATACCTCTACTTTTAAAAGTCTTCCAGGAGATTGAAGACACTGGAATACTCCCTGCCAGTTTCTATGAAGCTAACATCACCCTGATACCAAAAGCAGACAGGGACACAACCAAAAAAGAACACTACAGACCAATATCTCTGATGAACATAGATGCGAAAATATTGAACAAAATTCTAGCCAACCGGATACAGCAGTATATCAAAAAAATTGTTCATCATGACCAAGTGGGGTTTATCCCAGGCATGCAAGGTTGGTTTAATATACGTAAATCAATCAATGTGATCCACCACATCAACAAAAGCAAGACCAAAAACCACATGGTCATATCAATAGATGCAGAGAAAGCCTTTGACAAAATACAACATCCCTTTATGATCAAAACACTACAAAAAATGGGAATAGATGGAAAATTCCTGAAGATAGTGGAGTCTATATATAGCAAACCTACAGCCAACATCATACTCAATGGTGAAAAACTGGAAGCATTTCCCCTCAGATCAGGTACTAGACAGGGCTGCCCACTATCACCATTACTATTCAACATAGTGTTGGAAGTTCTTGCCATAGCAATCAGGCAGGAGCAAGGAATTAAAGGCATACAGATTGGAAGAGAAGAAGTCAAACTCTCCTTATTTGCAGATGACATGATAGTATACATGGAAAAACCTAAGGAATCTAGCAAGAAGCTTTTGGAAATCATCAGGCAATACAGTAATGTGTCAGGCTATAAAATTAACATTCAAAAGTCAGTGGCATTCCTCTATGCAAACACTAAGTTAGAAGAAATTGAAATCCAGAAATCAGTTCCTTTTTCTATAGCAACAAAAACAATAAAATATCTAGGAGTAAACCTAGCCAAAGAAGTGAAAGACTTGTATACTGAAAATTATGAGTCACTACTCAAAGAAATTGAAAAAGACACAAAGAAGTGGAAAGATATTCCATGTTCATGGGTTGGAAGAATTAACATCATCAAAATGAATATATTACCCAGAGCCATCTACAAATTTAATGCTATCCCCATCAAGATCCCAAGCACATTTTTTAGGAGAATAGAACAAATGCTACAAATGTTTATCTGGAACCAGAAAAGACCTAGAATTGCCAAAACAATCTTGAGAAAAAAGAACAGAACTGGAGGCATCACACTGCCAGATCTCAAACTGTATTATAGGGCCATTGTCATCAAAACTGCTTGGTACTGGAACATGAACAGACACACTGACCAGTGGAATAGAATTGAGAGCCCAGAAATGAGGCCCCACACATATGGACATCTAATCTTTGACAAAGGGGCCCAGACTATTACATGGGGAAAGCAGAGTCTCTTCAACAAATGGTGTTGGAAACAATGGGTTGAAACATGCAGAAGAATGAAACTGAATCACTGTATTTCACCAAATACAAAAGTAAATTCCAAGTGGATCAAGGACTTGGATGTTAAACCAGAAACTATCAGACACTTAGAGGAAAATATTGGCAGAACTTTTTTCCGCATAAATTTTAAAGACATTTTCAATGAAACGAATCCAATTACAAGGAAGACTAAGGCAAGTATAAACCTATGGGACTACATCAAATTAAAAAGCTTCTTCACAGCAAAAGAAACCACTACCCAAATCAAGAGACCCCTCACAGAATGGGAGAAGATCTTTACATGCCATACATCAGATAAGAGTTTAATAACCAACATATATAAAGAGCTTGCCAGACTCAACAACAAGACAACAAATAACCCCATCCAAAAATGGGGGGAGGACTTGGACAGAATATTCACCACAGAAGAGATCCAAAAGGCCGAGAAACACATGAAAAAATGCTCCAAGTCTCTAATTGTCAGAGAAATGCAAATCAAGACAATGAGATATCACTTCACTCCTGTGAGAATGTCACACATCAGAAAAGGTAACAGCAACAAATGCTGGAGAGGGTGTGGGGTCAAAGGAACCCTCCTGCACTGCTGGTGGGAATGTCAATTGGTCCAACCTCTGTGGAGAACAGTCTGGAGAACTCTCAGAAGGCTAGAAATGGACCTACCCTATGACCCTGCAATTCCCCTCCTGGGGATATATCCTAAGGAACCCAACACATCCATCCAAAAAGATCTGTGTACACATATGTTCTTGGCAGCACAATTTGTAATAGCCAAAACATGGAAGCAACCCAGGTGTCCAACAACAGATGAGTGGCTGAACAAGTTGTGGTATATCTACACAATGGAATACTACTCAGCTGTAAAAAATGGTGACTTCACCGTTTTCAGCCGATCTTGGATGGACCTTGAAAAAATCATGTTGAGTGAAATAAGTCAGAGACAGAAGGATGAATATGGGATGATCTCACTCTCAGGCCGAAGTTGAAAAACAAGTTTAGAAAAGAAAACACAAGTCGAACCTGAAATGGAATTGGAGTATTACACCAAAGTAAAAGACTCTGGGGTGGGTGGGTGGGTGGGGAGAATACAGGTCCATGAAAAATGATGAATGAAATAGTGGGGGTTGTATTGTTAAATGGGAATCTGGGGAATGTTATGCATGTAAAAAAAAAAAAGAAGAAGAAGTAGAAACGCAAAGCAGAAATTGACTGAGTTTGGAGTATGGCACCAAAGTAAGAAAGCAGAAGTACACTAGAGTTTGCAGTGAGTACCCTCCCTAATACTTCCTCTCCACTATTCCAAGCTTTGGGTCCATGATTGCTCAACAATTTGTTTGGCTTTGTATGTTAACTGTCTTTTCAGTCACCAGGTTCCAGATGCCATCAGGATGCTAGCCAGGCTTCCCTGGATTGAAGACCCCACCAATGTGTCCTGGAGCTCAGCTTTCCCAGAGACCCACCCTACTAGGGAAAGAGAGAGGCAGACTGGGAGTATGGACCGACCAGTCAACGCCCATGTTCAGCGAGGAAGCAATTACAGAAGCCAGACCTTCCAACTTCTGCAACCCTCAATGACCCTGGGTCCATGATCCCAGAGGGATAGAGAATGGGAAAGCTATCAGGGGAGGGGGTGGGATATGGAGATTGGGCGGTGGGAATTGTGTGGAGTTGTACCCCAACTACCCTATGGTTTTGTTAATTAATCCTTTCTTAAATAAAAAAAAATAAAAATAAATGTTTTCTGAGGTCACAGGTTCAATCCTCCACACTACCACAAGTGAAATTCCAGGGAGCATCTGTATTTATGCAATAGCAGGTAGGATCAGGAAGGGGAACATCTGGCTCTTGCCAATAGCAGAGGCTGGTGCCCCCACAGGTTCTCCTCATCCTGTGAGGCTTTGGCCAGCTCTTCTGCCACTTCTGTGAGATGTTGTAACTAACACATGTGAGATGAGTGAATTTTACCTGATTTGCCTCACCTCCAAGAGTGTTAAGGGAAGGGGTGGGGGTAGATAGCATAGTGACTATGCAAAGAGACTCTCATGCCTGAGGCTCCAAAGTCCCAGGTTCAATCCCCTGTACCACCATACAACCATAAACCAGAGATGAGCTATACTCTGGGGGGTGGGGGGGAGTTAAGGAAAGGCTTGGATACCTTCACAATCTCACCACACCTAGCAGACTTTTTCCTTCTTCAATTTCCATACAGATTTTGAGAGACAGAGGGAAAGAGAAACCACAGCACCGTTCCATCACATGTGGGTACTTCCTCCTTTGTGTGATGCTTCCATGTGGTGGCCAGAGGCTTGAACCTCGGTCCTCATGCATAATAAAGTGTGTGTTCTGGATTAGCTCTTTCCTGCCTCCTATTCAAGCTGGTTTTTTTTTTTAATGGCCTTGAAAGAAGCTTTGTGTGTTGAACAGATACAATTTGCAATTACTTTTTAAAAACATACTTAATCTAAGTAAAACATTAAATAAAAACCCTGATTTTCTTTAACTGACATTCTCATTATTTTATCTACAAATCTAGTACATTCCAGCAATCACTCTTAAGATTTTTTACATTTTGCTAATTAAGTCTCCTTAAATGCCTTAAAGTGAAATTGTAAAAAAAAATTCAATTTAATATATTTGGTTTTACTTATAAGCTCTTCAATACCTAACAACTGGAACATTCCTGAATGCTAAAACAATTCTAATAAGTGTAATAAATTAAACTTAAAAACATAGTGTATCTCCAGTTCCCATAAACATCCTAAATTTGTTTACAAATCTAATAAAATCACAAATCTAAACAGTTACTCAACTACACACTTAAAATTGGATCATGAGGTTAATGTATTAGATTCTTTAATGCCAGCTCCTCTTAAATATTACAAACACTCAACATGCCCAATATACACAAATTGTTGCAAAATTTAATAGAAAAATTGTAACACTTAATTTGAACTCTTCCTGAGATCTAGAGACGTACTCATGAAGAAAACAGTAAAGCTAAACTAAGCAAGTTGTAGTTTTATCTTAGCAGAGTGGGGTAATATAGCTTTCATTGTGGGGGTTCAGCGAGAAATCCCCCTACCTTCACTGGGTTCTCAGGGAAACCACAATGACTATGTCACTCTTGATATCAGTGGGGGAGAGAAAAAAAATAAATTCAGAACTAAGGGATGGGGAGAAGGACCTACACTGAAGAGAAGGAAAAGAAACTTCCTTTGGTGAGAGATGGCTTCATCTTTACTCTGGAAATAAGATGGGTTTCTAGGCTGACAAAATAGCTCACTTATAACGGACTGCTTTCTCATGTGTGCAAGAGTTTGGGGTCTGGCCCTCACTTCACTGAGGGAAACTTCAGTGCTATGGTCTCTTTCACCCTCTCTGCATCTTTGTTTCTGTCTCTCTCTGAGCAGGAAGGACATAAGGAAGGATGGGAGGAAGGGAATGAGGAAGGGAGGGAAAGGAAAAAGGGTTTTTTGGACAGAGAGAACAGATAACCTACACCATCCAAAATTATTTCTTCTAAAGCAGAGTGATAATGTTTGCTTCCAGTAGTGACTAAAGAAAGGGCAAGACCTTTTCATTTGCCTCCAGGGCCTTTTTGTTCAGCTCCAATTCTGCTTGCCATAGTAGGCTTCTTGAAGAGACCAACTCGAGAGAATCTTGTGGTGGTCTGATCTGAGCACCTTCTCTGAAGAGAAATTTTGCTGTCAACACAGGGTCCCATTTTTTTTCTTGAAATTCACAGACAACTTGAACTCTCTTGATAGGAAACTTTTGCCTATACAGAGGGTTAGAATTTCCAGGTTTTTTTCCCCAGGTAGAAAAAGGAAAAATAAAAAATAAAAATAAAAAGGAAAGAAAGAAAAGAAAAAGGAGAAAGAGACAGAGACAAATAAAAAAGGAAAAGATCTGGCAGGGGTTGATAGCATAATGTTTATGCAAAGAGACTCTCAAGTCTAAGACTCCAAAATTCCAGGTTCAATCCCCCACACCACCATAAATCAGAGCTGAGCAGTGCGCCGGTAAAACAAAAAAACAAAAGAAAAAGGAAAGGATCACAGCACAGATGCTTCCCCGAGTGTAGTGGGGGCCAGGTTCGAACCTGACTCGATTAACATGGCAAAGCAGCACGTTAACCACATAAGTTTTGTGTTGGTGCCTTCCCCACTTTCTCTTCTCTTTTATCCAGAGCACTGCATGCCTCTGGCTTTTGGTGGTGCCATTAATTATACATACAATCTCTTGAGTTCCAAGCATGGAAATGTCATGCATAGCCACTGTGCTATCTCCATAGGACCACTACTCTTGCAACTATTTAATTATACCCAGTCAGATTCTTTGTTTTTCGGGGAGTGGGGGGGGGGAAGGGGGGAGGCTTTGTCTGGCTCCACAAATCACAGAAGTCATTCTAGAGACTGACCAGGACCCTTAGAGCACTAATGGCCTCGGTGCCAGGCTCAGATAGTAGAGAGCCAATCATCTCCCTGGGATAGAAACTGGAGGCTCACAGGCTTCTTCACCATTTGAAGCCCCCAAATTGTCTTAGATGTTGCCATTTTCCCAAGACTAATGGAGAGGAATAGGGGATCTGATGCAGAGCCACAGAATCCACATTCTCCCTCATGGTTTCTTTTCCATTTCGGGCAGTTCCTCCAAACATGGAAACATTTGCATTATGTAAAGATGAGCAGAGTCACTGCACTGTCTTTATACCCCCAGTTAAAAAGAAAAAGGTGAAAGTGGATGAGGCGATAGCATAATGGTTAGACAAAAGCCTTCACGTCTGAGGCTCTGAGGTCCCAGGTTCAGTCTCCTGCACCATCAAAAGCTAAAGTTGAGTAGTGCTTTGGGGTAGGGGGAGAAGAAAAAATGCTGTGGGGGGAGGTTGAGCATGAGTTACCTTGCGCAAGGACCTGGGTTCAAGGCCCCAGTTCTCCACCCACAGTGGTGAAGCAGGTCTGCTGGTGTCTCTCCTCCTATCTCTCCCTTCCCTCTCAATCTCTCTATCCATTAAAATTTTTTTAAATATTAAAAATAAATTCTAAATAAATAAATAAGTAAAAGGAAAAAGCATCAGATCCCAAATTAAGTTGTTCACTTGGGATCAGCAATATTTAATATCTAATCTACTTGCAGGTTTTTTTTTTTTAGCTTTTTTTAAATCTTTATTTATTGGATAGAGACAGCCAGAAATTAAGAGGGAATGGGTTGATAGAGAGGGAGAGAGACACCTGCAGCCCTGTTTCACCACTCACAAAGCTTTCTCCCTGCAGGTAGGGACCCAGGGCTCGAACCCGGGTCCTTGCGCATTGTAATACATGCGCTCAACCAGGTGTGACACCACCCGGCCCCTTCTACTTTCAGTTTTAATCTCTTCTAGAAATTGATTTTTATTTTATTTTATTGTCACCAGGTTATTGTTGGGATTTCATGAGAAGGGAGATTTTTTTAAAAATTTATTTCTTTATTGGGGAATTAATGTTTTACATTCAACAGTAAATACAATAGTTCGTACATGCATAACATTCCCCAGTTTCCCATTTAACAATACAACCCCCACTATGTCATTTATCATCCTTCATGGACCTGTATTCTCCCCACCCACCCAGAGAAGGGAGATTTTTAAGTCAGTTTATCTGGAGTGCTTTTGTTTTGTTTGTTTTTTAGTATGGGGCCTCATTCATATGTTAAGTCCACTGCTTTTTCCTTCTTTTCATTTCAGAGAGGAAGAGACACCGTAGAACTACCCTGTCATTGTTTGGGGGTTGTTGGAGTTCAAACCTCAGGCCTTGTACTTGGTAAATCACATACTCTACCAGGTTTGTGTTTCTGGGCCCAGCAGTTTACTCTAAAATAATCTGCTAGAGACCCTCCCTTCCTGCCCTGAAGGTAGGCAGTTTTCCTTGGTTAACACCTTTATCCTGTCCACACCCTCTTTTAGACTATAAAAGTGTTTCATGTAACACACCTTTCAGTGTCTTTCTACTAGTCTAGTTGGAGGTGAGTTCTTTGGTAAAGCCAACTAGACTTCTATGTGTAATGAGATGACTTGCCTTTGAACCCTTTGTGGCAGCAACCAGATCTGCAGGGAACTTTTCTGAGTTCTTTTCCTCAACGTTTCCAAGGACTAAAGGATGACAGGTAGGTTCCTCTGGGAGAGAGCTCCGCAGTTTTATTTAACCCAGGTTATTTCTAGTAAGGTATAAAGCCCTAACTTTTGGTAGAGTCCTGGTTTCCATATGGAGAACTGGTGGTGGCAGATGATAAATTTTGTTTGCAAGCAGTCTTCATTCTTTTTAAAAAAAAACATTTATTTATTTATCCCCTTTTGTTGCCTTTGTTTTATTGTTATTGATGTCATTGTTGTTGGATAAGACAGAGAGAAATGGAGAGAGGAGGGGAAGACAGAGGGGGGAGAAAGATAGACACCTGCAGACCGGCTTCACCGCCTGTGAAGCGGCTCCCCGCCCGCCGGGGGATGGAACCAAAATCCTTACTCTGGTCTTTGCGCTTTGCACCATGTGCGCTTAACCCGCTGTGCTACTGCCTGACTGTTGTCCTCTTCATTCTTTGAGGCATTGGTACTGCTGCTGTCAGCTCTTCACATTCTTGCTGGTTTCTGTAAATGTCCACACACGGGATCAAAAGTGAAAGCATTTATGTATTAGTTTAGCTTAACGGTTTAGCTCAAAGAAATGGAATTCTTTGTATCTAAGGAGTTGAACATACCTTGTTACGTTAAAACTTTATTTATTTATTTATTTAAACCAGAATGCTTCTCAACTCTGGTTTATAATGGCGCTGGGGATTAAATCTGGGACTTTAGAGCCTCAGGCATGAGAGTCCGAGGCTCTAAAGTAAATGTTTATGTTAAATGTTTATGTTAAATGTTAAATGTTTACATTACCATTATGCTATCTACTCCCGCCCTTAAAACTATATTTAAAACTTTAATTAATTTTCCTTTTTTGTTGCCCTTGTTGATTTTATCACTGTTGTGGTTATTATTGTTGTTGTTATTGATGTTGTTGTTGCCAGATAGGACAGAGAGAATTGGAGAAAGGAGGGGAAGACAGAGATGGGGAGAGAAAGTTAGACACCTGCAGACCTGCTTCACCACCTGTGAAGCGACCCCCCTGCAGGTGGGGAGCCGGGGGGGGGGGGGGGGGGGGGGCTCGAACTGGGATCCTTACCGCCGGTCCTCCAGTTTCGCGCCATGTACGCTTAACCCACTGCGCTACAGCCCGACCTCCCTATTTAAAACTTTAAAACTAGTTCCAAAGCTGCTGAAGTAGTTCACTTGGACAGTATACTGCTTTGCCATCTGTGCAACCCAGGTTCAAGCCTGATCCCTACAGTGAAGGAAGCTCTGTTGTTGTCTGTCTCTTTCTACCTCTCCGTCTCTACTTAAAAAAAAGGAAACTGGGGAATGTTATACATGTACAAACTATTGTACTTACTGTTGAATGTAAAACATTAATTCCCCAATAAAAAAAAAAATCAGGAAAAAAAAGGTAATAACAACTATAGTTTCAGGATCTATGAGCTAGTTTGAGCACCCTGTATACCACATGGGAACAGTATTGCTTATTGGGGTGGGGGAGATAACAAGATGGTTTTGCAACTGGATTTCTTGCCTGAGGCTCTGAGCTCCCAGTTTCAGTAGCACTATAACCATAAACCAAAAGCAGAGCTGAGCAGTGCCCTGGTATCTCTAATGATGATGATGATGATGATGATGATGATGCTTACGTAAGAAGTGGACTTGAAAGACTTTTTTTGGCAAAAGTATTGAAATTTTAGAGGTATAAGAATCACCTAAGGGTTCTGGGTGGTGGCACACCTGGCTGAGCGCACATGTTACAGTGCACACGGATCTAGGTTCGACCCCCTGGTCCCCACCTGCAGAGGGAAAGCTTCACAAGTGGTGAAGCAGGGCTGCAGGTGTCTCTCTGTCTCTCCCTCTCTATCACCCCCTTCCCTCTCAATTTCTACCTGTTTCTATCCAACAAATAAATAAAGAAAATTTTAAAAAGTGGTCCGGGAGATGGCACAGTGATAGAGCTTTGGACTCTCAAGCATGAGGTCCCGAGTTCGATCCCTGGCAGCACATGTGCCAGAGTGATGTCTGGTTCTTTCTCTCTCCTCCTATCTTTCTCATAAATAAATAAAATCTTTAAAAAAAATTTTTTTTTAAAGAATCACCTAATTAGGATGTAATTCCAACTGCTTCCCCTCTTATCCTCTGGTTCTTGGGTACTCACATTTTACAAGTTCCGAGCTGTGTTTCCAGTCTGGAAGCATCATGTGGCAGAAAACTAGAGCCCACCAAGTTAGTCCTTATGTGCATGGGTCTTCCCAGGTTTGGTGGGACTCTAAGGGATTTTTCTTGTTAATTTCTGCCAGCAATTTGCTCAGACAGCCAAGGGGCCACTAAAATTTAAGAAAAAAAAAATAGAAAAAATTTGGCAAATCCTAGTGGATGTCGTGCTACACTTTGAATTGTCTTTGCCCATGAGGCCTCACACAGGATCAGTGCCCCAGCTTCTGGCAGAGTTCTCTCAGATCTCTGCCTTTAATACGTAGAGAAAGATGAAACTTGACTCTGTTCCTTTCCAAATCCACACCAGTTACTTTCCCAAGAACTGCTTTTGTCTTTTTTCGTTTCTCTAATGTCTTAAACTTGGTTTAGTTAAGCATCAACCAAGTTGAGAGACCCAAATATGGCCAGATTAAAAACAAACAAACAAAACAACTGCACTTTTTTCTTTTTTTTTTTTTTACAGTGCTTTTTCCCTTCATCCTTTTGTCTTAAATTCCACCTATGAGTGAGGTCATCCATTTGTGTTCATCTTTCTTATTTTGGCTCATCTTATTTAACAGGATTCCTTCCAACTTTAGGAAGGGGGCGTGGAGGCACTTTTTGAGGGGATAAGGAGCCATGCATAGTGATGGAAAAGGACCTAAACTTGGGATGAGAGTATTTTGCAGACACCTATCATGGGGAGACTGAGAATTCATACCCATGTGCCAAAGAAAGGAAAAGTATCCAACATGGGTAGAATGACATTTGCCAGTTAGAGCTCATTACCCATTTAAAGTAATTAAGTTTTCTCTTTTGACTGCCTCGAATAGCTCTGACTCTCAGGTAAAAAAAAAAAAAAAAAAAAAAAAGGAGTGGAGGGCCTCTTTTTGGGAATGTCCTCTGAGTCCGAATACTGTTAGAAATATTGTTTTGTTTTTGCCAGAGCAATGATCAGCTCTGGCTTGTGGTGTCAGAGATTGAAACTGGGACTTCAGGGCCTCACGCATGGGTCTTTTTTTTTTAAATAATTTATTTCTTTATTGGGGAACTAATGTTTTACATTCAACAGTAAACACAATAGTTTGTACATGCATAACATTCCCCAGTTTCCCATTTAACAATACAACCCCCACTAGGTCCTCTGAATCCTTCTTGGACCTGTATTCTCCCCACCCACCCACCCCAGAGTCTTTTACTTGGGTGTAATACTCCAATTCCATTTGAGGTTCTACTTGTGTTTTCTTTTCTAATCTTGTTTTTCAACTTCAACCTGAGAGTGAGATCATACCATATTCATCCTTCTGTTTCTTTTTTTTTTCTTTCTTTTTTCTTTTTTTAACTTTTTTTATTTAAGAAAGGATTAATTAACAAAACCATAGGGTAGGAGGGGTACAACTCCACACAATTCCCACCGCCCAATCTCTATATCCCACCCCTCCCCCGATAGCTTTCCCATTCTCTATCCCTCTGGGAGCATGGATCCAGGGTCATTGTGGGTTGCAGAAGGTAGAAGGTCTGGCTTCTGTCATTGCTTCCCGCTGAACATGGGCGTTGACTAGTCGGTCCATACTCCCAGTCTGCCTCTCTCTTTCCCTAGTAGGGTGGGTCTCTGGGGAAGCTGAGCTCCAGGACATATTGGTAGGGTCTTCAATCCAGGGAAGTCTGGCCGGCATCCTGATGACACCTGGAACCTGGTGACTGAAAAGAGAGTTAACATACAAAGCCAAACAAATTGTTGAGCAATCATGGACCCAAAGCTTGGAAAGGTGGAGAGGAAGTATTAGGGAGGTACTCACTGCAAACTCTAGTGTACTTCTGCTTTCTTACTTTGGTGCCATACTCCAAACTCAGTCAATTTCTGCTTTGCATTTCTACTTCTTCTTTTTTTTTTTTTACATGCATAACATTCCCCAGATTCCCATTTAACAATACAACCCCCTCTATTTCATTCATCATTTTTCATGGACCTATATTCTCCCCACCCACCCACCCACCCCAGAGTCTTTTACTTTGGTGTAATACTCCAATTCCATTTCAGGTTCGACTTGTGTTTTCTTTTCTAATCTTGTTTTTCAACTTCGGCCTGAGAGTGAGATCATCCCGTATTCATCCTTCTGTTTCTGACTTAGTTCACTCAACATGATTTTTTCAAGGTCCATCCAAGATCGGCTGAAAACGGTGAAGTCACCATTTTTTACAGCTGAGTAGTATTCCATTGTGTATATAGACCACAACTTGCTCAGCCACTCATCTGTTGTTGGACACCTGGGTTGCTTCCACGTTTTGGCTATTACAAATTGTGCTGCCAAGAACATATGTGTACACAGATCTTTTTGGATGGATGTGTTGGGTTCCTTAGGATATATCCCCAGGAGAGAAATTGCAGGGTCATAGGGAAGGTCCATGTCTAGCCTTCGGAGAGTTCTCCAGACTGTTCTCCACAGAGGTTGGACCAATTGACATTCCCACCAGCAGTGCAGGAGGGTTCCTTTGACCCCACACCCTCTCTAGCATTTGCTGCTGTTACCTTTTCTGATGTATGACATTCTCACAGGAGTGAAGTGATATCTCATTGTTGTCTTGATTTGCATTTCTCTGACAGTCAGAGACTTGGAGCATTTTTTCATGTGTTTCTTGGCCTTTTGGATCTCTTCTGTGGTGAATATTCTGTCCAAGTCCTCCCCCCATTCTTGGATGGGGTTATTTGTTGTCTTGTTGTTGAGTCTGGCAAGCTCTTTATATATGTTGGTTATTAAACTCTTATCTGATGTATGGCATGTAAAGATCTTCTCCCATTCTGTGAGGGGTCTCTTGGTTTGGGTAGTGGTTTCTTTTGCTGTGAAGAAGCTTTTTAATTTGATGTAGTCCCATAGGTTTATACTTGCCTTAGTCTTCTTTGTAATTGGATTCGTTTCATTGAAAATGTCTTTAATATTTATGCAAAAATAAGTTCTGCCAATATTTTCCTCTAAGTATTTGATAGTTTGTGGTCTAACATCCAAGTCCTTGATCCACTTGGAATTTACTTTTGTATTTGGTGAAATACAGTGATTCAGTTTCATTCTTCTGCATGTTTCAACCCATTGTTTCCAACACCATTTGTTGAAGAGACTCTGCTTTCCCCATGTAATAGTCTGGGCCCCTTTGTCAAAGATTAGATGTCCATAGGTGTGGGGCCTCATTTCTGGGCTCTCAATTCTATTCCACTGGTCAGTGTGTCTGTTCATGTTCCAGTACCAAGCAGTTTTGATGACAATGGCTCTATAATACAGTTTGAGATCTGGGAGTGTGATGCCTCCGGTTCTGTTCTTTTTTCTCAAGATTGTTTTGGCAATTCTAGGTCTTTTCTGGTTCCAGATAAACATTTGTAGCATTTGTTCTATTCTCCTAAAAAATGTGCTTGGGATCTTGATGGGGATAGCATTAAATTTGTAGATGGCTCTGGGTAATATATTCATTTTGATGATATTAATTCTTCCAACCCATGAACATGGAATATCTTTCCACTTCTTTGTGTCTTTTTCAATTTCTTTGAGTAGTGACTCATAATTTTCAGTATACAAGTCTTTCACTTCTTTGGCTAGGTTTACTCCTAGATATTTTATTGTTTTTGTTGCTATAGAAAAAGGAACTGATTTCTGGATTTCAATTTCTTCTAACTTAGTGTTTGCATAGAGGAATGCCACTGACTTTTGAATGTTAATTTTATAGCCTGACACATTACTGTATTGCCTGATGATTTCCAAAAGCTTCTTGCTGGATTCCTGAGGTTTTTCCATGTATACTATCATGTCATCTGCAAATAAGGAGAGTTTGACTTCTTCTCTTCCAATCTGTATGCCTTTAATTCCTTGCTCCTGCCTGATTGCTATGGCAAGAACTTCCAACACTATGTTGAATAGTAATGGTGATAGTGGGCAGCCCTGTCTAGTACCTGATCTGAGGGGAAATGCTTCCAGTTTTTCACCATTGAGTATGATGTTGGCTGTGGGTTTGCTATATATAGACTCCACTATCTTCAGGAATTTTCCATCTATTCCCATTTTTTGTAGTGTTTTGATCATAAAGGGATGTTGTATTTTGTCAAAGGCTTTCTCTGCATCTATTGATATGACCATGTGGTTTTTGGTCTTGCTTTTGTTGATGTGGTGGATCACATTGATTGATTTACGTATATTAAACCAACCTTGCATGCCTGGGATAAACCCCACTTGGTCATGATGAACAATCATTTTGATATACTGCTGTATCCGGTTGGCTAGAATTTTGTTCAATATTTTCACATCTATGTTCATCAGAGATATTGGTCTGTAGTTTTCTTTTTTGGTTGTGTCCCTGTCTGCTTTTGGTATCGGGGTGATGTTGGCTTCATAGAAGCTGGCAGGGAGTATTCCAGTGTCTTCAATCTTCTGGAAGACTTTTAAAAGTAGAGGTATTAGTTCTTCTTTGAAGGTTTTATAGAATTCATTTGTAAAACCATCTGGTCCAGGACTTTTATTTTTGGGGAGATTTTTGATAACTGTTTCAATTTCATTAGCTGTGATGGACCTGTTCATGTCATCCACTTCCTCTTTACTTAGATTTGGAAATTGGTAGGTATCTAGGAAATCATCCATTTCTTCCAGGTTCTCAGGCTTGGTGGCATATAGTTATTCATAGAAACCTCGCATGATATGTTGAATTTCTGCAGTGTCTGTTGTGATATCTCCTCTTTCATTTACTATCCGATTTATTTGGGTCTTCTCCCTTTTTTGTTTTGTGAGTCTGGCTAAAGGCTTGTCGACTTTGTTTACTCTTTCGAAGAACCAACATTTACTTTCATTGATCTTTTGTATGGTTTTGCTATTCTCAATGTTATTTATTTCTGCCCTAACTTTAGTGATTTCTGTCCTTCTGGTTGCTTTAGGATTCCTTTGTTGTTCTTCCTCTAGGTCTTTAAAATGTGCAATCAGGCTGTTTATTTGTGCTTTTTCTTGTTTCCTAATGTGTGCTTGTATAGCTATGAACTTCCCTCTTAGGACTGCTTTAGCTGTGTCCCAAATATTTTGATAGCTTGTGTCTTCATTTTCATTGAACTCTTGAAACATTTTGATTTCTTCCTTGATTTCCTCTTTGACCCAGAAGTTGTTAGGAAGTGTACTGTTGAGCTTCCACATTCTGAGACTGTTACTAATCTTTTGTTGATTGTTAAGTGTTAGTTTAATTCCACTGTGGTCTGAGAAGATGCTTGGGATGATTTCAGTGTTCTTGAATAGGCTGATGCTGTCTTTGTGGCCTAATATATGGTCTATCCTTGAGAATGATCCATGTGGATTTGAGTAAAATGTGTATTCCAGTTTCTTGGGATGAATGACTCTGAAAATGTCCAATAGTTCTAGTTTATCTATCTCTTCATTTAGCTCCCTTATGTCTTTACTGATTTTCTTCCTGGATGATCTGTCAAGTTGAGAGAGTGGGGTGTTGAAGTCCCCTACTATGACTGTGTTACTATTATTATATTGCTGTAGCTCTTTCAGTAGAAGTTTGATGTATTTAGATGGCTTCTCATTGGGTGCATAGATATTAATAATTGTTAAGTCCTCTTGATTGACTGATCCTCTGAGCATTAAGTAGTGTCCATTCCTATCTTTTTTAATCTTATCTATTTTAAAGTCTATCATGGCATATATGAGAATAGCTGTTCCTGCCCTTTTTTGTGGGCCATTGGCTTGTATGATAGTTTTCCATCCTTTCCCTTTTAAGACTGTGTTTGTCTTGTTGAGTTAGGTGAGTTTCCTGTAGACAACATATTGTTGGTTTGTGTTTTCTGATCCATCTTCCTACTCTGTGTCTTTTAATAGATGAATTCAGGCCATTGACATTTATTGATATCAAAGATTGAAGATATTTTAACGCCATTCTTGTAGAGTTTTAGAGTGTTTTGATATATGTTATTTGTGGTGGTCTGGTCGTTTATAGGAGACCTTTCAGAATTTCTTTCAGGACAGGCTTGGTGATGGTTGCTTCCTTCAACTGTTGCTTGTCTGAGAAGGTTTTGATGCTTCCATCTAGTCTGAATGACAGTCTAGCAGGATATAGTATTCTTGGCTGAAAGCCTTTCTCATTGAGCACTCAATAGATATCTTGCCATTCTCTTCTGGCCTGTAGTGTTTGTATGGAGAAGTTTGCTGCTAATCTTATGGGTTTTCCTTTGTAGGTGACTCTTTGTTTTTCTCTTGCAGCCTTGAGGATCCTTTCTTTATCCTTATTCCTTTCCAATCTAAGTATGACATGTCTTGGTGTCTTTAGGTCTGGGTTAATTCTGTTTGGGACCCTCTGGGCTTCTTGAATCTTTATGTCTTTGGTGTTGTCTAGACCAGAGAAGTTTTCAACTATTATGGCCTGGAGAATGCTTTCTTCCTCCCCTTCTCTTTCTTCCTCTGGTAAGCCAATAATGCGTATATTGTTTCTTTTGAAGTCATCCCATAAGACTCTGTTGTTGTTTTCAGCATCTCTTAATCTCTTTTTGAGATCTCTTACTTCTTTTTGAGTTGTCTCTAATTCATCCTCAATCTTGCTAATTTTGTTTTCAGCCTCATAGATTCTATTCTCTCTGCCCTCTACTGCTTTCTGGAGTTCATTTATTTTGTTGCCCTGCTCTGATACTGTTTTAGCTTGTTCAGCTAGTTGCCTTCTTAGCTCAGTGATTTCAACTTTCAGCTCTCTAATAACCATGAGATAATTAGAATTTTCTTCCATTTTCTCATTTGTTGTTCCTGCATTTCTGATTACAATTTTTTCAAATTCTTTACTCACTCCTGTTATTATTTCCTTAGCTAATGTTTGGATGTTGAACTCGTTGTTTTGTGCTTCACCCTCTGGAGGACTTTTAGCTGGACTCTTGTCCTGGTTCAAGTCTCCAATATTTTTTCTTGTTGTTTTAACCATTTTATATATTATGAGTTCCCTTTATCAGTACTTTTTAAATTATTGATCACTATTGCCTGGATTGACTTGTGTCTAAGTAAGTTAATTAAAGGGTTTACAGTGGTGGAAGTTATTTCAATCCCTGAGTTGGAGCTCAGTGGTTTAAAAGCCTCTTTTTTTTTTTTCTTCCCTGTAGGCTATGGGAGCCTGAGGGCTTTTAAACTATCAATAGGCTTCTTATCTTAGTCACTTACTCCTGACCAAGGGATAAAGCAGAGTGTGGCAGAGATAATCCAGTGGTTATGCAAAGAGACTTTCACAGCCCCTCAGCTATGCCACCGAGGTATAGGTCTTCTCCTGAGTTTCCTGGTTAGATCTCTGTCCCCTGGTGTCCCTCCCTGCCGCTGCTCCAGATTCTGAGGGTAGTAGCAATGGAGACTCAGAGTTGCACTCAATGGATGCATGCCCTAGAGTGGTATTGCTGGATCATAAATTAATTCCATTTTTATTTAAGGACTGTCCATACATTTTTTTTTGTTTCATTTTGTTTTTGGTGCTTTAATAATGATCCACAAGATTATAGGATAAGAGAGGTATAATTCCCACCACCAGAGTATCCCATCTCCTCCATTGGAAGTTTCCCTATTCTTTATCCGGCTGGGAGTATGGACCAAAGATCTTTATGGGGTGCAGAAGGTGGGAGGTCTGCTTCTGTAATTGCTTCTCCCAACTGTCCTTACAGTCTTAGAGTTATACCAGTTTGCATTCTCACCAGCAATGGAGCAGAGTTCAGCAGACAAGATTTTTAAAGATGCATATATTTTTCCAAAATACATTGTAAAATAAAGCCATCCCAACACAGGTGAATGTCTATACCTTGATGAGATTTAAGCAGGATCCTTACTCTTTGGTGGAATTAAAACAGCTCTGGGAGTAAGCAAGACAGGGCAGGGGCCTCTCATCATTACACTATCTCCAGCCCAATTCACAAAAGACCCTGGAGGAGCTCAAATACTTTCCTCATGCATCTGTTTGTTTTTATTGGTGCACTGCTCAACTCTGGTTTACATTGGTGCTATCACCCCAGCACTAGCCCTATTTTTTTTTTCCAAATTAATGTAGTTTAGGATAAGTACTGATAAATGCAAGCTAGTGTAAGTCTATCGATTTAATAAGTAGTCATGCCTTTCAGAGTTGTGCAATACTAGTTAAAGAATTCTAAATTCATGTTAGTTCTATTACAACATTTATGAGCAAGAAAACTCCTCTAAAGCTATAATAGCAACTGGGAAAATGAATGGCTCAACTGATAAAGCACCAGACTTTCATGCCTGAGCTTCCTGGTTTGATCCCCAGCACCACATGTACTGGAGCAGTGCTCTGATTTGTCTCTCCTTCTTTCTCCCTCACATGAAGTCTTATATGTAATAAATTAAATATGTATTTATAAAATATATTTATACTTAACATTTAGGGGGTGGAAAGACAAATCAGCTAGGGCACCTGCACTGCCATACAACCCAGCTTTGATGCCTCCTCCATGGTGGGGCCATAGCAATGGAAGACACTTAGGTGTATGGTGTGCTAGCTTCTCTATCTGAAGTAACTCTTTTTTTTTTTTTTTTTACAAGATGGGAGTGGGAAATGGAAAATTGCTCTAGTAGGTGGGATGCTGAGAGTTGAGGTTAGGACCTCGTGCTTTGAAGTCCATTGGGCCACAAAAAAAAAAAAAAGGTAACTAGTATTTAAATAGAATAAATGGGCCAAGTTATCTTGGTAAACTCATAAAACATTTATATTTTTATGGTCTTAAAAATGGTTTCCAGGTGGAGTCACTACGGAGAAGAGACAACTCTCAAGTTCAACAGTGAGCCTCCCTGGCACAGACCATCAAATGGATGTTTTCCTCATGATCCAGCGCAGGAAGACCACCATCTTCACAGATGCCAAGGAAAACAGCACCGTGTTTGAGCTGAAGTGCATCATTGAGAGCATCCTTAAGCAGCCACCCAGAGAACAGAAACTATTTAAGAATGACCAGCTCCTTAAGGACAGTATGACACTGTTAGAGTGTGGCTTCACCGGTGAAAATACCCCAGCAGAAGCCCCAGCCCTACTAAGACTGGCCTTTCTGGCAGATGAAATATCAGCCCATAGAAGCTGATCAGAAAGCCATACCAATAAATAAGCTGAGTAGTGCAGTGCGAGGGCCAGCATGCTGCCCTCATGCTCCAGCAGTACAAGATTCGTGTGTGTGTGTGTGGGGGGGGGAGTTACCTGGACGTGGCTCAGTGGGTGGATGCTCTGGTTCATTATCCCATGTGTTAATTGGTAAATAAAAATTGCAGTCTGGGAGCAGGCACAGTCAGTGGCTACAGTATCATACTTAACCCAAGAGGTCATGAGTCTTACTGCAGGCAGTACATGTACCAGAGTAATACTGTGGTATTTTCTCCCTCTCCTCTCTGTTTGCTAATAAACAGATTTTTTTTTTTTTTAAATCAACACTGCTCAGTTCTGGTTTATGTTGGTGCCAGGGATTGAAGCTGGGATTTTGGCGACTAAGACATGAGAGTCTCTTATTGTCATAATCAGAACAAAGGAGTAGACAATAAGAGGCAGTTCTGAATAGATATTTATTTATTTATTTATTTATTATTTTTATAAACTTTCCACTGTCACTTTAAACCAGATGAAAATTGGCCTCCATGTTCATATTTATTTATTTATTATTGGATAGAGACAGACAAAAACTGAGAGGTGAGAGGAGGCAGAGAGACAGAGAGACACCTGCAGCCCTGCTTTACCAATCCTGAAACTTACCTCCTTGTAGAGAAATTGTTAGGATGTGGTACATCCTGGCAGGGTTTGACCTGAAGAGTGCGTCTATCCTGTCAGTCTCTCTCTCTCTACCAAGAGGTTGAGCAAGGAGGGACAGGAGTAACCCCAAAGGTTTACCCCATCTTATCAGACCCCCTGTCTCACAAAGCACCCCACATTCCTGATACTATGGCCATTAGATAGAAAGAAAAGGGGAGATGTGGGGAAATTGTGAGGAGCTCACAAAGCACCCTGCATTTTTCTGCCTCCAGGAGCCTGGCATTCCTTAAAATATTAAGCCAGTTCCCCCTTCTCCACCCTGCATTCCTGATACTATGGCCTATCTACATAATCATTGTTTTGCCTGAAAGACCCCCACCCATTCCATTCCTCTGATCTATCTTCAGGACCCTCCCTGCCTGCAGGGTATCATTAATCCTACCAGTTAAAACCCTCGCAACAGTTGCTAAGGAAGTTCCTATCTTTCCAGACCCTTTTGCCTTTCTCTGCCCCTTTCCTAGCCATTTCCGTTTCTGACTTGCTACTTCGGGGTCTGCCCTCTAAAAGCCTTTGCTCTCTGATCAATCAATCAATCAATAAATTGCCTCACCGTGCCATAAGCTTGGTTCATGAGTCGCTGTAAGAGTCACCCCCACGCTAGCCCAGCACCTCCTGCAGGTGGGAGACCAGGGGTTTGAAACCAGGTCTTTGTGCACTGTAGTGTGTGGCTTAACTAGGTGCACCACTGACTGGCCCTTGTTCATCTTTTTTTACATGAGTAACTTGCCTTTCTGTCATTCCCTCCCTCACCCCCAAGAATTAAATGAAGGGCTTCATACCTTGGAAGCATATACTCCTCCACTGAGAGTCTCTTTGCAGAACCATTATGCTATCTACCCCTGCCCTCAAACAGATCTTTTTAATAAATAATAAATAATAAATGAATGAAAATATGTGCGTGTGTCTGCCTAGAGAGTTTCTAAAAGTTTGTGTGGAACCATGCAGTGCCACATCTGGTTGAGCACATATGTTACCATATTCAAGGGCTTGGGTTCAAAATCCCAAATCCCACCTGCAGTGGGAGAAGCTTTGAGCTTCACAAGTGATAAAGTAGTACTGCAAGTGTTTTCTTTCTTTTTTTTCCCCCCAGGTTTATCTCTGGGGTTCTATGCCAGCACTACAAATCTACTGCTACTGCAGGCCATTTTTCCCCATTTTTTAATAAGGTAGGACAGAAATTGAGAGAGGAGAAAAGACCTGCTTCACTGCTTGTGAAGTGATTCACGCCACCCTCCCCACAGATGGGGAGCTGAGGGCTTGAACTGGAATTCTTTCACGGGGCTACGTGCTATGTATGCTTAACCCTGTCCCCCCCCCCCCGCAAGTGTGTTTCTCCCTATCTTCTCCTTTCCTATAAATTTCTCTCTGGATCTATCCAATAAATAAATTATATTAAAAAAGTAAGTTTGTGTGGATGTTATTTGTACTCTGTCTTGTTAAATGAAAATGCATCGGGAGTCCAGCAGTAGCACAGCAGGTTAAGTGCACATGGTGTAAACCGTAAGGATCCCGGTTGGAACTCCCAGCTTCCCACCTACAAGGAAGTCACTTCACAAGCAGTGAAGCAGGTCTGTAGGTGTCTATCTTTCTCTCCCTCTCTCTGTCTTCCTCTCCTCTCTCTATTTCTCTCTGTCCTGTCCAACAATGACGACATCAATAACAACAATAACTACAACAAGAAAACAAAAAGGGCAACAAAAGGGAACAAATAAATAAATAAAACAATTTTTTAAAAATTGAAGATGCAGCAAACTTTCAGATTATTTCCAAGTAAAAGCTTTAATTACTGAGCACAAGTTAACCTGTCTTGGCTTCTGAATATAGTATAACCACAGATATGTTGGGGTTTTTGCTGATGGAATGAAGGCTGGTGTGGGTTAGTGACAGAGCATATGTTCTACATGTACATGTATAAGTCCCTGGTTTTGATCCCTAGCTACAGGAAAGTGCTGCTGTAACAGACAGTTCATAATTGTTCACTTTATTTTCACCAGATGAGAAATAACACAGGAGTGGGGCCAGGTGGTGGCGCACCTGGTTGAGCACACATGTTACAATACGCAAGGACCTGGGTTGAAGTCCCCAACTCCACCTGCAGGAGGAAAGCTTGGCAAGTGGTGAAGCAGTGTTACTTGTGTCTCTCTGTCTCTCTCCTTCTCTATCACCTCCTCTCCTCTCAATTTCTGACTCTCTCTATTCAATAAATAAAGATAATACAAAAAATTTTTAAAAGAAATGATACAGGAAACGTCTGTATTCAGAGAGTTAGATGTGTTTTTAGTAAGAGAAAAAATACAAAAGGAACATTTGAATATCATATGCCTACCTTTTTGTAAATTTTTTTAAAAAATTATTTATTGCAACCAATAGCACAGCTATATACAAGATACAGCAAACCCTAACAAAAGGATTTTTCAAAGTTAACCCAATTACCAAATAATGTGATGATAACATTAACTATCCATTGTCTTTTTGAACCCTAAGACAGCAGGAACCTCACATCTCCACTATAGAGCCTCTACTTCCCCCAGTCCTGGAACCCTTGGATAGGGCCCACTTTCTTGTATGCCTCTCCCAATCCATATCAAATAATATTGCATCTGCCGATCACAACCTAATCAACGCAACGATGGCCACCTCAACATGCTTCACTTCAGACTGTGTCCAGAGACTTCACGTGTGGAATGACAACCCTTCAGCTTCATTACTCGGGTGAGACCTTTCCTTTCATGGTATATTCTAATTCCATCTCAGGTGGTTCACTTTCTAACAAAGTCCCATAACCTAGATATACACCAGTTTCTGTGAGAGAGAGCATATGTTCACACGTATCCATAAACTACTGCAAGATATATACCTGAAAGCAGAAGTACACTAGAGTTTACAGTGAGTACCCCCCTAACACTTCCTCTCCACTATTCTAAGCTTTGGGTCCATGATTGCTCAACAATTTGTTTGGCTTTGTATGTTAACTCTCTTTTCAGTCACCAGGTTCCAGATGCCATCAGGATGCTGGCCAGGCTTCCCTGGACTGAAGACCCCACCAATGTGTCCTGGAGCTCAGCTTCCCCAGAGACCCACCCTACTAGGGAAAGAGAGAGGCAGACTGGGAGTATGGACCGACCAGTCAACGCCCATGTTCAGCAGGGAAGCAATTACAGAAGCCAGACCTTCCACCTTCTGCAACCCACAATGACCCTGGGTCCATGCTCCCAGAGGGATAGAGAATGGGAAAGCTATCAGGGGAGGGGGTGGGATATGGAGATTGGGTGGTGGGAATTGTGTGGAGTTGTACCCCTCTCACCCTATGGTTTTGTTAATTTATCCTTTCTTAAATAAAAAAATTTAAAAAAATTTATTTATTTATTGGATAGAGACAGCCAGAAGTTCAGAGGGAAGGGGCAGATAGAGGGAGAAAGGGAGACACCTGTCCCACTGCTTTGCCACTCACAAAGCTTTCCCCCCTGCAGGTGGGGACCAGGGGCTTGAAAGTGGGTTCTTGTGCACATTGTAAAGTGTGCTTAGCCAGGTGTGCCACCACCCTACCTACCTTTTTATAGAGGAAAAATGAGGTAATTTTGTCCCTAAGTAAGGTTGGTTATCAAAAGGCTACAAAATGTGAATACAGGCGTAGATAGCATAATGGTGATGCAAACAGACTCTCATGCCTGAGGCTCCAAAGTTCCAGGTTCAATCCCCTGCACTACCATAAGCCAGAGTTGAGCAGTGCTCTGGTAAAAAGAAGAAGAAGAAGAAGAAGAAGAAGAAGAAGAAGAAGAAGAAGAAGAAGAAGAAGAAGAAGAAGAAGAAGAAGAAGAAGGAGAAAAAAGAATATTTGGAGAGTTTTTTCTGGGACAATATAATGCCAGCCATGCCACTGCTGACAGTTTGAGAAGCAGAAAGACGACATAGTATGGGCCACTGTGTAGTGGTCCAAGGGGCATATCCGATTTCAAAAGAATGTGAACCTCTGGGTCAGCAAGATAGTTCGCTTGGATAGTGTGCCCGCATCATTGTGCACACTTGACCTGGGTTTGAACCAGGCCTCCACCACCACACTGAAGAAAACTTCTGTGTTATGGTGTCTTTATCTGGAAAAGTCATTCCAGAGTGATGAAACCCTGTGATGAAGGGGAAAAAAGAAAGAGTGACAAGTGCCTGAGACTTCAATGACAACCTGGCAGGAACTGATCCTAGATGAAGCAACAGGGGTCATTGAACCAAACTGTGGTCTGGCTGCTATTACTCACGTGTATGAGTGTGGCTGAGAAAAGGTAGCAGAAGGCCCAGGATTTTCTTGTTCCTGTGAGAATACGTGCATTAACACTGGGCAGATTGCTAACTGTGTGCGGGGCCCGTGACTACTGGCAGTGTGCTCTTGGTCCCCAGGTCTCCGCTAAGCTTGTCTGAGTCACATACTCTGCAAACTCTGTGCTGTTGGTTCCCTAGCAGGGTCTCAACCTGCTGGCTGTTTAGCAAACTACAGATCATCTAAGACTCTTGGGAAAGTCATTCTGACTTTCATTACTTTCAGAGAGCGGATGCCAACTGGGTAAACCCCTTGCTTAGCTTTGGCGGGGAGAGCAGTGTGCTATGCAATGCCTGCTGTGCCCTTGAGTGCCAGTGGGATTCCTAGCACCCCAGGTGGAGGAGGGGAGCCAAAATTCAATCTTGCATCAGAATTGTACTTGGTCCAATTGGGCTCAGACTCTGGGAGTCACAAATAGCTGCTGTATTCCCAGGGTCACTCAGCACTGAGGGGTATTTGTGGTTTTTCTGGGAACTTCTGGCCAAGAAACACCTTTGTAGTAGCATCTCATGAGTGCTCCAGTGGGAAGGGCCACCATCTTTCCTTGCCTCCTTGATGGACATCATGAGTAAGGTGTGGGCTGGGAGCTCGGAAAGCTGAGGTGAGCTAGAGCAAGCACTGCTAGGCCTTGACATCGTCCATGTGGAAGTATTCTTTGTCCTGTTCACAGAAAAATGATCCCACCCTTTTCTCCCTGACTAAAAAAGAACATGGGTCCTTACAGTTGGTAATGTACACTCAACTGTGTGTGCCACTGCATGACCACTAATTCTATTTTATTTTATTATTATTATTTGCATTAATGAGAGAGGAAGAAAACCAGATTATCACTCTGGTGGTACATGCAATGCTGAGGATTTAACTTTGGGACCTCATGCTTGACAGTTCAATGTCCTATCCACTGAGCCACTTCCCAGGCCACAGTACTTATCCCTTCATGGTTGTTTTACTTAGCCTAGTGACCTCAGAGTTTATCCACATGGCAACATGCCTCAGAATTTTCCTCTTTTTAAAGCTTGAACATTTCCTTTTATGCTTGTATCAGATTTTATTTATCCATTGTTCCATCTAAATATAGGCTAATTTCATCTTTTGAATATTATGACTACTACTGCTATGAAGGTTGGTGTATGGATATTTCTTCAGACACTTTTGAATGCATGACCCAAAGTGGACTTGCTGGATCCTGTGGTGATTCTATTTTTAACTTTCTGAGGGACCTCTGTTTTTTCATAATGACTGCAGCATTTTGCATTCCCATTAGGACTCTAGTCGTTTAAATAACTGTTGTTTAAGGGACTGGGTGGTAACATACCTGGTAAAGTAAACATGTTAAATAGCTGTTGTTTAAAACTGAGTGTGTTGTCTAAACAGATTTGAGTTAGGGTGGGGGAGACAGCCTGGTAGTTATGCAAACAGGATACATGCCTGAGGCTCTGAGGTCCCAGGTTCAATACCCTGAACCACTGTAATCCAGAAGAGTGCTCTGGTAAGAAAAAGAAGGAAAAAAATATATGGCTTGAAGTTGAAAATAAAGAACCATTTTCTTCTTTCTGTTTTTTTTAAATAATTTATTTCTTTATTGGGGAATTAATGTTTTACATTCAACAGTAAATACAATAGTTTGTACATGTATAACATTCCCCAGATTCCCATTTAACAATACAACCCCCACTATGTCATTCTTTCGGTTTTTATCTTCCTGCCTCCCCAGTTTTCCAGTTCGATTGAAATAAATCTGATTTTGGGGGGCTGATACAGAAAGAGAATAATAGAAACCTCAAGACTGATTAAGACTTTAGGGCTGAGGAGATAACATGATTATGCAAAAAACCTTTCTTGCCTGAGGCACCAAAAGTGCCAGGTTCAGTCTGGAGAACATGAACTGAACAGTGCTCTGGTAAAATAAATAAATAAATAAAATGAAATAAATATAGACTGTTTACTCCTGCATTTTTCTCCAGCCCATCATAACCTCATTCTTTCCTCTATAACCAAAGGTTAGCTCATTTTCGAAGTTAACTAGATATCTCTTTCCCCCATTACCACCCCCCACATCTCCATGCATAAAATACTTTATTTCCTTCTAAAATGAATCATTGAAAACTGACATATCTTCATTAAAAACTTACTTTATAGCTCACTGTGTTGTTTTTTTTTTAAAAGCAGAAATAAAATGTGTTCCCAAAAGCTCAGTCACAGAGTGAAATCTGACCAATCCTTCTCCCCGTTGCCTCTGTAGCAGGTAAGGAGCAATGGTTCCAGGGCTTTCCGCTGGCTGCGGGAATGTCTACAGGGACAGACTCCAGGCGATGGTGGAGCAGGAAGTCAGAGCAGCTGGAGGAACTGTGGTTAGGGAAGCTCCCCTGGGGCTGCAGCCTTTGCTCCATCTAGTTCCTTCCATGACAGCCTTGTTCACTTCTTCACTCGCTGGCCAGGGTCTGCATTTTTCAGCTCTCAATCCATGAGGGCTTCCTTCTGCTTCAGGAATGCTAAGGGCAGAGAACTGGGCTCCAGAGATTGTCGTGAGAAAAGCATCTCAGGTCCACTTCCAGGGCTATTGCAAAGACCTCCTAGCATCCTGCACCTCCCACCCCCACCTCCCATGACAATGTTATTGTCATAGAATAGAGGAGTAGACAGTAAGAGGCAGTTCTGGATAGAAATTTATGTATTTATTTTTTATAAACTTTTCACTGTCACTTTAAACCAGATGAAAATTGGTCTCCATGTTCTTATTTATTTATTTATTTATTACTGGATAGAGACAGACAGACACTGAGAGGTGAGGGGAGATAGAAAGGTAGAGAGAAAAAAAAATAAAAAATAAAAATAAATAAATAAAAAGAAAGGTAGAGAGACAGAACGACACCTGCAGCCCTGTTTTACCACTCCTAAAACTTACCCCCTACAGGTGGGGGACCAGGGATTTGAACCCAGGCCCTTGTGCACTGTAGTGTGAGGCTTAAATAGGTGTGCCACCACCTGGCCCTTGTTCATCTTTTTTTACATGACCAACTTGCCTTTCTGTCATTCCCTCCCTCACTCCCAGGAATTAAATAAAGGGCTTTATACCTTAGAAGCATATACTCTTCTACTGAGCTATATTCCCACTCTCCCTTGCCCCTGTTCCCCCCTCTGTTTCTCTGGTGACTTTGCAAAACTGGCCAGATATTCTGAAGGCTGGGAGGACCAACATCTGGCAAGCAAAATCTGTCGAGATCTAGAGTTTAGAAACGTTTCTGGCCTTCAGTAACTATTGCATACAGGTGAAGTTGATTGAGAGAATAGTCCCACATGAAAAGAAAATCTCTTTGTCCTCATAGTTTTATGCCTGAGGCTCTGAGGTTTCATGGTCAATCTCCAGCATTACCATAAACCAGAGCTGAGAAGCTAATTTGGGTGGAGGGGTTGGGGTGGGATAGTGCACCAAGACTCCCATGCCCGAGGCTCTGAAATCTCAGGTTCAGTCCCCTCCCATCACCATAAAATAAACCAGAATTGAACAGTGTTCTAGTAACAGACAAATAAACCAGAAGTAACAAGGCAAGAAAAAAACTTGAGTGCACAGAAGAATTGGGGAAATTCTCTACTTCTAACTTCTAGGTGACATTTAAAGATTGCAATGGTCTATCGTTAGTTGATCATCTGTTGTGTGCTTGGCTCTATATGAGATGCTGGGATTAGGACTATTAAAATGAAGCAAACAGGACTCTTGTCCTCAGATGTACAAATCAAGAGCTGAAATACAGAGGTATTTGTGGGGTAACAAAGCAAAATACGTATGGTATTTTATTTTAATTATCTTTATTTATTTCTTGGATAGAGATAACCAGAAATCGAGAAGGACAGAGACACCTTAGCACTGCTTCACCATTTGCAACAGGTGGGGATCGGGAGCTCAAATGGGTCCTTGCACATTGAATCATGTGTGCTCAATCCAGTGCACCACCTCCAGGCCCCCATGTGATCTTTTAAAATGTTTACTTATTTTTTAAAAAATATTTTTATTTCATAAATTTAAGTGTAAAGACAGAAAACCAGAGACAGAGACTAGAGTACTGCTCAAGTCTTCCTTATGCTAGTGCTGGAGATTAAATTTGGCATGTCAGAGCCTTAAGCATGAAAGTCTTTTGCATAAGCATTATGCTGTCTCCTCAGCATTTTTAAAATTTAAATATATAGTTATATTGCATTTGTTTTCTGGTTTTTTATATGTTTTCTAGCTTTATTTGTCTATTATTGGATAGAGACAGAAAAATTGAGAAGGGGAGGGGAAATAGAGAGGGAAAGAGACAGAGAGACACCTGCCGCCCTGCCTCACCATTTATGAAGCTTTCCCCCTGCCGGTGGGGACCAGGGACTTGAACCTGTGTCCTTGCACACTATAATGCATGTCCTTAACTAGGTGCATCACTGTCTGCCCACCCCCCATTTTTATGAGAGAGGTAAAGTGTGAGAGACACCAGAGCACTGCTTATCTTTGACTTATGGTGGTAGGGATAGAATCTGGGGTCTGTGGGACCTTAGCATGTAAATCCTGTGCTCTGACATGTGAGTGAGGTACTGGTCAAGCCCGAGGCACCACCCAAATACAATCCTACGCACCACCATAAACCAGAGCTCAGTGCTCAGGTTAAAATCAGCATCATTACCACCTGACATTCTATAATAAAGACATTCCACTGTCTTCTTCTGGCTTAAATGACAATGGAAATTTTATCCAAAAAAAAGTCAGTCCCTGGTGCCACCTTAGCCAGAGTTGAGCAGTGCTCTGGTGTCTCTTTCTCTCTTTCACTTTCTCTGTCTCACTAATAAATCTCTAAAAAGAAAAAAAAAAAGTACAAATCTCTTTATCCAAACTGCTGTTCATTTTCTGTTCCTTGGCTCTGACTGTGGTAATGATATTGCCAAGTCTTCTGGGGATTGCTACATTCTAAATTGTTCCAGTGAATTATCAACTCTGAGGAGGGTTTTGGGAATTCCCAAGTATGTAGTCAGTCATTCGCACTATCTGCAGAGTCCATTTGCAAATGGAGTCTTAAATAGGGATTAAGCCCTTAACCTGGAGGGTTTTTGTTGTGTTGGAACTGAATTGTAGGGCATCTAATGAGGTGTTGAAGAACTAGCATGCTGTTGAGAAAGCCTAACAGTATTATAAATACAGACTGATAGTGACACTGTTATCACCACGTCCATCTGAACTATTAGACTGAATCACATAAAAACTGCCCTCTTTTACATTCATTCATTGCTGGAGCTATAGCTTAGTGGTTATGCAAAAGACTTTCCATACCTGGGGCTTTGAGGTCAATCCCCCCCACTCCCCATGCTCTGGATCAAAAACAAGCAAATTGGGTGGAGAGTAGATAGCATAATGGTTATGCAGACAGATTCTCATGCCTGAGGCTCCAAAATCCTAGGTTCAATCCCCTGCACCACCATAAACCAGAGCTGAACAGTGTTCTGGTTAAAAAAAAAAACAAAAACAAGCAAATGGGTGGGGGGGTGGGGAGCATAATGGTTATGCAAATAGACTCTCCTGTCTGAGGCTCTGAGGTCCTGGGTTCAATCCCCAATCACCCAGAGGCAGAACTGAGCAGTGCTTTGGTGGTGGTGGGGGGACATAAAAAAAAAGTCAAAAAACAAAACAAGTAAACAACAAAACTCCCCCAACAATTGCCTCTTTTTTATTATTATTATTATTTGTTTTATAGGATAAAAATAGTTGAGAAACAGCAGGTTCAAACATGTAGGTCCCAGATTCAATCCTTGGCACTGCCAGTCTTCTCCCTCTCTCTCTCTTTTTTTTTTTTGAGCAGAGTACTGCTTAGCTCTAGTTTATGGTGGATCCAGGGGTTGAACCTGGGACATTAGAGCCTCAGGCCGGAAACTCTGTTTGCAGACTTTCTATGCTATCTACCTCCATCTCTGCCAGTCTTCTTTATGTGCAGCCTCTCATAGGCTGCTTGCTGTATTCTTGGGCTGCATGCTACCATTGTGTCCAATTTTCACATGAGAAGACTGCGCTCTATGGAGGCTAAGAAAAAGTCCCAGACCACAGGGTCATTGTGGGTCAGAGCTGGGTTTGAGCTCAGGCTGTCTGAAATGAGAACTATAGGAACAAAGTATCACAAACAGAGTGGCTATAATAGCAGAATTGTATTCTGTCATTGTTCCAGAGTCTGGAAGTCTGAAATTAGTGTTGACCAGACTGATTCTTGTTGGAGGATAAGGGGGAAAATATGAAGGCGTCAGGCCATGACACACCTGGTTAAGCACACACACTGCAGAGCTCAAGGTTGCATGTTCAAGTCCCTGGTCCCCACCTACAGGGGGAAAGCTTCGTAAGCGGTGGAGCAGGGCTGCAGATATCTCTGTCCCTCTCCCTTTCTGTCTCCCCTCTCAGTCTCTAGCCAATAATAAATAAAAACATAAAAAAAAAAAAGAAAGAAAGAAAGAAAGAAAGAAAGAAAGAAAGAAAGAAAGAAAAGAAATATGGCCCTAACTGCTGTCCTTGCAGTTTGTGGTATTCCTTGGTTTGTACCTCACATCTATTTTTTATTGTCCTTACTAAATATTTTTCTCTTTTTAAAGGTTATTCTCCCTTTCTTTTTTGCTTTTCCTCCTTCTTCCCTCCCTCTTTCCTTCTTTTCTTCCTCGATTTCTCGTTTTTTTTCCCCTCCTCACACACTACTCAGTTCTGGTTTATGGTGGTGCTGAGACTTGAACTTGGAAACTCAAAATCTTAGATATGAAGTTTTTTGTTTGTTTTGTTTTTGCTTCCAGGGTTATTGCTGGGGCTCGGTGCCTGCACTAGGAATCCACTGCTCCTGGAGGGCATTTTTTTCTCATTCTGTTGCCCTTGTTGTTACCCTTGTTGTTGTCATTATTGTTGTCGTTGTTGTTGGATAGGACAGAGAGAAATGGAGAGAGGAGGGGAAGACAGAGAGGGGGAGAGAAAGACAGACACTTGCAGACCTGCTTCACCCCCTGGAGGTGAGGAGCTGGGGGGACTGGAACTGCGGTCCTCACACCGGTCCTTGTGCTTTGTGCCACGTGCACTTAACCCGCTGCATTACTGCCTGACCCCCCTGAGAGTAGAGTCATTTTGTATAATCTCTCTGGCTCTCTTTCAAATACATATATATATATGAGGAGAGATGCCACGATACTACTCTACCATCCATACAGCTTCCTCTGGTGATTTGGTGTTCCATGTGGTTCTAAAGTTTGAACCCAGGCTTTATGCATAGTAAGGTATATGTCTTACCAGGTTATTTATCTTCTAGTCCCTTTGCTTTTCTTTTAAGAATGTCAGTGAGGGTTGGTGAAATATTTCACATGGATAATGTGTTGCTTTGGTATGTGTGTGATCCGGGTTTGAGCCTGGCCCCTACTGTACTGAAGGAAACGTCAATGCCATCTGTCATCTTTTATCCCCCCTCCCCCCCTTTATTTAAAAGCGGAAAAAAAATACCAGTGAGTGGTCTGGGAAGTAGTGCAGTGGGTAAAGCCATCAATCATGAGGTCCTAAGTTCTATCCCCAGCACTGCATGTGCCAGCATGATGCTCTGGTGTCTTCTCTAATTTTTTAAAAAATATTTTATGTATTAATGGGAAAGGAGGAGGGAGAGAGAGAGAAAACCAGACATCACTCTGGTACATGTGCTGCCAAGGACTGAACTCAGGACCTCATGCTTGGGAGTCCAATGCTTTATCTACTGTGTCACCTCCCAGACCACTCTCTCTCTCTCTCTCTAATTAATAGTAAGAATTTCAGTGATTTGACTTCTTGTCCACCTAATCCAATACGACCTTATCCTGATTATGTGTGCAAAGAGCTGGATGGCAAGATCATCTTTATTTGTTTACTTTTGTGGCAAGCAGCAGACACAGTTCTATCTACAATGTTGGGTTCTACAGTTGCAGGATGCTGTGTGCTGTAGACATATTATGTGTACCTTCAGCAGGATTAGAGAGTCCCCGATCGACCTCCCATCCCAACCTTTGCATGCTGGCCTCTTGGGTCACAAAGACTTTCCAGAAAAGCAATCTGACCCAGGAGATGACAGAGGACAAAAGTGGAGAGTTGTATTCAGGCTCCTCTCATTCAGGGAGAGGCACCCAAGTGGACCACCCAGGAAGTGTGGGCATGGCGGGGGAGCGCTTTTTCATGGTTGCAGTGAACACATGCTCCTCCCTGCAGCATGGCTTAAATCACCTTGACAGGAAAACCTCAGACTGAGAATCTGGGCTGCCGAGGCTTTGTTTTTCTTGCTAATCAATGCTCTTGCATTTGACTAGTGGTAGGAAAAAAAAAAAAAAAAAAGGTTTGGAAAGTCACAGCTAAAAAGCTTCTTAGAAAGTCTTGAAAGATATAATGAAAGTTGTGTTTTTAGTTTTCCAGAAAAGGAGCATGTGAAATGAGAAATAACTGCTTGGGGAGTAGGCCTCAGGATGGTGTGACCAAACTTTCCCACTGAATTCTTGAAGAGACAGACGTTAAAGCCTTTTGTAGCTATTGTAATGTAGGGACTGTAAGCCCCAGGAAGAATAATAAAAAATAATGCTTTAGTTAGACTCTGCTTTGCCTAGATGTTATCTGGGAGAGTACAATGGGTATCCATCCCTGGGGAACCTTTCCAGAGCTGATTTCTCTCTCTCTCTTTTTAAACAGAGAACTTGAGAGGGAAGGGGGAGATAGAGAGGGAAATAAAGTAAGACACCTGCAGCACTGTTTCATCACGCATGAAGTGCACAAGTGTACACACACACGTGGGGACCAGAAGTTTGAACAAGGTAACAGGTATACTTTATCTGATGTATCACTGCCCCTCCCCTTCCAACCTTGACCCTCTGGGTTTAGTACTTGAGAGACACAGACAGGAAGGAGTTTGTCTCCCTGTGCAAATCGATAGAAGCTGGTTAGGTTCCATCTTTTTAAAACACAAAATGGTTCATTTGCACTAGTATGTATCCCATTTGGTGATACTTGAAATGCATTTTGTTTTCCCCTTGGGGCCTCATGAAACATTGCCTGCACATTTAAGCAGGTCATGCTTCTAAGGCCAACCAAACAAAATAGCCAAAAAAGAACAGTTTCCAGATTTCACTTAGGAAGAACATTTCTTTTGGTTGTTTTAACAATGGATTCAGTTACTAGAAACCAAGTGCACAGTTAAAGACCTCATGTGCTATCTGTTAACACTGCCCTTCACCTTTTGGGTTTCTGCCCCAGGGCTGGCCACACAGACTCTTTTTCTTGGGCCAGACTGAGGTTTCTTTAAGTGTGACTCAGACTGGAGATTAGGTTCAGGCAGAGGAGATAATTGTTTCTAGTCTGGTTTCTTCTTGGGAGGAGGAAGTTCCCCTCTAACTATATTCCAATGTCCAAAGTTCCTCTGGCCAGCCCCCACCCCCACCTCCTACCCCTACCTTTTTTGCTGCTGTTGTTGTCTCAGGGTTTCACTGCTCCAGGCTGAATTTTTCACACACACATACACACACACACAGATTGAGAGAGAGAGAGAGAGAGAGGCAAAGGAGGAGAGAACACAGTACTGGAGCCTCTTCCAATTCGATGGGCACCAGGCTCAGAACCTGGTTTGCACACATGACCAAGCAACACACTAAGTGAGCTCTTTTGCTGGCCCTTCAATGCAATGTCAATTTTTATTTAGTTATTCCTTTTTGCTGCCCTTTTTTTTATTGTTGTAGTTATTATTGTTGTTATTGATATCATCGTTGTTTGATAGGACAGAGAGAAATAGAGAGAAGAGGGGAAGACAGAGAGGGGGAGAGAAAGACACCTGCAGACCTGCTTCACCGCTTGTGAAGCGACCCAGTGTCACTTTTTATGACTCTTCCTCTGACTGCTCCCTCAGGCTCTTCAAAATTTTCATTCTGTGCTATTTTTTTTCTCCCAGATTTATTCACTTAACAACTTCCCCTACTTCCTTTTATTATTTCATTCTTTTAACAAAGAGACGGAAAGACAGAAGCAGAGACTGACTACATCACTGCTCAGCTTTCCTTTATGATGGTGCTGGGGATTGAACCTGGGACCTTGGAGTCTAAGGCATGAAAGATTATTTGCATAACCATTATGCTTTCTTCCCAGCCCCATTTAACAACTTCTATGTGTATGACTACAGAATCCTATCCCCTAACTTCTTTTCTAGGGACCAAATGGAGAGGACCCCTGCCTGTCATAGTTCCCAGGCTTCTCAAATGTAACTTTTTTTTTAAAAAAATTATTTTATTCCCTTTTGTTGCCCTTGTTGTTTTATAGTAGTTATTGATGTCATTGTTGGGTAGGACAGAGAGAAATGGAGAGAGGAGGGGAAGACAGAGAGGGTGAGAGAAAGGTAGACACCTGCAGACCTGCTTCACCACCTGTGAAGCGACCCCCCTACAGGTGGGGAACCAGACGCTTGAACTGGGATCCTGATGCCAGTCCTTGCGCTTTATGCTACCTGTGCTTAACCCGCTGCGCTACCGCCCAAAACTCATCTAAAGTCAGATTCATTGATGGCTCTACTGCTCCCACTGAAAAAGAACCTGGCTCTTGATGAGCCATTCTTCAGTCACTCAAATTTAAAGGCTAAAAGTCTTGCTGGATCAGGCAAGCCTTACAATGCTCTCTCCACAAACTCTCAGTCACTTTATCCATTCTTTTAAAAAGTTATTTAATCAGAGCACAGCTCAGCTCTGGCTGGTGGTGCTGGGGATTGAATCTGGAAACTCAGAGCCTCAGGCATGAGAATCTGTTTGCATAACCATTATGCTGCCTCCCCTGCCCTAACCCTTCGCTTTTCATTGCTGTTGCTCTTTTGCAGATCCTATCTCTTAGCTGGACTACCTCAAATTTCTCTCTTAACTGCCTTCCTGGATTCTTGAGTCTCCAAATTATTCTTTCCCTCTCTCCCTTCCTTCTTTCTCTTTCCTTCTTTCCTTTCTTTCTTTCTTTCTTTCTTTCTTTCTTTCTTTCTTTCTTTCTTTCTTTCTTTCTTTCTTTCTTTCTTTCTTTCTTTCCTTTTGCCTGTAGGGTTTTCTCTGGAGCTCCCTGCCAGCACTGCTCTTGGTACCCACTTAGAGAAAGTGAGAGGAGGAGATAGAGAGGGAGAGAAACAGAGAAACACCTGCAGACCTGCTTTACCGCTTGTGAAGCAACCTTCCCCTGCAGATGGGGAGCCGGGGGCTGAACAGTGATTCTTGAGTGGGTACTTGGGCTTCGTACTATGTTGGTTTAACAAGGTGCACCACCACCCGGCCCCTAGTCTCTAAATTCTTTATAGTAGCTTCATTGATATAAATAAATAAATAACTTCACAACTCTGCTTAAGTATTTTCCTGTTTAAAGTTCTAGAGTGGGTGGAGGGATAGTATAACGGTTATGCAAACAGACTCTTATTGCCTAGGACCCTAGGGTCCCAGGTTCAATCCCTCACAACCGTCAAAAACTAGAGCTGAGCAATGTTCTAGAAAAATAATAAATGGATGATTGAATGAATGGATAAAGTTCTAGGGCTTTTCACTTCTCTACCAAGTGAGGTAATCATACATCATTTAAGTTATTCTCTAATTGGGGCCTTCCTGGGGAATGCATGCTACTCTTTTACTGCTCTTTTAATAGGCACAATGAATACCATTTTCTCCTTTTTTTTTCAGCTTCCAGGTCTTTCCTGATTATCTAGGAGACTTTCATTTTAATTTTCATCTGTTATGTTATCAACCTTCAAGGTTTAACTCAGCCTGTCCTCACTTTACTGAGACCTTATCACACTCTAAGGCATCATCTGTGGCATATGCAAATAAAGGCACGACTGAGAAGTGATTTTGTGAGTTAGCAGCAAGGTATTTGAGTTTCTGGGCTAGGTGGTTTCTTGGATCTATGGAGAGTAGCTGTCTGGAGTATTTGAGCTGACTGCGTAGATGCTTTGTGCTCCCTGGCCATGGCCCAGGTGCTTCTGGCTCATGATAGCCTTACTTTTTTTTTGTTGTTGTTGGAGATAAAAGCAAATTTTCAAGATTCAGGTCAACATCAACTTAAGAATTATTTCCTCCAGTTGGAAAACTTTGAAAAAGAAACTTGAATTTTTTTAACCTGGGAAAAATTTAAAAGCTATAGCCTTTCAAGGAAACAAGATACTTACACACACACACATACACACACACACACACACGCCTGGCTTTATTGTAGTTCAATCCTTTCAAGCTAATCTAATCTTTCGTGACAGAGCATCAGATCTGGTAAATCAAAAGGGAAAACAATAGTTGGAATTTATCTTTGCTGGCTTTGGAACTTCTGATTCCTGGGTTCCACTCAATATGATTATCATTAAACTGGTTGAAAGGTTAAAAAAGAACAAGCTAGCTGTAGTTGGGAGATAGGAGTGGGGGCTCCCAAAGGGATCAGCTTTGAGTCCTGTGGTTGGCTAAATGGATCAGATGACTGAAAACATTCAGTGTTGGTATTAATGGCAAGATGGGATGGGAAAGGATCAGTAAGGAAAGTAAACTTGAGAACTGACAAAATAGCTCACTTGGATAGTGCTGCTTTGTCATGTATGTGACCTTTGGCTTGGGCCCAGCCCCCACCACTCTGAAGAGAGCTTTGAAACTGTGGGTTTTTTTTTTTTTTTTTTTTTTTTTAGAGCACTGTTTAGCTGGTGCGGGGGATTGAACCTGGGACTTTAGAGCCTTAGAACCCAGACCTTCTTTGCATAACCATTATGCTATCTACCCTCTGCCCACTGTGGTCTTTTTCATTCTCTGCATCTCCCTCTCTCAAAAAAAAAAAAAAAAAAGAAGTAGGGAGTCAGGCAGTAGCACAGCGGGTTAAGTGCAGGTGGTGCAAAACACAAGGACAGGCATAAGGATCCTGGTTTGAGCCCCCGGCTCCCCGCCTGCAGGGGAGTCACTTCACGAGTGGTGAAGCAGGTCTGCAGGTGTCTGTCTTTCTCTCCCCCTCCTCTCTCCATTTCTCTCTGTCCTATCGAACAACTGACGACATCAATAACAAGGGCAACAAAAGGGAATAAATAAATAATAATAACTTTAAATTAAAAAAAGTAACACTCTGATTCTCTCTCATACATGTAAAAAAAAAAAAGTTAAATGAAGAAGTTTTACCGACTCGGGTACAAACCCACTGAACCCACTGGCATAATAAAGTATACTCCTTGCCCTCAAAAAATTTTTTTATTGAAATTAGAGCTAGGCAACCTTGTAAGGGCAGTAACAACAACAACAAAAAAGGCTTAATTGATAACACATAAGAACAAAGTTTACAGTGATTTCATACAATTAAGCAACACTGCTTTAGCACATGTATGAATTTATTTGTAAAATGTTTGTCAGCTAAGATATAATTTATAGGACCAGGGAGATGCATAATGGTTATGCATAAGACCTTCATGCTTGAAGTTCTGAAAGAGACAAAAGTACCTAAGCTTCCTTCAACGTAGTGAGGACCAGGTTCAGATCTGGGCCAAGCACATGGCAAAGAAGCACACTATCCACGAATGGTAGTTACAGTAGAATAGATTTCTCTAGGATGCTTTCAGTGTGCTCAGAGATTACTGGGAGACAGGCCTGGATAAGCCCTGGAAACAGTATTTCCTTCCGTTCAAAACTGAAAATTAAAATAATGGACTCAGGGTTGATTATCATTTAAAATAAATTCAAACACAGAATGAAACTATTCCATAACACTGGTCTTGGGGCTACAAGCAGGGAGTTAGGGCTCTCTTGTATGGAGCTACTGTGCAGATTTGATCTGAGGTACAGCCAAACTAGTACACAGGTAGTGGGACTCTATTTTCCCATTTTTCAGTAGTAATAAGTTCCTGATAAAGTACAGAATTTAAGCAGATGGTAACACTGGAAATGTGAGCACACATGGCACACTAAGTTATTAATTTTGTTCTTGACTACTATTCCATTTTCAACTTTCTTCTTTTAAACTAAGGCAGAATATAATACAGAAAAGTGTTTTTCTCTACAACATTGTTGATAACTAATAATCACACAGTCAAGGTGTATGTAAGTTAATTCTTTAAATTTAATCAGTCCTTTATAAAACTTTCCAATTAATTAGTAAAAGATGGCTTATTTTAATAGCCCAAGACATTCAAAAAAAAAAGGCAATCACATAATAGTTTATAGTAATTTACAAGTAGATGGTATACATTTAGACACAGAGGTAGAAGTTCACTTTTACAACATTTCACTAATACACATTTACCAAATTCAAGGCACAAAATAGTTTGCTTTACAAAAAATACTGTAAAAATGTCATTTGCTGTTCTACAATGTGAACGAAATTTCTAAAAGAATCTTCACACCCTTCCATAAGTACTCCACTGAATAAGATTTTTTTCTCTCACTAATCAGTTGGCACAAAAAAAAAAAAAGGAGACTTTTTGTTTTTAAATGCAGAAGTTCTTATTTTAAAAAACGGTTTCTTTGCATAGCTGCTATGTATTCAAAACAAGGCTCATCCAAAGAAACAAAACACAGCAGCTTCCTGAGGAAAGGGCACTTTCTGTATGCAGCAAAATTCATAGGTAGAAAATGTACAATTTTTGGGGGGGATAAATAGGTCTCTCGCATAATAGATAAAAATATTTCAGGGCTGGGAGCTAGCATAGTGGTTATGCAAAAAGACTTTCATGCCTGAGGCATCAAAGGTCCCAGGTTCAATCCCCAGCACCACCATAAACCAGAACTCAGCATTGCTCTGATTAAAAAAAAAAAAAAATTTCAGAGATAAAGTTGAAAGTTCAGCCAACAATAGTTGGTATGACTTTAAAAGAAAGAGACCTGCTCACCTTTACTGTAACAATAAAAAAATCACTTACTTCAAATTAAAGGAGATCTCAAAACTTTTTTTTGTTTGTTTAAAGAACAGTACATATAAACACCATGAAAAAGCCACAGAGGCTTTGCAAAGCTAACTTAGAAAATATGAGAAAATACACCACTATCAGTCCTTGAAGTTGCAAGGGTGTCAGTTGGCTAGTTTAATTTCAAGAATAAACTCTATGAGAATTAAGAAAAACCACATGTGTGAAACATGCTGTTGTTCTAATCTCTAGATTTCCTGCTCACTAAAAAAAAAATAATGGGAGCCTGGAGATATCACACAGTGCTCGTCTAAAACGTTGATTTTAGGGTTCTGCCTAAGAGAACTCCATTGGCAACAACCTAAACTCACTTTTGCTTATTACATTTTCCAAGTATTCTACTCAGTTCATTAACACTTCATTTGTTTTATTATTATTATTATCATTTTTTTTTTTTACAAAGTCGATTTTAGAAACACGTCAACGTGAATTTAGAATCCAGAGAACTGTGAGTGATGCTACAGTGGATTTGGACTGAAACATCGTGATCATCTTCTGATAGAAATGGTATTCCATACCAAAAAAGATTCTTAGATTCCATTTTTTGCTTCATTGTTATTTGTGGCTTGTTTCCTTTGAGCAATAAAGGGGTACATACACTTGTCTGCTCCTAGGAACCGGTACATGCACACCACTGCTTCAAAGGGAAGGATGCTGAAAAAGGAAAGCCACGAAGGTTAGTAAACGTGGAAGATGTTGTGTGGGTCAGTGCACAGCATGGGCCCGGGTCACTCTTCAGTTACCTTTTCATGAAAGTCACGATGTACATGAGGCGGGGGGTGCAGATCATGGGCTGGTCAGTGAGGATGGCCTTCATGGCCTGCTTCACGCAGTAATCAGGCTTCAGAGGGGGCAGAAAAGGCTCAATTTCTTTCCTGAAAGTTACAGATTCAAAGAAGTACAATTAAGAATGAGCACAAAATAGGAAAGAAATGCTAAGGATACCTATCAAAACTCGTAGTGAGATTATCTAACAGGCAAGCATTTTGGGCTTGTTCTGTTTTGTTCATGATGCATTTCTGTAGTTTCCTAATACAAGGACATCTTTTATTTGCACGATCTGGAAAACAATTTTCGTAAGCTGTTTTGTCAGAGAAATAGATTTACAATATAGTCGTGACCTAAGTCCAAGTCCTCATCCCCCTATCTCCACACCACTCCCATCAGCAACTGAAGTCCTCCAGACCTCCAGACCTCTGAGCCCAAACCTCCGAGCCCCTCTAGACTCCCGCCCACCCTCCAGTGTCCTTGGTTTTGCTTCAACAAACCACACCTTGGAAAACAGGGTTGATTTTTGGGGGTGGAGGGGTGTTTTGTTTTGTTAAGTCAAATCTGCGATTGGGGAGATGATTCAACTGGTAGCATGTCAAACTATTACGCCCTAGGCCCCTTGCAGTCCCCAGTGCTGCATTTGCTGGAGTGGTGCTCCGGCTTTTCTTCCTCACCTCATGTGAAACTGATATGTAACAATAATAAATAATAAATAAAGGGTGTGTAGAACTTATCTGTAAAGTATGAAAATGAAGCTTAATTTAAAAATGCTTCAGGGGTCAGGCAGTGGCGCACCTGGTTAAGCGCACACATTACAGCGCACAAGGACCTGGGTTCAAGCTCCTGGTCCCCACCTGCAGGGGGAAAGCTCCATGAGTGGTGAAGCAGGGCTGCAAGTGTCTCTGTTTCTTTCCCTATCTCTCCTCCCCTCTCAATTTCTAGATATTCAATAACAAATACATGAAGACTAAAAGAACACTTCAAAATGGGTTTCAGATTTTTTTTTCAACCAGAAAATGGAGCGGGTGTCAGGCAGAACAAGTCAAAACCCAAATAAGATGCCAATCTTTTGCTGTTAGATATATTCAAATGATGGTGTGTAAAAACTGGCACAAGTTTTCTAAGTGAACAACAGTAGATACTCCCAGATGCCTGAATAGGGGTTTTTGGAATTAAGAATATATAGACATATTTCTCAGCTAAATTCATTAAGTTATACATTGAAGTAATATAATTCACTCCTTTTACTTTTTTCAGTCCTATCATAGCTTTGGGTATCTACTGTGATGATAAGTAAGAAGTGGGGCTCTTCAGACCATTAACAATAGTTTCTAAGTATTTAAGAGGAAAGAGCCAAATTAAAGAGTAACTCCCCCTCCCCCTACATACACACACACAAAGAGACAGAACTCAGCTTCATTTCTAACTCAGACTGGGGAGTCAGTTTGACCTGAGATAGAGTGACCAGTCACCCTTCACCTACTTCACATCTTGCTCAGGATCAGGATGTGCTAAGAATGCCCACAGCCAACAGAGAACTGGTTGAGCTATTTTCCTTTGCCTTTCAAATTTATTCAAGCAAAAGTCTCAAAGTAAGCAGCTCTTTACACACAGAGCCTCTTAGCCATTTATGATTTTGTTCCTTTTACTCAGTTCAAATCAGATATGACTTTCCTATTATCATCTAACTCCTCTCAAAGCATATGGGTGTTTAACTGCATTTAAATTTTTTTAATTGTCTTTATTTACTGGATACAGACAGTCAGAAATTGAGAGGGAAGGAGGAGATAGAGAGGGAGAGAGACAGAGAAACACCTGTAGCCCTTCTTCACCACTCATGAAGCTTCCCCCTGCAGGTGGGGACTGGGGGCTCAAACCCAGGTCCTTACGCATTATAACTTGTTCTCAATCAGGTGCCCTACCACCTAGCCCCATTTAACTGCATTTTTAGTAAATCTAAACAGTTCGCCTAATTTTGTAGGAGTGAATCTAGCTACATACCTTGCAAACAAAACAAAACAAACAAACTCCTAAGCCTGAGGAGTAACATTCAAAGGTCTTGCTATTAGAAGAAAGTGTTAGAGCCAGGTGGTGGCACACCTGGTTAAGTGCACATGTTACAGTGCTTAAGGATCTGGGTTCAGGCCCCTAGTCCCCACCTGCATGGGGAAAGCTTTGCGAGTGGTAAAGGAGTACTGCAGGTGTCTCTGTCTCTATCCAATAAATAAATAAAAATAATAATTTTTTGGTTCTTTATGACCGTGATCGTAGACCTTGGGATATGCATGGGGATTTCCACTGGGACTTTCTGGACTTCTTCTCGAATGTTTCCCATGGAGAAGGACTACTCTAGTTTGAGGAGTATTCTCCAGTACCCTGGCAGTTCCCAAGTATGGAGACACGTGGTTAGTTCTACTCTCCTGATTGGATTCTTTCTTCGATGGGAAGACGCTTTTAAAAGTAGATGCCTGAAGCAATCCAGCAGGAACAGTCAGAAGCACCCTAAATGGAATTTCGAGGAGCTTTTTGGACTAGGACGCCCTCCAGGGACTCTTAATGGTACATGGTGAGATCTGTTTCATAAGAGAGTGATTTGAATGACTGAATTTTTGTTTGACATTGACTTAAAAAAAAAAATGCTAGATGCAGCCATGATTTCTAGAGACATCCAGAAACAATTTAAAAAATTGTTTTTTTCCTCCTTTGATTTCTCTTTTACGTCTTGACATGAATCTGAAACGTTTAATCCTGAAAACTGTATGAGTTATGGGTGGGGCAGATAGTGCAATGAATATGTTAATTATTCTCATGCCTGAGGCTTTTAACTGTGGTTCTTCTGTTTACCTTTCCACATTTTATTGAGTTTAAACTGTTTAAACAACCTTAAAATCATACTAGAAAGGACTTCCAATTATAATGGAGTTATCAATTATAGTAAACTTCTAATCTGCTACAAGTTTTGTTTGACAAGTAAGTGAATTTCAGCTGTCAAGTCTTCACATGAAAAAGCATCTACTCAAATGAAAATTTCTGGAAATCCATTTGGACCCCTGTTCTCTGACATCGCCCACAAGATGGAATGATTACAACACACCCCCGGAAACCAATGATGTGACCTGGCACAACCTGAAGAAACAGATTCACAGACTCCAAAGCTCACTCTCTACAGAAAAGCAGAATTCTGGTGGCCGACATTCCCCATCGAGACAGACGTGCAGCATTTCATCCTCTGGCATTTTCTTCTGTGGTCAGCTACTTTGGACTGACACCTCCATCGGACTTACTGGTACACGCTGCTGTGTTTCTCAAAGACTAACTTCAGCCAATTGCCTTGAGACTTTATAGACCATGTCCCCTCGCCTGCAGGCTCTGTCCCAGAGGCAGAAAACTCCCCCTCCTTATTAGGTTATGTCCACAGAGGCAGGAAACGCCCTTTGAGGCAAGAGATGCCCCCAGAGGCATGAAGCACTCCCAGAGGCAAGAAATGCCCTTTCGCCTGCTAGGCCTTGCCCTTTGAGGCAAGAAAAGCTCCCCTTGGCATCACACTGGTTATTGCTGCTCGCCTATTTTGTTTTCCATGTATTATGCCAGTTCTTTTGAAAACGCCTGTACGATATAGGTTTCTGTTCACCCCACAATGGCCATTAGTTAAAAAGAAAGGGGGAATTGTTGGTATGCATGAGACCCCTTCTGTTTCACTTGGTTTAAATCCCCCCTGCTTAACACTATTCTATTTTCATAACCACTGTTAACAAGTACCACCCTCCCTCCAGGGCATTGGTGGTTCAGTGATAGGATTCTCCCTGCTCTGCCCCCTCCTTGTCACACTCTGATTTTCACCAGTCACTTTTCTCTCCACCCTCTCTATGTCACATCCTGTTTCCACCCTACTTGGTAAGTATATATAAAGACAGCATTGTGAGTTTTAGGGTACCTTGAGTTTAGCTTAGCTCGTCTTAGATTGTGCTGCGTCCTGCATGAATAAAGAGATACTGCCTACAGCTCAAAAAAAATAATAATTTTTTTTAAGTTACTCAATGAAAGTGACACGTTTTAGTATCAAAACCAAAGTCAACATTATTTACCAACATTATTATTAAATTAGTATTGTGCATCACTTGACAATCTTTACTCCAAAAATTCTGTAAACCTTGTCCTGTGAAATTAACTATCAAATAATAAAATACAAAGCTATGAAGATCCAACTTCACATATTGTCCCACCACAAGGAGATCATATTTTTTAAAGTTTTTTTTTTTTTTTAAATCCTTAATAAGATATGCTTTCACTTACCTGATTCGGCAGCCTCTGAACATGCCTGTGTCTACAAGGTAAGGGCAAACCAATGTTGTTTTAATCCCATCCTTTTCAGCAGCCTTTAACTCATGACTTAGGGATTCATGAAAACCCACAACTCCAAATTTACTGGCACAGTAATCCTGAGTGAGAAGGGTGAGAGAGTAGAAATTTTAGGTGTGTGTACGAACCCTGACCAAACCTGAGATTCATTCCCTTGCTCAGTTACTTTGGTTGTTATGTTTGACACAAAACATTACAGGTGACTAAGCAAAGAAAAGGAAAGCACTTTAGAAGATGGGGATCTGATGTGGTTCAGTTCAGAGATAATGTATTTTCAAAGTGACAGCAGAAACAGATCAACACTTTTTTGCCACATCAACCAAGTATCATATTACTTTGGGGAAGTCACCACACAAAGGAGTCTATGAAAGCTAACAAGCTGAAGTGAAAAATGGGAAAAGGCTCACTTTGAAGTGTCTGGAAAATTTACAAATGGTCTCTTGTTCAATAAAGGAGACTAAAAAGCCAGTCTGTTTAAATTAATGCTAGAAGAACAAAGGCAAGTCTAGTTCAGGTTGTATGTATGCTATTCTATGACCCTTTTTTCCTTTACGGCTAAGCAAAACTGAAATGGTAACTGTACCTTGTAAACGTAAATGAGAATTTAACCCAGGGACAGATGGTATAAAAAGAAAGTTCTTTCCCATTACCCAGCTTTTAAATTCAGGAATGTAAATGCAGAAGCTACCTTTTCTGCATTCTTTTGCATATTTGCACAGAGTGACATTTTCTTTTTCATGCTATGGGTACCCATGGGACAAACAGCACAGAATAATATACATACACAATTTAGAATTTTATTAAGCATTCTTAAATTCTAGTTTTGAATACTGTGGAGTGGGGGGGGGTTAAGTTTAGCTCTACAAATTTACAATGCAGGACACCTCACATCTGCCTGAATTATCTCATCTGACAAGTTAATACAAGATAGTTCACTTTTGACAAGTTGACCAAAACAGAATGTCAACCTTTGGCCTCATTTATCTGCTCCCTGTGGCACTGCCACTGCTCTCTTATCATTTCATTCTTGACCTTGTGCCTCTCCACCATCATCAGGCAGAACTGCTGGTGAAAAGGTGGCATTCTGAGGACTGGCCCACCTACTTTTGCTGTTGTTGCTTTGTCAAAGTAGTATAAATGATTTTATGGTAGAAGGTGTGGATTCACATATCAGCAATTGGCCCCGAGTTACTTGTGAACATGCCACAAGCAACACACAGGTAGAATGTTTTCATGAAGTGCAGTAGGCGCTCTTCAGATTTTAGTGTGATTTTCTACAAGATTGGGTAAAGAAGGAAATGCTTTGAATCTGACAAACCTCAACTCCAGCAGTACTGAATAATCCCAAGGAACTTGCAACTGTCACAATATGACCATGATTAATCTCCAACATTGTAGGAAGAAATGCCTTAGTGGTCTGAAAGAAAAGTAAGATTCAAGTTTTAGAACTGACATGAGTTTCATCTAAAACCCAATCGAAGATCACAAAACAAACTTTTACCTACATAATACTACATTTTTTATGTCATTCAAAAGTAGTTTACATTTATCAAACAGAGTTGTTTCTTTAAGTGTCTGGCTAAGCTGCTACTGTGTCAATGCATGCTAGACTATTATAAGCCATGAGCAACAGGACTGTAACACAAGAGCTTTCGGAGACAGTACCCAGAGATGAAAATAAAACTACTCTAAACTGCTACCTGCTAGAGACTTTCTTTTTAATGTACAACTATCCTTATCCACAAGTAGCTGCCTTGTATTATAAAGCTTGTCTTATAGCTGTGTCTAAATACTGACAGGTCCATGAATGAAGAGATATTCCAGCATCCTCCTCTAGGATACAAAGCTTTATCACCAAAGTATACTAAATGAAGGTAAATATTTTAGGGTACAAAAACAAAACCCCACTAAAAAAAACACACCAGGGTAATAGTACAGAACCATTCTAGTAAAACTTGTGGCATAATCTTAAGTCTGTCTTGACAATGGAGCATTCTGAACAGATAGACTCCACTACAGGGCTGACTGGGGAGTGAAGGCAGACGACTCGCCACTCTAGGAGAACGCAGAGCAGCCATTCCAGAGCAATGGGACCACCTATTCCTTATTTACTTTTCTCTCTGGTTCTCTTCAAGATATAAAGCCATATTTACAAAACAATCGCTTCAAATTACTCAGATGATCTATTCACTACATTTCACTGTAAAATAAACTCTGTGTTAATGGTGTTTTGGTTTTGCTTTATATTTATTTATTTGTCTGGTAGCTTATAGACTGAGCTTTAAGATAAAGATGTTTCTTTTACATATTAAAGGGAGAACTACTGCACTGTTATAAAGTAAATAATTCTCCTGAACTCACAGGCCTGGCAAACTACTAAATGAAAGACATGTCTCAGCTTGTTTTCATTTCAAGTTTTTTATAGTAAGTGAGAATGGTTAAGGTAGTAATTATGTTATTATTTTGTCTATCTGACAACTAAAAACAACTTGGTAATTCAGGTTCACTACTAGGTTCTAGTTGATAGTCACTGTATCACAGAATTACAATAAAGTAATACCACAAAGAAACTTATCTAGTCCAACCTGAAAACACATCCTTAAGTAATCAAGACTATCAAGCCCTTTTTAAAGTATCTGTTATGATGAGCTATTCCTAGAGTGGCTAAAATGTTAAAAACTGATTCCTGAGGAGGGGGGTGGAGTGGGTGGCACAGAGGAGGTCCTAAGCTTGATCTCTAGCACTGCATGTGCCAGAGTGATGCTCTATTCTTTCTCTCTCATAAATATATTTATTAAAACATAAAATTTATCCTTAAAAAAATTTTTTTTTTTTTTGCCTCCAGGGTTATTGCTGGGGCTCAGTGCCTGCACCATGAATCCACTGCTCCTGGAGGCCATTTTTCCCCCTTTTGTTGCCCTTGTTGTTGTAGCCTTGCTGTAGTTATTATTGTTGTTGATGTTGTTGTTGGACAGGACAGAGAGAAATGGAGAGAGGAGGGGAAGACAGAGAGGGGGAAAGATAAGACACCTGCAGACCTGCTTCACCACCTGTGGAGTGACTCCCCTGCAGGTGAGGAGCCTGGGCTCGAACCGGGATCCTTACGCAGGTCCTTGCGCTTGTCACCACATGTGCTTAACCTGCTGCGCCACTGCCCGACCCCCATAAAATTTATTCTTGACTGTGCTCGCTTCAGCAGTGCATATACTAAAATTGGAATGATACAGAGAAGATTAGCATGGCCCCCGCACAAGGATGACATGCATATTCGTGAAGCGTTCCATATTTTTAAACTACAAACTGGAAAAAAAATTCATTCTTGAAGTTACCTAGAGGTCACTTCTGAATAACTATTAAGAATTTGCTTAGGGGCCAGGTGGTGACGCACCTCGTTGAGCACATGTTACAATGTGCAAGGAGCTGGGTTTGAGCCCCTGGTCCCCACCTGCATGGGGAAAGCTTTGCAAGTGGTGAAGCAGGGCTGCAGGTGTCTCTCTCCCTCTCTATCACCCACTTCTCTCTTGCTTTCTGGCTGGCTCTATCCAATAAATAAATGAATATGATTTTAAAAATTAAAAAAAAGTGTATTAAAACAAGTTTGCCTAGTCTTGGAAGACAAGAACAGATTTAGTATGAAGGGTCTGGAGATTTAAGTTCTTAAATTCTTAAGTGTAAGAACACATGTAGTACATGCTAAGAAACTGTACACAGTATGAGACAGCAGTAAGGATTCACTATATGGTTATGTGTCTGTGAGCTTTCACAAAAGCAGTGTTCACTGCCTTTAAGCTAGCAGCTGGCTCTGACTAGCAACACAACCACTGAGTGGGGACTCTAATGACTTCACATGCTACATTGTTGCCTGTAGGTATTAAATGACTAATTCAGAGCACCAGAACCATATAAAGGTAGATGACCAAAGTTTAACAAGTCTCTAGCTGTTTAAATTGCTGCAAGGTTCTAAAACTGATTATTGCCCTTTCCCCATAAAACTATTGTGAAGACTTTAATATAATTCATTTAACAAGTATTCCTTGACCATCTATGACATGCAAACTGTCTTATGATTTGTCCAAACAATGACAGGTCAATGCGGGCTGGTCTCATTTCAGTCCCACTGCAATAATTTGATAAATTTGTAGACAGAATATGAAACAGATCTAACACACCCTTCACAAAGTCACAAAAGCAGGATACTCTAGCTATATATTACAAAAATATGAGCTGGAGGGTCTACTTATCTGTCTCCTTTAGCAGTTTTAAAGGGACATTTAAGTAACTGGTTTTATATTTGAAAACAATAATATGAAGAAATAGAGAAAAATAAAGGATCAAAATATGGTAACTAAAATTTCCTCAAGTTGTGGCTTGTAATATTTTTTTTTTCAGAGAAATATGATACATTTAAGTAATTAGTAAAGCGATCTGGGAGGCTACACAGTGGCTAGTATGAGAGTTGAAATATGGAGTTCAACCCTCAGCACTGTATGTGTCAGGGTTATGCTCTGATTCTCTCTTTCATGTTAATAAATATATTTTTAAGTAAATGGAAAAATATGGCACACAGTCATTTAATACGAAACTTTCCTTATTTAAGAGGCAAGGGTCAGTTCATTTTTTTTTCCAAAGCTACATGTTGGTCATTCTTTTAAAAAATATATACAGATATTATGAGGAAATGTGTGAGACTAGAACATTGCGCAGACCTGGCATATGGCAACGACAGGAAGGAACCTGGGGCCTTTGGGGGCCCCAACATGTTAAGTACTATGATTTAAAGCTGAGCTATCTCCCCAGTCATCTTTGTTAGCAAGTCAGTCTGTGGTTTTGAATGTTGTTTCTTTGCCTAATACAGGGGCACACTTGGCTTTCTGAATAAATGAAAATTTATGTGCCACTTCATTACTGACATTTCAGAATTAAATGTTTTCTTTAGAAAGGTTTATCATAGAAAGGTTTATTATAGACCTAATACTACAACAACTACAATGATGAGAACAGAAAAGTTGTAGAGGAAACTGGGAGTGATCTGAGGTTACAAATGTCCACAGACTCCAGATGGTGCCTTCCCAAATTTGTACCACATACACCCCTACTATGTTATCAGGCCAAGACAAACCTGGGATAAAAGCATTCCTACCAGAATAACTCAAGTTTCTCTCTAAACCCAAGTTTCCAGGGTTCAAGCTGGAGTCTGATCCACGTGACTGAGCACTAAGGCTGTTAATCATTTCCTTTGCTGCCTGAATGGAGGCGAGTAATTACTGCTCATGTGTTATTTCCACAACCATACTCCTGCCTTATGTCTGGGGTGCATTACCAAATAAACTTTGATCAACACTAATTCTGTTCCATACTTTATAAGAAAAATGCTCTAACTGGGTGACTAGAAAGCATCACATTTTTTCAGGAATTTCCCCAAGTAACCTGACTAGTTTTCTTTTCTAATTACTTTTGCCCTCAACAGTCTAGCAGATGACATCTGAGATAACACAGCATATTCTGTCCTTGACACAGTTTGACAGCACAAAGAAATCTGGCACTTTGTAATGAATTATTAATGGGCACAAATATTGTAGTATGTATGAGATGGGGACCAGCAAAAGGTGAAATGCTAGTTGCCATGACACCAGTCAGTTCAAGCTAAGGTTTGTGATCTTTAACTTTGTCTCAAAAAGCTTTTGGAAGAACATAAAGGGCAAACTTGAAGCGTATACACTACCAGCTCAAGTATAAATTCATATATGCACGGATCCTGGTGAATCTGAGAGCAGTAACAAAGGTAACTCAGAGAACCCCAGGACTGTTGTATTGTTTCCACAATAAAGAGAGATGATCTAGATCAAAAGTTACTAACTGGCAAAGGGATTCCTACAGAAGTTCAGAGCTGGTACAAATGGTGGTTGGTAAAGTTGACTAGATGCTCAACCTAACTCAGAGAAATGCACCCCAGTCCATTGCTGCATCTTCCTGTTGAGGCATCTAGGAAAAAGAGCAAGACATCTAGATCATCAGGGAAATATGGGGGACTCTTGATTTAAGGGGTCTCAAAGGTAGTAACTAATAATACTATGTGTGCTTAACCAAGTGTGTCACCACCTGGCCCCCAGAAACCTTTAATTTATCAACTGGTATATTTAGTGAAAGCACACAAGAGTTGGAAGGACTCTAGGAAAATCTTCTTTTTTTTTTAAATGCTAAAGACTCATGCCTGAAGCTTTGAGGCCCAAGGTTTAGTCCCCAGCACAACCATAAGCCAAACCTAAGCAGTGCTCTAGTTGGTCTCTCTAAAATATAACAAAATACATTGAAAAAAACAAAAACAGCAAAATAAAAGTAATAATGAACTCTGACTAAAACTATAGAGGTAGACCTTCAGCTATCATGATTAATTTTACATCAAGACTCCAATTTCATATTCTACCACAGTTGACAGGGTTAGCATGTGACTGAAAACTAGGGGAAAAGAGAGAAAGAAAAAAAATTTAAATGGATACTAACATTTTGATGGTGCTTAAAAAGTCTAATATCACCATAAGTCCTCAGGGTTCCTCTTCAAAGGACTGGGCACTTTAAAAGATAACTGTAAAGGTCGTATTTATAATATAAACAAGAACTTCTTAAACAGAAGTGTGAGTGGACAGAGACGTGACATGTCATATCTCGAGCAACCTTTGGAAGTTAGGTTTACGCCAAATTAACTGCCAACAGCTCTAACCCTCCGGATCATTCCTGGTGCTCCTAATGACAGACTGTAATGCAAAGCCTGCAGCTGCACTGTCAGGACAAATTAGTCTAAAGTTAAACAAAAGAGAATGTGAAAAAATGTGGTATCCAGTAAAGTCTGACTTGAAATTTTGAGATTGATAACATTTTAAAGGTACAGGTAAAAACACCCAGAACATTTTTTTTCATACTTGTTAGTAATTCCAGGTTATAGACAATGAAAGGAAATGTAACATTAATTTTTCATAGAAGGGGTGGGGGAGGGAGTCGGGCTGTAGCGCAGCGGGTTAAGCGCAGGTGGCGCAAAGCACCAGGACCGGTTCGAACCCGGGCTCCCCACCTGCAGGGGAGTCGCTTCACAGGTGGTGAAGCAGGTCTGCAGGTGTCTATCTTTCTCTCCTCCTCTCTGTCTTCCCCTCCTCTCTCCATTTCTCTCTGTCCTATCCAACAACGACAACAACAATAATAACTACAACAATAAAACAACAAGGGCAACAAAAGGGAATAAATAAATAAAATAAATATTTTTTTTTAAAAAAAAGAAGGGGTGGGGGAGATAGCATAACAGAAATACAAAAAAAGGCTCTCAAGTTTGAGGCTCTGAGGTCCCAGGTTCAATCCCTCATACCATAGTAAGCCAAAGCTGAGCAGTACTCAGGTAAAATAAATGAATCATAGAAAATAATAAAATAAAACTCTCAGAGAGGGAAAGTGTCCAATACTGAATGTCTATGCATTCACAGAACGGTTTCTTGGTCAACTAAATTTGGTACTCTCCAAACCATCCCAAAACTCTCTTTGCTGTTTTAAAAGTTTCTTCTGCCTGTGCTGCTACCAGAGTAACTTATCTTTATCTGAATTACAAAGTAACATACTGTCTATTTACGAGGCTAAAATGACATCTGGTGGCACTCTTGTCTGGGAATTCAGTCACCACTCCTGGGAAATGATGATTTAACTATTGACAGTGCTGAAAGTGTAGTGAACTGAATTAAAATGGCTAATAGGATAAGGCATTAATGTGTTCAAAGGTTTAAAATGGTGATACCTCTAAGCTAAGCTGCTAAAGACACACATGACTAAAAAGTTCTCTTAGTTCTGTAGATTTAGAGGCATAGGCTTAATAAATATACCAACCACTAAACTTTAGAAATTTCACTTTGACCACAGAAATTTGTACTTGAAAATGGGCACTATCCAATTATATTTCATTAGGAAGTAAAGCCTAATCTGTATTTGCTCATAATATGCTGTGTCTAAATATTTTAGTTGCAGTTGACAGCATAAATTCTGAAATTTATACAACTAAATGATAGCTTTCTTTCCCTTTTCTATTTGGGTGTGTCTGCAGAGACAAAAAGGTCTTCTGATGAATTATGCAAGAGTCCCACGATACTGAAGCCTAGAACTACTTTCTCAGAGTTAACAAAACGTTCAGCAGAATATCAGACTGAGACAAGATGTTCCAACTATAGATGAGGTGAAAGAATATGTGACATAGTTAAATTAGTATCACTACTATATCCACAACCCCTTTAATTATTGTTTCAAGGCTACCAGGATTAGTTCAACATTTGAAGGCATCAGCAGTTAATACTTAACACACATGCACAATATACTCCTACAGTTGCCCTGCAACCGAGAAGCTAATAAAAGAGCTAGGCTTTTCAAATGAACACCTAGATGATGACACCATGTTATTCAGCAAAAATAGATGCTTCATTACCTTAACTTCCTACTGTTAAAGCTTTGGCTAAATCTACCCTGAGGCATCAACTCAGGTATCAATATTCCTTTACATTTCAGGTCTTGCTATGCAGAAACATCAGAAATGAAGCGCCTTTAAAATCTATCTGGAAGGGGCCAAGTGGTGGTGCACCTGGTTAAGCACACACACTACAGTGAGCAAGGAACCAGGTTCAAGCTCCTGGTCCCCACTTGCAGGGGGAAAGCTTCACGAGTGGTGAAGCAGGGCTGCAGGTATCTCTCTGTCTCTCTCCATCTCTATCTCCCCTTCCCCTCAATTTTTGTCTTTATAAAAAATCTATCTGGGGAAGTCGGGCAGTAGCACAGCGGGTTAAGCGCACGTGGTACAAAGTGCGAGGACAGGAGTGAGTATCCCGGTTCAAGTCCCCAGCTCTCCATCTGCAGATGAGTCACTTCACAGGTGGTGAAGCAGGTCTGCAGGTGTCTGTCTTTCTCTCTCCCTGTCTTCCTCTCCTCTCTCCATTTCTCTCTGTTCTATTTAACAATGATGACATGAACAACAATAAGTACAACAACAATAAAAACAACAAGGGCAACAAAAAGAAAATAAATATTTAAAAAAAAATCTATCTGGAAAAAACATTGGTCTCTGGAGTCTAAAAACCAATCACTTACCCTTCTGTGTTACCTGACCTTTTTTTTCAATACTTAAACTGACTCCCGAGGCAAAAAAATTTCCTATGTTTTTTAATATAAAAATGTTACATCTTATGTGCAGTAATTCTTTGATTTCTACCGCATGTTGTAACTCTTGCATGAGACTCTAGTAAATGACTCAACAAGGTATCAACTAGTACTAGCTCCATTAGTGTAGTTGCCAGCATCTGGTAAGCAGTAAAAATATCTATTCATTAAACATTTATAAGCTGTTGTGGTTATGCCTTTTAAAATAATGTAACTGGAATTCATGCCTCTCATATATTACAAAATTATCACTCATTTGACAAAACAATTCTTGTTTTTCAGGTTTTACTAAGTTCATATAAAAGCTCAGTGTGTGAAAAACAACTATCCATGATGAACACTATTTCAGAAATGCCATTTCCTCTGGTCCTCCCCATGGCTGAGTCCTATATGATCAAAGGAGTAGTCCATGATCTCTTTCAAGTTCAGGCCCCTTCCCCTACTTAATAACTCTTTATGGAATAATGAAAATAACCTGCAAAATTATAGCCAAATAGCCTGATGAACAATAGGCTGTCATTAATCCCTTTGCTTAACCCCCAACTCAAATCACACCAGAGAAACGGTTGTAAAGACTGGTCTTCCAAAGAGCAGAGGCTGAGGTACTGTGTTGGCTGGCTAGAAACTACTGCCATGAAGCCACATGCCTGGCTCAGCTTCTCTCTCGCAGGCCATCTTTAGTGGCAGGGTTCCTCTGCCCCTTGCTCTGGTAACACTCTTCATCATTCTTTGTATTTCGTATGTGGATAGTTCACATTCTTCCTTGATTTTTAGTTTACTGTAGTATTTAAAAATTAAAATTTCAGGGGAGGAGGCAGGAGCTATAGTTCACCTAGTTGAGTATATACACTTCACTAAGAGCCATGATATGGGTTTGAGCCTTCATTGATATGACTGATATCCTTATAACAGAGGCCTCAGGAGACATTCCTTCACCCCTCGAATAATTGAGGTTACAGCAGACAACTACCTGCGAACCTGGAAGTGAGTGTTCATCAGACACAGAGTCTGCCATTATTTTGATTTGGGCCTTGCCAGTCTTCAGAGCTATAAGCAACTGATTTCTGTTGCTTATAAGTCACCCAGACTATAATATTCTGCTATAGTAGCTCAAGTGGACTAACTCCCACCCTCATCAGAAAAAAAGTCTCAAAAAAGGGATCTATAGGGTTTCAAAATTAGTTTCCTTTATCCACAGAGTGTCGGAAGGCTTGGAGTTCATTACAGGGAATATTTTTAGATTCAGGATTTACCATTTTCATTTTTTCCCCCTTTAGGTTTATCACTGGGGCTCGGTGCCTGCACTATGAATCCATTGCTCCTGGTGGCTATTTTTCCCATTTTTGTTTTTATTGTTGTTGGATAGGACAGAGAGAAATGGAGAGAGGAGGGGAAGACAGAGAGGGGAAGAGAAAAATAGACACCTGCAGACCTGCTTCACCGCCTGTGAAATGATCCCCCCTGCAGGTGGGGAGCCGGGTGCTTGAACTGGGATCCTTATTCTGGTCCTTGCACTTCGCACCATGCGCTCTTAACCTGCTGTGCTACCTCCTGCCTCCCCCCCATTTTTATTTTTCACCTCTTTTTTTGTAAGTTTTCATGTCTTGATAAGCTTCTAAGAAGAGTCTACCAATATAAAAATACTTTAAAAATTATAGGTGTGGGCACCAAAAACTAGAAATACACAAATCTGAAGATTCATGACTAGCATTCCCAAAGGCAAAGCTTACAGTTATCTAGAATTATAATCCCATTACATATAATTATGTAACAGGATAAAGATTTTACATTTTCTAGAAGCTTAAAAAAAAACTGCACTGATACTGACATTTTGAAACTATGCATTTATAGAGCTTTGTATTCACTTATTTTTCCATGTCCTGTCTTGGAGGGGAGAGAAGCTGAGTGACTATGCTACTCTTAGGAAAGTGACTACCTCAGATATGGACTATAGAAAATTACAAAGAAGGTGCGCACGCGCGCGCGCGCGCACACACACACACACACACACACACACTGACTGGGCAGTGGCAATAAATTATAATGTGGTATTGGTTCTGTAGCCTACTTTATGGAGAAAATTTTCTGGGGGTATTTGGCAAAGGTTGCTAAACTAACCATGCTAATAAAATGTATCAACACTCAAAGGTGAGTTCTTGCATTATATCTCAGAGCAAAGTGTAAGTAACTCATAAGAAAATCTACTAGGAGTTCTGAATACAGGTTCTAAACTAAAGTTTTTCCTTCCCCAGTGGTGACCTTAGGCAAATTCCATATTTTCTCAGATTTGCTTCCATCCATAAAAATGAAAATGGGGATAATCATTCTATTTAATTCAGAGTTGCTGCGAGGCTCAAATAAGAAGACTGTTTATGAAAGGTCTTTGTAAAATTTAGTGATGTACTGAAGTACAGTAAATGCACACAAGGCTTATTAAATATATATTTATAGGTTATTTTGGTTATAAGTGCTATCTATTTTTAGTTATGTTGTTTCTTCTGGTTCTTGCCATTCCGAGCTCTTACTATGTATGGCTCCCTAGACCTCCCTACCCTTTATACAGCGCCAAGTTACACTTCCTGCAGAAAGTAATAGATGACCACTAGAAGCAGCCTCAGAAACATACTGCTAGGTCAAAAGACAGCTCACCTAGGCAGTGGGTATGCTTTGTCATACGCATGACTCAGGTTCAAGCCAGGTCCCCATTGCTCTAGAAGACACCCTGGTGCTAAGGTGTCTTTCCCTGATTCTATTTGAAAAAGCTTGGATGTGAAGCTCCCGTGGGTTGAAAGGAAAAAAAAAAGTGCTACTAAGCAGTCTTCCCAACAGCCTAATTTCTCTCAGAAGTGTCTATGATGCTAGGAAACATCAGATTCACTTTTTTCATTTTTTTAATTATCTGTATTGATAGAGACAGCCAGAAATCGAGAGGAAAGGGGGCTACAGAGAGGGAGAGATAAAGGCACACCTGCAGCCCTGTTTTACCACATGCAAAGCTTTCCCCCTGCAGGTGGGGGTTGGGGGCTGGGGCTTGAACCTGGGTCCTTGAGCACTGTGACATGTGTCCTCAAGTACGTGCGCCACCACCCAGCTTCTCAAACTCATTTTTCAATAATGCCTTTTATAACCATTATTTTACCAGAAGCAGAAAACAACTGTTTAAAAAATAATAAACTATAAAAAAATTAAAAATAAACTATAATGCTTGAGGAAAATAATACAACAAATAAAATACTAAAAATTAGTGCAGTTTATTTTTTTTTTATACCTTATGTTTCTCTTTCCCATGTGATTGTAGAACTACCCTGTTAAAAGTAATCTTGAGAGATCAGTAGGGGGCAGTATGTTAATTACAATTTGCAGGTGGGAAAATTCAGGCTTTGAATTTTAAATTTCACTTGTCCTCAAAATACCCATGTGCTTTCATAAGTTACACCACAAATATTTTCCCAGTTACCCTGATTTGGTAAGTGTTGAGTCCCATTGTTTAGAATAACACCAAGAAACTGAGTCATGTTAATATGAAAAAAAAAAAAATCCAGCTCCAAACTATTTGAAAGGAAAGGCAAAAAAACAGACAAAAAAAAAAAAAAAAAACCTTTTATGCAAGCAGTAACTGAGAAATGCTGTGGTCTCACTGAACCCAGAAAGCCTGAGCAGACACGCAGTGTTAATACCACTGATGCCTTTCACAGATCACTGTGTGATCTTTCAAAGTTTCACAGACCAAGAAATGTTGTTTCCAAATGTGAATTCATTGTAAGTGGCTTGTCAGTTGGGCTAATTTGACAGCACTCAAGGTTGTAGCAGTAATTGCCCTTACTTGTTAAATATTCTAGAAGCATTTGCTGCAGTGTTGAAAGTTTCATGATCACTATGAGAGGATATTCCCCCTCCCAACCTTCTCACCCCCTGTAGCTCACTTAAATTTTAATTTCAGAGCATTTAGGAAAATGGTCCCTGACAGGTGTGAATTTGAATTTTAAGAGAATTGACAAATAAAGTAAAAAAGAAAAGGAAAGTCAAGAATGGGCCATGCTAGTTAAGAACATCAAGTAAAAGAGGTTAGTAAGCTTGTGTAAGTTAGTAAGCCCAGTGTGATCCAGGTGACTGCAACTGGCTGACCAAGTCTGGCAGGGTAAACCTGATCAAATCCCAAAACCATGCTCTGACAACTTGACTCTGAACAACGGTGTCTTAATAGTATTTGGTTACTGGGAAGCTCCCTGAGACTGTCCTATTCTGAGGACCAGCCATAGGCCTCACCTATCTAGTATACATTTTCAAAGAAAAGACAAGACTCCATTCCAGGTCTGTGTTTAAAAAAAATCTAAATCCAGAAGTAGTTTTTAGGTCAGTTAATAGAAACTATATGATTATATGCCTCAGTTATTCCTAAGGTAGGAAATTACTAACTGAATCAAGGGAAATTAAGATATTTTACTCTCATCTGTAGAGTCACAGGCTCAAAACATTGAATTAAAACCATTCATCTGAGACAGGGCTAAGCTCCCTATTTCTTAAGGACCAACAGAGGTTTGTCATACTCCAAAGATTATCTACAAAAGGCCCTTTATCTTAGGAAATACTGGTTGGAGGAAATAAGATACAAAAATCCACCCTGCCAGTACACCCCCTAGTGGAATTTCAGCAAAGTACAATTTGGGGGCTCAAAAATACCCTGAGTATTTAGAACTTAAAACAGGCTTCAATGAATTCTTCTGGAGAGCAGGGGCTTTAAATACACTTTAATTATAAGGCATCTACTTATCATTCCTTGAGCATGTTACGATAAGCAAACAACAACACTTAAAGCCTATACATTTTCCCATAAAGGCAGATATCTAGATTAGAGAGGAAAATTGGCCACTTACCATAATTGAAATAGGTTTAATTTTAGTGTCTGAAAAAGCTAGAGAAGAAATTTTAGATGAATGTGCTATTAATACTCCTTAACTCAAGAAAAAATGTCCTTAAATAAAAGGGTTTTCCCCTACTTAAAATTTTTTATTCTAACTCTCAAGTGAGGTTATTAAATTGCTTAAAAGGAACTCTTTGATTGCCATATCTTAGATATACTCAAGTGACTATAGTAAAATTCATTAGAATTTGCCAAATATCTTGAAAAAAAAAAAAAGCTTACAAACTTAAAGGAAGAAAATAGAGTGTGAATGCCAAGCATTTAGCCACAGGGCTTTTTGGCTCTCCTCTAAGCCCAAGTGACCTGAACCTGCAGCAAATGGACAAGGAGGACTTTGCCTTTCAGCCATTCTGAAAAAGCTCTTCAGTCAGTGTAGGTAATAGTACAGGTTAGACAATGTCTCTACTTTAACATGTTCTCTGGATTCATTTCTACTCGGGCAGATAATGGATGAAACTTTAGATGTAGGAAAAATGAACAAGAAGGGGGGGGGGACTATCTTCCAGGAATAGAAAGAAGTAGCTTATTATCAAGCAAGAGTCATTTCCTGGTCGAGGAATTTAACATTACTCTACAAACGTTGCCACCTTAATGCACAAAGATACTGTTAAGTCTACATGAAGATACTCTGAATGTGTTTGTTTTTCTTTCTTAGTAGTGGTGTTGTCTCACATTAAGACGGGATTCAAGTGATCTGTGAGGGGCGGTGTATTCAACAGATGGAAAGTGTTGGGACTCTCAAGCATGGGATCCTGCATGTGCTTTTCTCTCCCTCATTAATAAGTGAAACCATCTTTTAAAAAATCATAAAAAAGGGAAATGGTAGAACACTGGAGTAAGTAGGGTTCCTTCCAAGCATGATGACTTGGCTTGCTGGAGTTTAGGATATACTAGAGGATGCAATAGGGATAAGCTTGGAATTCCAGGCAGGTGGAAATCAGCTTTGGAGGCCTTCGATTCCATGCTAATGAGTCTGGACTTCACACTGTGAACAATATATGCTCATGCAAGGGTTCAGGGCAGGGTCCAGTCACAGTTAACTGTAGGCAAGCATGTAACAAACAAATCTGTTTAAACAACTGAATTTGGGGAATAAAGACTGGAAAGTCCAGAGCCTCCTCCTTGTCCAGGCAAATGATAGAAGCACACAAAAGGTAGCCGGAATAGAAAGAAAGGCAGGAACCAAAGTACACAGTGGTAACAGAGCAGTCAGGATTCAGTAACATAGGAAGTGTGAGCGCAAAGAACACAAAGTTACTGTGGATGCTTCTAAACCTGTTAATGACCATACCATGGAATTCAAGAAGAAACAAAAAGTAGTTCAGGTTTTTTGTTCTGTTTTTGTCATCTCTGGGGTTTCACTGCTTCAGGATGAGTTTTTAAGATAGAAACAGAGGGAGAGGGAAAGGGACAGATATGTGGGGAATATTCCACAGCACTGAAGTTTCCTCCAGTGTGATGGAAGGCCAGGCTTAAGTCTGTGTTGTGAACATGGCAAAGCTGACAGACGTACTTTCCAAGTGAGCTATTTTGCTGGCCTGTTAGTTCAGTTTTGAGGGGATTCATAGAACAGCCAACATAGGTGCATTAATTTGAGAAGTGAAGTTGAAACAAATATACTCCCCAGTCAAAGACAGGTTGAAAATGGGCTTGAGAACCTAATACCAATGAGTCAGGAAGCTCAGAGGATTGGGAAGGCAGAAAGAAGTAGGTTTATCACAGAAGCTAAAGCAATGAAGTTTCAAAGAGATGGGGAAATAGAGGATTTGACAATTAAGTGAATACTATGCTTTATATGACATTGGTTATCAGCAATATTTTCTAAACAACTGGGATAGCCTGACACATGGTAGATGTATCAAAGATACTGGGAAATTAGATTGATTCGCTCACATCAGTAATATAATGTTAACATTTTATCATGCCATAGGTCAATATCTATGTAACATGTAATTCATCAAATGCAGAAATTCAAAGCTCAATGAACATGTGTTAGGAAAGAAAACTATGGTGCTGGGTGGGGACTGAACTTAGGACTTCTGTGCCTCAGGCATAAGGGTCTTTAGCAGAACCACTGTGCTTTCTCCCCAGCACTCTTTCACTCTCTCTCTTTCACATACACACTCTTATGTATCCAAGAAACATATGTGCAATGCTAAGAGCTGAACTCAGGATCTCACATATGTAAGACACACTTTCTACAACTGAGCCATCTCCCTAGTCTCACAATTGCTATTAAAGAAATGTTTTAGGTTTTATCTTTTACCACAAAAATTAATAAAATAAACTAATCCAGTCCCATTATCAGCTTACAATTTACTTTAAAACATAAAAGCCTTATTAAAACTCAAAGATTTATTATACATTACATATCTGATAACAGATGCCAGCTCTAGTACTAAGGTAGAGAAGTAGTACTCTATGTGAAATAGTCTTGGCTAAACAGTTTCATGTACCTTAGAAAAAATTTTTCTAGAAAAACCTCAAAATCTAAGCAGCCTTAGACAAGTCAAAGAAACCTTGAGTAGGTTCCCCTAGTCAGAGAACAGAGGCGCACAGTATTTGAGATTAAAAACCAGTAAATCACATAAGGACTTCAACATTAATGATTACGGACCATTCATGAGATATTAGGTACAACCGTAGCACTAATGCCTTTAAGTGCTGCATTACTCAGATTTAGCTTGTGGGCTTTTACTTCTCCTGGATGGATTTTAACTAAATAGACTTTAGACATCTGGATATAGATAAATGCCTAAGTCAGTAATTAGTATTTTAAAACTGTGAAACCTTTTAAGTTAAGTGGTCTATTAATTAACTACCAACTATCTTGTCTGACTACCATACCAATAGAAGTAAATTATCAACTAGCTATTTGACAGATTTAGTCCTTTACCATGTAAAATTTCTTTAGAACATAAAAGACCTGAAGTTAAATGCTTTTGTTCCCCTTTTTGGCTAATTTGGGATAAATTTTGCTGTTCATGTATGGAGATCAATCACAACAACTTGGTCAAAGAGAATCTATAGATAACCTTTGTCTTTTAGAAATGGCAAGCCCTGTCAAGGAAACAGCTCACCAGGTGGGGTGTGTGCAATGTTGGCACTACATGGGGGCACCAGGACACAGGGGAAGCGCTCCAGGACTGTGATGTCTCTCCCTCTCTACAAAATGAAAGTCAGGCCAAGAGTGGTGAACGAATCGTGTGTGCGAGGCTCCAATTATGCAAAATAATAATAGAAATAAGTAAATGGCAAGCTAAGATGATTAAAACATAATGATTGAAGTAATATTAATATTTTGTGGAAGGCTTGTGTCTGCAGTACCTGTAGAGGTCAACTTCCCGTATTTCAAAGGAGAACTGGAGAAATATTTTCAAGCTGTGCATGTCGCCGATAGTGATACTAAGCAAATGATTTCTAAGATGATCCTTATGTGAAAAATGCGCTGTATCACACACATTCACTACAGTCCTGTTCTAACACTGACTATCACCCAACAGTCTACGCTGACTAGAACCCTGCCCAAATCTGTCAGTTTCTCACAGGTGACCAAGAGAAAGTTCTTGGGTAGCAGTTGCTAAGACTACTAGAAAATGAACTACCAAAAGAGATCACAGGACTGCACAGAATACTGCCAAGTTCTGTAAAGACTTTCAAAGTATATGGAGATAGTAAGTGGTTAAGAAGGAAGAAATTGTGGTGAATCCTCCCCTGAAGCCCAGTCGTAGGGAAGTATGAAAGATTTGAGTTTGATTCAAAGTTGCTAGCCTCATACCAATGAGCAGCGTTAATGTATGACAGAAAAAAACAAGCATACACATGGGGGAGGGAGAATGGAAAAAGTTGTCAGAAAACAAGACAAATAATAAATGTAAGGCAGCTTCATTTTGAAATATCATTCCTACTTAGTTTGAAGTAGGCTGACATAATGTTTACCTTTTGGAACCTTGAAGGCAGAAAGGCATGAAGACAAAAATCCATGAATCAATATAAACCTCTGAATAGATTATCTTCTAAATATTTAAACATAAGTCTAGCCTTTATTTTCAAACATTATGGAGTGAACTTGTAATTAAAACCCTATCCCAGGCAGGGGAAAACAAACAGACATACATAACAAGGTGTCTTCAGACAGCTTGCCATCTACTTTGGAATTTCAGGGCATAATATATGAAAAGTTACAACAAAGAGCACATGCTATACACCAAAAGATGGGAATGAGTCAACAAACAACGCAAAGAGATTACAGGAAACAAAAGCAGCCCTAAACAAATCGTTTAACTGCAGCTTCATCAGAAAACAGTGGGCTAGGCAAACAAGGAATTCTGCAGCTCTAACATGCAAACATGCCAAGAGGTGAAGTGAAGAGGGCAGGTTATGTTAAGAAGCCGAAGTGAGGGGCCAGGTGGTAGTGCACCTGCTTGAATACAAATATTACCAGGAGAGAGTCGGGCGGTAGCGCAGTGGGCTAAGTGCACATGGCTCGAAGCACAAGGACTGGTAAGGATCCCGGTTCGAGTCCCCGGCTCCCCACCTGCAGGAAGCAGGTGAAGCACCACAAGCGGTGAAGCAGGTCTGCAGGTGTCTATCTTTCTCTCCCCTTCTGTCTTCCTCTCCTCTCTCCATTTCTGTCTGTCCTACCCAACAGTGATGACATCAATAACTACAACAATAAAACAAGGGCAGCAAAAGGAAATAAATAAAAATAATTTTAAAAATTTAAAAAACAAAAAACAAATATTACCAGGAGAAAGGACCCAGATTCGAGCCACTCCCTACCTATAGAACGGACAGTTCCTGCGCAAGCAGTGAAGTAGCTCTGAAGGTGTCTCTTTTTCTCTCCCTATGGATCTCCATCACCCCCCTTGATTTCTGTCCTATCAAATAAAAGATAGGGAAAAAGGGGGGGAAAATGGTGGCCAGGAACGGTGGATTCACAGTGCTGGCGCAGAGTCCCCAACAATACCCCTGGTGGCAAGAAAATAAATAATCCGAGGTAAGCCATGCAAGCTTATGAAGGGGCTGGCAAAACAGCTCACCTAGACACTGCATTGCTTGGCCATGCACACAGGCTTGAGCCCAGCTCCCACTGCACTGGAGAAAGTTTCAGTGCCATGGTGTCTTTGTCTCATTCGGAAAAAGTTGGCTCAGCGCAATAACAAGAAAAAAAAGGTCAAAGTATTCAGGAATGTAGTATGTGTGCTTAGGGCCACCACCGGGCCCCTAAGTAGTCAGGAGTGCAAGAGGACTAGCATAAGGAATGGCTTAGTAGTAGGAAGACCTGAAACTTCTCAGGCTCTATTTCATTGTATATGGCTTTAATTCTGATATGCTTATGTTATCAGAGCACTGCTGGCAAACGCTAGAAGAAGAAGAGCACTGCTCAATTCTGGCTTATGGCGGTACATGATTTGATTGAATTTAGTTGCTGGTGGTTCAGGCATGGAATTGTTATGTAAAACACTCTGCTACCTCCCCTTGGCCCCTATTTACCATTTTATGAAAACACATGTTTTGGCCTGGGAAGTGACATAGTGGGTAGAGTGCTGGATTTACAAGCATGAGTTTCTGAGTTGATCCCTGGCATTGCATGTGCCAGAGTGATGTTCTGGGTCACTTTCTCATTAATAAATGAATAAATCTTAAAAAGAAAAGGAAGGGAGTTGGGCTGGGCAGTAGCACAGTGGGTCGGTTAAGTGCACCTGGTGCAAAGCGCAAGGACCGACATGAGGATCCCGGTTTGAGACCCCAACTCCCCACCTGCAGGGGAATCGGCTTCACAAGGGGTGAAGCAGGTCTGCAGGTGTCAATCTTTCTCTCTCCCTGTCTTCCCCTCCTTTCTCCATTTCTCTCTGTCCTATCCAACAATGATGACATCAACAGCAATAACAACTACAACAACAATAAAAACAAGGGCAACAAAAAGGAAATAAATATTAAAAAAAAAAAAAGGAAAATGTGTCAACTGGTTCAGACATTCTGTTCAAAGACTGAGGTTTTTTTTCCCTGCCTTCAAGGGTTATTGCTAGGGCTCAGTGCTAGCACTATGAATCCACTGAGCGTAGTGGTCACTTTTCTCTCATTTAATTGGATAGCAGAGAGAGAAATTGAAGGAGGGGGAGATGGAGACACTTGCAGACCTGCTTCACCACTTGTGAAGCGACCCCCTTTAGGTGGGGAGCTGGGGGCTTGAAACAGGGTCCTTGTGCTTCAAACTATGGGTGCTTAACCCGGTGCACCACCGTCAGGCCCCTCTAAATGTTTTACTATGTTAATTTAATAGAGGCAGGCAGAAACTGAGAGGAAGGGGGTATAGAGATGCAGAGAGACACTTACAGCCCTGCTTCAGCACTCCTGAAGCTTTCCTCCTGTAGGGACTGGGGACGTGAACATGGGTCCTTGCACACTGTAATACGTGTGCTCAACCAGCTTCGCCACCACCCAGCCCTTGAAAAAAAATCTTTACTCCATTGATTTAGATATTTAAATGTATGGAACAACTTCCTTTCCCCACCCAGACGTAGTAATAAGATGTTGGTTGTTTCTTTTTCTGATTATTTTAGAATGATTATTTTACTGATTTTATTTATAAAATTTCAAAAGTAACCAAATTTTTGAAGAAATTCCATATGGTCTGAAGTTAAATACTTTTAGTAGGAAAGCAGTTTCAGGCAGTAGTTAGCACAATGGTTATGCAAATAGACTCTCATGCCTGCGGCTCTAAAGTTCCAGGTTCAGTCCCTTGCACCATCATAAGCCAGAGCTGAACAGTGCTCTGGTTAAAATAATAATAATAATAAGTAAATAAAAGTAGTTTCAGTTACTGGGCTTTCTATAAAAAGAGTGTTAGAGTATAATAGACTATGCCTCTAACATTAGGGTCTTTCCTAGAGAAATCAAATCCTCCGGGAGTCACAATGGGTTAAGCGCACATGGCACAAAGCACAAGCATCCTGGTTCGAGCCCCCGGCTCCCCACCTGCAGGGGAGTCGATTCACAGGCGGTGAAGCAGGTCTGCAAGTGTCTGTCTTTCTCTCCCCCGTCTCTGTCTTCCCCTCCTCTCTCCATTTCTCTGTCCTATCCAACAACGACATCAATAACAACAGTAAAAAACAAGGCAACAAAAGGGAATAAATAAAAAGAAATAAAAGAAATCCCCAGTAGAAAAATTCTTGTGGGGTTAGATCTATATGTCATAGAGGAACATACCACCTTTCTAGAGTCCTTACTTTGCTTTGAGATGTTGCTTAACTACACAATTTAGGGAGTTCTTGGAAGCCTTGGTAGTAATGACGCCACTTATTAAAATATGGGAGGCTCCTGAATTCTCCAGCTGTTTTTCTCTTAAGCATCTAAACTTAAGAATTTATTTTCAGTATTGAGTCAGAAAATGCATTTTAGAGTTGGAATCTCTTGACTTCTTGCTGAGATTTACAAACCTTTTGGTAAGCTGAGATCAAGAAAGTAAAATTTAAAGATTTACAATGATTTTTACAGATTTTTTTTCTTTTTCAGATAGTGGGGGATGTGTGTTAAATGGTGTCAGGGCTGCCAAAATTAATCTTTCTTTCCAACTAGTTCCTTTAGGTGAAAAAGTTTGTGGTAACTGTTCAAAGATATATTGGTACCGGCTGTGGTGTTTTCCAGAAAAACATTGTGTAGGTAAAAGTTTAAGTTTCAAGTCTATACAACATCTCAAAAGTTGCTGGGATGGTGTACTGCACCCAAGTAAAAGACTCTGTTGTGGGTAGGGGGGAAGAGTACAGGTCCAAAAAGGATGACAGAGGACCTAGTGGGGGATTATATTGTTATGTGGAAAACTAAGAAATATTATACATGCACAAACATTGTATTTACTGTTGAGCGTAAAACATTAATTCTCCAATAAAGAAATAAAAGTTTCTGGTAAAGAATAAATAAACAAGCAAGCCCAGTATATGGCTGTTTAACTGTTTAAGATGGCTAGTTCACTGAAAACAGCTGGAGTTTCTACAGCAACTTCATCTTTTACCATTCGTCAAGTGCAAATTGTCTCAGTTTCTTAATTTCAAATGATCACTGTTTATTTTATTCAGAATTATAAACAGGAGATTCTTGATAAACTGTATTTCAAATTTATTCAGCTGCATTCCCATTCACTCACCTGATCCACACTTTTGTTACTTGCTACCTTTTTTCAGCAGTAAGAACTTTAATTTTTTAAATTATTTATTTATTATTGGATATAGAGAGAAATTGAGGGGAAGAAAGAGACAGAGAAACACCTGCAGCCCTGCTTTACCACTCGTAAAGCTTTCCCCCTGCAGGTGGGGACCAGGGTGGGCTTGAGCCCGGGGCCTTGTGTACTGTAATGTGTGTTCTTTCCCCTGTTTTGTTGCTCTTGTTTATTATTGTTGTTACTTTCACCAAATGTATTTGCTAATCTTCTTGTTTAAAACATAGATATGAGAATAAAGGGCATGTTTAAATAAGCTTCTTTCATGACCAGAGAAAAGGTTTGATGTTTGAAGAACAGTATTTGAATAAGTACTTCTAAAGCCAGATTAAGTTTTTAATCAGTTGCTAAGAATTTAATGAGGTTTAACGTGACCTATTTAGGAGAAACAGTTCTTTGTTGTAGTGTCATAGAAGAGTGATTCACCTATGAGGGTGGGGGGACCCCAAACCTTCTTTACTCTTTCTTCACCGGATCCGACCTGTTCACAAATACAATGGGAAATGCTATGGAGGAAGAGAAGCATAAAGTGGGTCAGCAGTATGGTTATGGGGAAAGCATTACACCTACCATTACTGAAGACAGGTCAGCCAAAAAGCTGCCTGCTGGTTAGTTTTGTTCCTCCTTCTGAGAGAAACAGGAGGCCCACTCCTCTCAATCTTAGATTAGTAGCTGATGATTAGAAGTTGATATAAATACCTGACTCACCAGGTCACGAAATGTCCCTGCCCCTGTATGGTGACTCTGTAGAGTGATTTGTGTTCTCACAGGAAAGGCATCTTCTAAGTTGAGAAAGTTTAGAGGCATATTCCAACAGGACAATTTCACAGACCTTGTGAATTGTCAATGGATGTTAAGTGGCTGCCAGGGTGGGCTGACCACTCCCTATGGACCACAAATGCTGATCTCAGAATTTCTGGCACTTTTTAAAATGTGGCTGAGCAATAATTTGGAAGTCTAAACTTTGACTTTAGGAATTCGTAAGAACAACCAATGTTTTACAAACTCAACAGAAAGTAAAACAAACAAACCTAGGGTTTAATGCTCCCTCTTGTTATTTTTATGGCAATCTTTCAAACTTGTTCAGAAATGTTCAGTCCTTTACCCTCTCAAGAAATACTGAATGGGGGGGGGGGTTTGCTGGGAATAACTATTTAATAATAAATGGCTTATGCTGTGATTCACCATGGGGGAGCTGAGTTAGAAGAATGTTCTGTGGTGAAAGAGCACAGGTGGCTGTCCCTCCTTCCTAACCTTTTTTTTTTTAAAATTTATTTATTTTCCCTTTTGTTACCCTTGTTGTTTTTTATTGTTGTTGTAGTTATTATTATTGTTATTGATGTCATGGTTGCTAGATAGGACAGAGAGAAATGGAGAGAGGAGAAGACAGAGAGGGGGGAGAAAAAGATAGACACCTGCAGACCAGCTTCACCGCCTGTGAAGGGACTCCCCTGCAGGTGGAGAGCCGGGACTCGAACCGGGATCCTTGCTGGTCCTTGCGCTTTGCACCACCTGGGCTTAACCCACTGCGCTACCGCCCGACTCCCCTTCCTAACCTTCTTACGAGGAGCACCCAGTCATAAAAACAAGGATGTTTATATTTACCCAGAAGTGTGCATGGCAATTGACCATCATGGTTCTCTCAATGAGTTCATCAGGACATTCCAGAAGGTGATGCCCAGAGACCACACCGGCATTATTGACCAGGACCGAGACCTCGCCAACCTCCTTCCGAACCCTTTCAGCTGTCAGGTAGACATTCTCCCTCTTTCCCACATCACAGGTGTAGGTAAAAACCTGCAAGTTACAGTGGGGCAGAATTTCTTCCTCACCGTTCCCAGCTGTCCTCAGAAGTCCAGATGAGGGGGGAAATGAAACAGAGAAGGGGGGGGGGGTGCAAAATATGAGTCACATGGCAATCAGTAGGACAAAGATCACACAAAACAAAAATACTACAGTGAGCTTCACATTTCTAACACTACAAGGCTTGCCAATGACTGAACTTACAGCTGCCGTCCTTTCCCCAAAGTCTTTGGGAATTGCATCAACTTACTGGATAACTTTGCTTAGGGGAAAAATCATGCAATTGTGACAAGTCCAATACAAGACTCACAGGATCTGCTTGCTGGAGCTACAGACACCTGGAAAGAATCGATCTCTGGCCAGAGTGGAACACCCCTCTCCTCCCAAACACACATTACACACTCCTCTTATTTGGGGGGAACAATAGCCAGAAGCAGTCCTTACTCTTTAGTATGAGCACTTTCAAAATGGAAATTCAACTAAGGGCTCACACATCAGAGCTTTAAGAATTTGAATTCATCTAAAGTCAAGCAGTGAATCTAGAATTTCTCATGAAAAGTGGAGAGTATTTGGCTTGCTCTAATTGGATTAGTTGAACTCTCCCTCTTACAAATAAATCAAATTTACAGTTGTGCAATTTACCTTAAAATAATTCTATTAAACAAACAATCTGTATTGACTACCTCTCCATATCATCCATGAAAGTGTATCATTCTGGACCTGTGGTTTTCTGACCAAAAAGGTAGGTGTCAGTAATTCTGATGACAGGTGATCAATGGTAAGGGGGGGGGTGTGTGTGTGTGCCCAAGTTAACTAGGCAGAGTTCAACCTTTTCCCTAAAAAATGAAAGTTTTTGTCAAAAACGTTAAGAATCACTTGTCAAATTTTCCAGGCCACTATTTATTAAGGTTGGTTATCATCTCCCACCTCCTCTCAGGCTTTTCTGAAAAAATAAAAACTTAGATTTAAGTGAGCTCATAAATAACAAAAAATTCTTGGGGTTACTAAAAACATGGGACAAAATTGACCAAAGGTTTAAAACCTTCAAGTGCTTTCCCCTTCAGGGACAGGGCATCTTTCAAACAGGCTGAGTCCGGTAACTAAAGTACTTACTTATCTCGGCTGAGACACATGTAATTATTTTCCCATGGCTAAAGTTAAAAAGAGAGAAAGGAGAGGAGAGGAGAGGAGAGGAGAGGAGAGGAGAGGAGAGGAGAGGAGAGGAGAGGAGAGGAGAGGAACTAAAGAATAAAAGAAAGGAAAGAAATCCTCAATGCTGCCCCAGTCTAAGCGGTGCAGAGCTCAGTAACTAACGCAGAGTTAGTTACTGCACCACCACCAGTCGCGTCCCAGGACAAACTTCCCCAGGCACCGCGCACATGCGACTCAAGCATGTCTGGGGGGGGGGGGAGTTCTGTGATAATAACTAGTTCCCCTCCTTCTTACTTTTTTTTTTTCCTTCCCCTTTCCCTTCTTTCTTTCTCGGAGGGGTGCTGAAACCCTCCAAGTCCTGCAAGAGACAGGACACCTCCGTACAGACAAGGGAGGGAGGGTCTGGCGCACTTCCCACCTTCTAATACCCAGGCGATCGTGTTCCTCGATCGTGTTCCTCTACCCGGGGGCAGAGTCTGCTCGCCAAGAGTGTGGAAGGGGCTGGCGGGAGGGGCCCCTCTTCCCCGACCGCAGGGCTGCGGGTGACAGCGGGGGTTTCGGGTGGAGGGCGGGGGCGGGCGTGACCCTGCGGGGTGAGCGGGGAGAGTCTTGACCCAACAATGCTCCATCCAGGGCTCGGGTCGCGGTTACCTTGCAGCGCCGCGGCGTCGGCCGCCTCCAGGTCGCGGTAGATGTGGCGCACCATGCCGGCCGTCTCCTCGTTGCTCTGGGTGTTGATGTCCCAGAGCACCAGCAGCGCCCGGCGCCGGGCGAACTCCAGGGCGAAGAGGCGGCCCAGGCCGCTGCCCGCGCCGGTGATGAGACACACCTGGCCGGCCACGCTCTTCTCCTTGGGCCGCACCAGCCAGCGCGCCGCGGCCAGCACGAACGCCCAGAGCACTTTGAAAGTGACCACGAAGAACTCCACCACGATGTTCATCGCGCCGCCCGGGGCCCCGCACGAGCCCGGCGCCCCGCGTCCCGCGTCCCGTCCGCGCCCACCCCGCGCCCGGCGGCTCAGCTGCGGGCCCTCGGGCGCTCGGCTTGTCAAGAGCCGCCGGGACCGGGAGGTTGCGCCCCGCGCCCGCCCCGGAGGTGCCCGCCGGGCTGGAGTGCGCGGTGCCGCTCCCCTGCTTGCGTGGAGCCACTCCCGCCCCGAGCTCCGCGCGGTGGCCCCCGGGCTGCGCCCCGCGAGGCGCCTCCTGCCGGCGACCGCTCGCCCGTCCCGGAGCGCCCGGCCGGCCGGTCCCGCCGCGGCGGCGCTGACAGCCGCGACTCAGGCGGCGCGCGCCGCCCTCATGGCCGAGCCGCCGCACCCGCGCGTCCCCGCAGCCGGTGCCCCGCTCCCTCGCGTCCCGGGAGGGGGACGGGGGGACGCGCCGCCCAGAGGGCACGGGGCGCCGCGGGACTTGTCAACTTGACCCAAGTTACGGGAGGGCGCGAGAGCCGGGTGCGGGGCAGAGGCGGCGCCGGCCAGGGGCGACTCGCGGGGCGCGGGCGAGCGCTGCCAGGCGGCTCGCAACTGTCCCCGCGCGCTCGGGGCCCCCTGCCCCGCGGACCCCGCGGCTGTCACTCGGGCACCCGGCTCCGCTGCGCCGCTTGCAAGTCGCAGCGCTCCCGGCCGCCTGGAAGCGGGCTCCACGCTCAGCGCTATATAACCCGCGACCGGGAAGAGCCGGTGGCGGCATCGGCCCTCCCTCCGCTCGGCCTTCCCCGCCCCCGGGCGCACTCCGCCCCCGGCCCAGCCCCCCGCCCGCCGTCCGCCCAGCCGCGGCGGGGCAGCCCCTCTCACATGGCCGTGGCCGCAGCCTCCAGCCCGCCGCGCGCCTCTCTTTGCGGCTCACGCCCCCTGCCGTGGGGTGTCCCGGCCTCCGCCTGCCCGACCCAGCGGCCGGAGGGGCCCCGGCCATTCCTTCTCCGGCCGCCCGGCCCTCGCAGTTGCAGTATCGTCACTTTGGTGAATCAGGGAACTCTCGACTGGCCGCTCCGTAGTCAGGCGCTGCGGAGGGCAGCCCTTCAGACAGAAGGAGCGAAGAGGAGGACCTCGGCTGCGCGGCGACCGGGCCGCCTGAGTGTGTCTAGGGTTGGCTCAGAGAGACTGGACGGCCAAAAGCCGACGTTTCTGGACCTACTTAGCTCTTGACAGTATGGACCAGAAAGGGTGCTTCCTGGCTAGAGCCAGTACCCTGGGGACTGCCTATCGCCCAGTAAAAGGTTACCCACCCGCCGGGCAAGCTTGAGTGGTGCATGCTGGGATTTGTAGTTCGCGCCCGTGGGCGTGTCACTGGCTGCGTGGAATTCCAAGTCGTACCCTGTCAACGCAGTCTAGGGAATAGGACCCCGCGCAGTCAAGGTGTCAGCGCTCTTCACTCTAGTTATACTGATTCAAGACTTTAGACAATGCTTGCATTTTCACCCATACAGCCTACACTCGAAAGTTGTTTGTAATAAAGACAGAATCGGGTAGTTGTTAACTTTTTGTCTGTAAAGCGAGTTCTCGCTTCTGGGTTCCTTTCCGGCTTATCCGGAGACACCTATGATTCTTGGGGCTTCGCCCTCGCCGTCTTTAAGTGCACAGCGCGCATGCGCTAGCTTCCTCTTTTCCGGCCGGAACCATGGAGGGCGTAGAGTAAGTTGCTCGTTCTTTCGCGAATCCTTCTCCATCCCCCAAACCAGAGACCCTTCGTCTCGCTTCCCCCTGCTCCTACCTTGGGCAATACTTTTGCCCACCTAACTGTGTGTTTATGACGCTGTCTGACACTAGTGGTGGTCCCGTTATGGTGGGATGCAGGTTCTTTCGGGGCGGGGGGGGGGTGTCTCGGCTTTGAAGGTAACCGGGATTATTGAGACGTGAGGGCTGAGTGTGTGGAGTTCGCGGGCCGGACAGAGGCTCGGACCTCGGTTTTTGGAGGCTCAGAGTCTGAGAGTTGGGTTCATTTGTGGCCGGCAGCAGGCCCAGGCGCCCTTAACGTTCAGGCCCTTCAGCATGTGGAGTCTGACTGGAGCCGGGGTTGGCACAGTGGAGAAAGCGCTGGGCTCTCGAGCTTGAAGGCCCGAGTTTAGTCCCCGGCAGCACATGTACCAGAGTCATGGCTCCGATTCTGATTCCCTGTCTGCTTCTATAGCAAAATACTTTATAAAGAAAGAGTTTTGACCGAGACTGGATTGGCTGAGGGAGTCGGTGTGTTGCAATGATCCCTTCACAGTTTCATTAGAAACACTGTAATGTGAAGATCACTCCCGTTCTTTGCTCATGTCAGAGAGAAGAAGGTTCCTGCCAAGAAGGCAGAAGTCCGAGAGAAGAAGAAGAAGAAGAAGATGGTTCCTGGTGTGCCAGAAACCCTGAAGAAAAAGCGAAGGAGTTTCGCCGAGTTGAAAATCAAGCGTATGAGAAAGAAGTTTGCCCAGAAGATGGTAACTGGAAAAAAAAAAAAAAAAAAGAATTTTCCTGAGGGATTGTCGAAAGCTCCCACTTTCGGGGCCGGGCTAGGACGTGGCCATGTCTGAATCCGCGGGGAGCTTGATGGCTCTGCTAATGTGTTTGGGGGCTTTGTTTTCAGCTTCGCAAGGCAAGGAGGAAGCTTATCTACGAAAAAGCCAAGTACTACCACAAGGAATACAGTCAGATGTACAGGACCGAGATTCGCATGGCTCGGATGGCAAGGAAAGCCGGCAACTTCTACGTCCCCGCAGAGCCCAAGCTGGCCTTCGTTATCAGGATCAGAGGGTGAGTGGAGTTGCCCTGCATCCTTGGGGTGCGGGGGAAGGTGCGGCGTCCACCTTGCTTGTGGGAGTCGGGGGGACTTGTGTGTATCTCTGTGGACATTTTCTGCAGAGCTTAAAAGCCATCGATGTGGTTAAAGCTGCCAGCGTTGTATTTCCAAAGCCTCTGAGATCCTTTACACCTGATGAGTTGAGTCTACTGGGGCGTAGCTTTCAAAAGTGGCTTGCCAAGGGTTGTACGAGGATGTAAATGGCAACTAAGTTTTTAAGGGTCGAAGGTGTTTGCTTGGGAAGAAGGGCAAGTTTGGGAGTTGAATGGAATGGTCGCGCTCACTAAAGGGGAAAAAAGGTTGCCTTACCTACAGGCTAGAGGGGCTTACCTGGTGTCTGAAGTGTCCAGTTTACCATCCTTACTAACAACTGGTTTTTCCCCCCACTGTAGTATCAATGGTGTGAGCCCAAAGGTCCGGAAGGTGTTGCAGCTTCTTCGCCTTCGACAGATCTTTAATGGCACCTTTGTTAAGCTCAATAAGGCTTCAATTAACATGTTGAGAATTGTGGAGCCCTATATTGCTTGGGGGTAAGTCTTCTATGGTTTTATTTGATAAAGTGACTTTGCAGAGTGAATTCTTGGTTTTGACAGTAATAAATTCTTTGGCTACTGATTTGTCTGTTACCATTTTAGGTACCCAAATCTGAAGTCAGTAAACGAACTGATCTACAAGCGAGGTTATGGCAAAATCCACAAGAAACGGATTGCTCTGACAGATAACTCCTTGATTGCTCGATCCCTTGGTAAATTAAGAGGAAAAAAAGCATACAAAAGCTGATGTTTTCTGGCATCTTGTAACTGATTACTATTCTGACCCTTTCCATATTCTTAGTACTAGACTTTTTTTTTTTTAACCAGAGCACTGCTCAACTCTGGCTGGTGGTACTGGGGGTTGATTGAGCCTGGGACTTTGGAGCCTCAGGCGTGAGAGTCTCTTTGTATAACCATTATGCTATCTACCCCTGCCCAATACTTGAATACGTCAACACCTCTGCTTTGAGTGTGCTTTTTTTTTTTTTTCTTCATAGCACTGCTTAGCTGTGGCTTCTGGTACTGCAAGAGATTGAACCTGGGCCTCAGTCTCTTTGTATAACCATTAAATGCTATCTCCTCGACCCCATATTTGTTGATTTGCTCTTAACTTTTATACCAGAATCTAATCTGGATTGATGACTTTCTGAATGCTCTAGTAATCTTGAAAAGCCATTTACAATTTTGATAAATTCTTTAAATCTTTATAGGTAAATATGGCATCATCTGCATGGAGGATCTGATCCATGAGATCTACACTGTTGGAAAACGCTTTAAAGAGGCAAACAACTTCCTCTGGCCATTCAAATTATCCTCTCCACGGGGTGGTATGAAGAAAAAGACCACACACTTCGTAGAAGGTGGAGATGCTGGTAACAGGGAAGACCAGATCAACAGGCTTATTAGAAGAATGAACTAAGGTGAGCAGTTGTATTATCTTTATTGGGTAGAGACAGCCAGGAGTGATGGGAGTTAGAGACACCTGTAGCTCTGCTTCACCCATGCTTCACATGCAAAGTTTTCCCCCATGCAGTTGGGGAGTGGGGACTTGAACCTGTGTCCTTGTACATTGTGATGTGCACTCAACCAGGTGTGCCACCACCTGGCCCCGGGTCTGGTTGAGTTTTAATCTATGTTCTTGGTAAAGTAATCAATTACTGCAAAGTACTAGTTGATTATTTCCTTTTGAGGACATGGAGAAAGATCTGAGGGGCTGGAGAGGTAGCATAATGGTTATGCGAAAAGACTCATCTGTTTTTCTTTTTCCCTTTCAGGTGTCTGCTGTGATTATTTTATTAATCTGGTCAGTTAATAAACCATGCCTACTTTCAAACTGTATGTTGTGATTTTTTTGTTGTTGTTGCCAATCTTTTGGTTATATAATCTTTCCAATAAAACAGCCAAAACAATAGCTTAGCCCTTTGCAAGTAGATGTCATTTAAATTGGACTGTTATCCCAAAATAGGTCCATCTTAAGGGTGGGGGAAAGCCCAGTTAGGTAAGTTGATAAAAGTTGGGCTTATAAAAATTATTTTTTTAACCAGAGCATCACTCTGGGACCTTGAAACTCTGGGTGTGAAAGTCGTACTGTAGGTTAGTTACTTTTAAAATGCTAAAAGCCTTCATTATAGAAACTGCAGCAAAGACTTGACATTGGAAGTTTCGATACATTATCTTAGGCCAAGAAGTGAAAGTTAAAAAAGCTTTTTTAGGGGAGTCGGGCTGTAGCTCAGCGGGTTAAGTGCAGGTGGCACAAAGCACAAGGACTGGCATAAGGATCCCGGTTTGAACCCCGGCTCCCCACCTGCAGGGGAGTCGCTTCACAGGCGGTGAAGCAGGTCTGCAGGTGTCTTTCTCACCCCCTCTGTCTTACCCTCCTCTCCATTTCTCTGTCCTATCCAACAACGACGACATCAATAACTACAATAAAATAACAAGGGCAACAAAAGGGAATACATATAAAATAAAATTAAAAATAAAAAAAAAGCTTTTTAGTCCTTATTGATTGTGCCCAGGGCTGTGTATGGTGTAGTATAAAACTTTGTAAATACTGATGCACTGGAACCATTACATTTTATTTGAATCATTGAACTAAACTTGGGTTGCTGATTTTTGGATTGAAATTAAGATTCTTCAGTTTATAAATTAGTTACATGTCCAAATGTGTCAGTTTACTCCTACAATCAAGTGCCCCTCTCATCTTTCAGACCAGTTTTGATTCATAGAATTGAATGCAGTGTTGTGTATTTAATGATCCCCAAACTATACTCATCCACACTCGACAGCAAGTGTGGTAAACTTGCTAGTAATGAACCTGCGATACTCAAAGTAGAAAACCTTTTTAAAAGGAAAAGCGGGGATTTCTGAGAATGAGAAGATGCAGACACTTAGCAAAATGGGAAGATATACATAGTTTCATGGGTTAGATGTGTCAGTGAAATGTTTAGTAGTGCCTGGAGGCTACCTTTCTTGCCTTTTCCATATTCTAGAAACATTTTGACTTGTGCACTTTTACTCAAATTTAATGTTTACTGAAGGCCATCTTACGGGAGCTGCGGTGAGAACTGTACAGGAGCAGGCAGCCCAGGGCCCGGTCGAGGTCCCGCCAGCAGGGCTGCGGGCACTCGCAGCTCCAGCAGTAGTGTCCAGTAGTAGATTCTGAGCCCTTTCGACTGTTGCTGAGACCGGACACCTCCATGGGAGTTTGGTGTTTGGCTTGGTTTTCTTTGTTAATAAAATATTTCTTTAAAAAAAAATTTCATGTTTACATGGGGCTACCCAGAGGGTTACTTTCCCCATCTCAAAGTTCTTAATTTTTTCCTTGCCATAAGGGTTATTGCTGGTGCCTGCACTGCTCCTGGAGGCTATTTTCCCCCCTTTTGTTGCCCTTGCTGTTGTAGTTATTGTTAATGATGTTGGATAGGACAGAGGAGAGAAAGACCTCTGCAGACCTGCTTCACTGCTTGTGAAGCGACCCCCCTGCAGCAGGGGACCCAGGGGCTCGAATCTGGATTTTCACCTGATCCTTGTTGGCTTTGCACCATGTTTGTTTAACCTGCTGCGCTACCGCCTGACCCCCAAAGTCCTTAATTTTTAAGCACATACACAAAGTTAACACAGATTTCCTTAAAGTAGACTCTTGGGAACATCCCTCAAAGTCAAAGGTCTATTGCAGATAGCTTTATCCCCTCCTTGACAGGCAGAATGAAAGACCTCAGCACTGAAGCTTCTGTTAATGCAGTACATGGCCAGGCTTGAACCTGGGTCCTGCACATGGGAAAGCAGCACACTATACAAGTGAGCTATTTTCCTGGTCCCCATATTCTCTACCTGGAATATTTTTACTTGGTTTCTTAGCCACAAAAGTTCGAATTTCAGCCTTTATTCCAGTATGCTTAGAGTTGTGTTGCACTGCAGACCCTCTTACTGCAAGAAGCAAGGGTAGCTGCCACACATACTGCAATCTGGCTGCTGACAATTGTCCTGGATTATCTGGTGATAAGGGAATGGTGGGAGGAGTGAGTAGGGGCTGAAGTGTGGATTTATGGATATATTTTACTCCAGATGACTCAGGTACATGGTTTATGGGTAGCTAGTCTGCCTTCTACATCGGAGGACTTGTTTTTTATTGTGTGAAGAAATAAAACAATATAGTTCATATAAGGGTAAGTTTCATAAAGGTAGAATTTGTACACCCAGTGGTAAGGGCATGAGCATAGAGTTGAGAAAGTTTCAGTGGGAGGTGTTGAGTCATGAGGATGTGACAGCAAAACATTTTGGGAGAAGCAAATACTCAAGCAGGCATTATTTTAACCGCTCTGGGCCTGACCCTAGGTGGGTGGAGCGTGCAGAGCAGGCGCCCTAACATAACCTTAGATCACACATTGACTGCTAGTCTAAACACAAGGTGGATGGATTCTCTCATTGCAGTTTCAAGTCTGGTGGATTCATAGTTGGTTTAGGAGTGGGCCCTAGACTTTTCTCTTTTTAAATCTCTTCAATGTTTTGTTTTTTCTTAATATGCTGTCTATTTTAGATATAACCTTGCCTCTAATTTTAGATGATCATTTTTCCCTTTAGGATCACATAAGTGAGTGCTGGGGTGCATACTTGGTCCCATGTTTGAGTTGGTTTTAATCAAAGGAGCTAGAGAAGGTATCCAGCTTACTAAAAAGTGGGTGTTTAAACAGTCTTACAAGTTTTGTGGGATCTGACTCATCACCAGGTCTAAATTTGTGGTGGGCCAGGGGTGGCACATGTTCACAGTGTGCAAGGACTCTGGTTCAAGCCCTTGGTCTGTCTCCACCTTCTGGGAGGGAAGCTTCACAAATGAAACAGGCCTGCGGGTGTCTCTTTCCCTCTGTATCTCCCTCTTCGTTTCAGTTTCTCTCCATCTGTATCCAATAAACCAGTAATTTTTAAAATTTGTGGGATTAAGTGATAATTTTGGTTAGAGTATAGATGCTAAGGACCTAATGTACTACTCAGGGTGTTTGCATTAGAGAAGAAGGCACTGAGATAGGGAATCAAGGCGGAATAGAGTTTAGGGTAGAGGAGAGGGGCATGGTGCCTCCAGCAGAGAGCACTCTAGCATGCACGGGTCTGCGTGGGTCTGTGTATTTCATATCAGCAGTGCCGTAGTGTCTTGGTCACTGCCTCACCAAGCCCACAGGCCCAGAGAAGAGGCCCAAGGCACCAGAGCTCTGAACAGCCCAGTTTGATTTCTTTTTGGTTACTATTTAGCTCTGGCTGGTGGTGGTGGGGGAGTTTGAACCTGGAACTTTGGAGCCTTAGGTATGAGAGCTGTTTGCATAACCATTGTGCTATCTACCCTCCAGCTTTTTTTTTTTTCTTTACCAGAGCAGGTATGGGTGCAGGGGATTAATTTTGGGACTTTGAGGCCTCAGGCATGAGAATCTCTTTGTATAACCATTATGCTATCAATCCCCCACCCTGGATTACGTATTTACTTATAGAGAAAGGCCCCAGCACTGCTCAGCTCTGGTTTAGGGTGGTGCTGGGGACCTCTGGGGCCTCAGGCGTGAATATCATAACCATTATGGTGCCCCCAGCCCCGGTGTGAATTTCTTAATGGTAACCCAGAGAACTGAACATCCACCTCGACGGACTGAGTGCCCCAGGCCTTCAGTATAGAGCCACCTTGGCGTCCCAGTCCATCTAGCACGCTTCAGCACCCTCCCACGCTGCCGTACCTGTAGCAACGACCTCCCGGAGCCCAGCAGCCTCCAGCCTCCTCGCCGCGCCGGGGGCACCTTCCGGGCCGCAGCGCTGCGCGGGCTCCGGGCGCCTAGCAACGGGTGGGCGTCGGCCGGGCCAGGCAGCTGCGGGAGCCGCCTAGGGGCCAAGGGGCCGGGCCACCAGCGCTCCGGGCTCCCGAGCGTCGCCGGGCTGCCGGCAACCGAGCATGCTCGCCCGCACAGCGGCGCCAGTGCGAGCGCACCGTCGCCCGCCCCGCCCCGCTGCGGCAGGCAACCCCGCGAAGCTGCAGAGCTGGGCCGGGGCTTCGCTGTGGCGCGGGACGGCCTCTGGCTTCACCGCAGTGTGCTCCCTCCGCTGCCGCAGGAGACTCAGACCTGGCCGCCGCCACCACGGACCAGGCGCTCAAAGAAGCCCCTCCGTTCTTCCGTGGAACTGCGGGGACAGTGAGTGCAGGCGTCGGGCTGGTCTCCAAGGAGCACCTGCGGGGGGTGGGGTGGGGGGTCGGGGGTGCAGCAGGTCCAGCACAGAGCTGCAGGGGAGGTCAGCAGACCTGTCCTTAATTAAGAAGAGGAAACTTCTCTCATAGGATTCTCTTGCATGTCCAGTGGAGCTGACAGGAAGGTCAAGTGGAAGCTGACCATAAAAATAAATCTGCTTGGTAGGATCTGAAGGAACAAGAGCAAGAAGTCCTGCCGGCCAGATCTGTCTTATCTCCTCTGGTACTAGCAAGCTCACAGGTCCATCCTTCCAGCGATCACACCTTTACGGGCTTCTCTCTAGCCATCCTAGAGGACTGAAGAGGGGGTAATGTGCTCACTTTTTCTTTGCCTCTTGACTGCCACAATATCTCTCACTCACACACCAATCATGTGGCCCTGGATGCTAATGCTCCTGTTCATTAGATAGATAGCTCTAGCCCCCTTTTATTTTTCTCTTAAAAAACCTTCACTCATTCATTCATTCATTCATTCATCTATTTTTAGGTAGAGACAGGCAAAGAGAAAGAGATCGCAGCCCCAAATCTTTAAAAAAAATTTTTTTGTTATCTTTATTTATTTATTGGCTAGAGACAGTCAGAAATCGAGAGGGAAGGGAGGGCTAGAGAGGGTGAGAGACAGGGTGACACCTGCAGCCCTGCTTCACCACTTGAGAAGCTTTCCTCCTGCAAGTGGGGACCGAGGCCTCGAACCTGGGTCCTTGCACATTGTAACGAGTGTGCTCTCAACCAGCTGCGCCACCACCCAGCCCCAGCACCAAGTCTTAATGCAGTGAGGGCCAGACTCAAACCTGGGTCACGCACATGGCAAAACAGTGCACTGTCAAAGTGAGCTATTGCACTAGCCATCTGACCCCCTTTTTATAGTTAACTTTATTTTGTGCCGTTTCTAATTTACCTACAATTTGTATGTTTATTACTTTTATTTATTTATTTATTTATTTTTTACCAGAGCACTGTCCAGCTCTGGCTTACATTGGTATGGGGGATTGAACCTGGGACCTTGGACCCTCAGGCAGGAGAGCCTCTTTGGATAACCATTATGCCATTACCCCTGCCCTTTATTACTTTCTTTACAAGAGGTTAAACTACTAGAAAAGATTTGTGTAATGCAGTTCTGTTGTACATTTCCCCCCACACACACACACATGCACGTACACACATGCACATGGGGTCATATACATGAAAAGTGTGGAACTGCTCTCCAGGGTGAGACACACCAGCCAATTTCAAGGTATTGTATTCTGTAGCATGAGAACCCCTGCTCTTCATTGATTTCATCTGCAAGACTAAATGACTTAATCTGCCATTACAATGGTGTTTCTTGAGAAATACGTTTTCCTTTTCAAGGTTTTACATTTCTGAAATTACATCCAATTGGGACTTCTCACTTAAATAGTTCAGAAGTGTATCTTTTATGTCAGTTTACATAACTCTGCACTGAGCATTTCATGGATGTAGCCTATAGATGCATGATCTCAAGTGTTATATATAGATCCATCATAACCTATGTAACCATTCCTCCTTGAAACTAGTTCCAGTTTTTCCTAATTAGACACAATGAAACAATGAACATTTAGGGAGCCGGGCGGTGGCGCAGTGGGTTAAGCAAACAATGAACATTCTTACACATGGAAACAGTTCTATAAAATGAATGTCTCAAAGCTGGGTTCACTAGACTCTCGCCTTCCAAAAATGCAATTGATTTACACTTTTATGACCAGGGTATGATGAGAAAAACCTGTGTATAATATTTAAAACGGTGGGCCGACGGATGGCTCATTCTGTTAGAGCACAGAAATTTTATGCCAGGGTGATGGTGCACCTGGTTGAGTGCACATGTTACAATGTATAAGGACCTGAGTTCCAGTTCCCCAGCCTCCACCTGTAGAGGGAAAGCTTTGGGAATGGTGAAGCCTGTCTCTGAACTTAATTCATGGTTCCATAATTCTCTTTGACATAATTCTCTTTTGATCCTAATTCATAGTATCAGGTGTCTCTCTGTCTCTCTTCCTCTCCATCCCTTCCCTCTTGATTTCTGACTTTCTCTAGCCAATAAATAAATAAAAGTAATAATAAAAAAAAATTTAAAAGTAAGTTTTATGTCCAAGACTGCAGGTTCAGTCCCCAGCATGAGCTTATGCCAGAGCTGAGCATCTTTAGGATCTTCCATAATTAATTAATGAAAAGAAAATGAAAACAGCAGTGGGGGAAATGACTCAGGGTAGAATGCTGGACTTAGATGTGTGAGGCCCTGGGTTGGATCCCCTGACACCACATAGGCTGGAATGATGTCCTGATATATTTTTTAATAAATTTAAACATACATGCACACACACAATTAAAATGGCAGCCTGGAAGGTAGTACAATGACTGAAATGTCAGTCTTGGATGTATAAGGTGCCAAGTTCAATCCTCACTGTCACATATACCAGAGTGATGCTCTGGGTCTCTCTCTCCCCCTCCCTCCCTCTAATTTTAAGTCTTTTTTTTTTTTTTTTTTTTTAGCTTCCATTTATTGAGTGCTTACTACATGTCCGGCACAGTGCTGAAAACTTCACATGCCTTTTAAAGTTTAATCTTCAATAACCCTAAGCTGGGTTATATTATTTCCTTTGACCCTGTGGTTATGCAGAGCAGAATCAAGATTAGAAAAAAGATTCATTTTACTCCAATGCTATGTTCTTCCTAGGGTGTGAGTCACTGGACAGTTGTGTTTTATGGGATTGTTTGAAAAGAAAGTGGGATTGTTTTTGGTGGTGGCATTAACAACAAACAGACATTTACTTTAATGGGAGAGATACAGGGAGAAAGACAGAGAGGTCAGAACTCTGATATATGGGGTAGTTGGGACCTCAGTCTTAGGCATGAAAGTCATTTTGTATAAAAGTGCTATCTCTCCAACCAAATAAATAAATCTTTAATGAAAAAAATACTTCTGCCTCACATAGATTTTCAGGAAATCCCTGACTTTCTTTTTTTTCCTGTCACATCATCTTTGGCAACTATAATCTAGTCCCTGACCTTAAATCTCACCACTTAAATAGGTAACTCTTCACATTTTTTAGAATCCTAACCAATCTCAATTCTTACAGCTGAGATCCAGGTTATGTATCTCTACCTGGTTGTTCTATTTGCATGCTATCAAACACGTTATGCTCCTCCTTAAGCCAAGCAGCCTGTCTTTGAACTTAATTCATGGTTCCATAATTCTCTTTGATAGTCATCCGAATTCATTGCCTCAGTCATAATTTGACTCATTTTCTTTGCTTGACTTCTGAAATTCAATAAATAATTCATTAGTTTTGCATCCTCACTGTTACTATTTTTGTTTCTTTTTTTTCAACTTTTTAAAAATTTTTTTCCCATTTTTTTTCTTTTTTTAATTGGGGAATTAATGTTTTACATTTGACAGTAAGTACAATAGTTTGTACATGCATAACATTCCCCAGTTTCCCATATAACAATACAACCCCCACTAGGTCCTCTGAATCCTTCTTGGACCTGTATTCTCCTCATCCACCCACCCCAGTGTTTTACTTTGGTGCGATACGCCAATTCCATTTCAGGTTCTACTTGTGTTTTCTGATCTTGTTTTTCAACTTGAGAGTGAGATCATCCCATATTCATCTTTCTGTTTCTGACTTATTTCACTCAACATGATTTTTTCAAGGTCCATCCAAGATCGGCTGAAAACGGTAAAGTACTATTTTTGTTTCTGTTATTATTCTAATTTACTTATTTATTTTGCCTCCAGGGTTACCGCCTGGGCTCGGTGGCTGCATTAGGAATCCACTGCTCCTGCAGCCTTTTTTTTTTTTTTTTTTTATGGAACAGAGAAATTGAGAGAGGGGAAGATAGGAAGAGAGAAAGACATCTGCAGACCTGCTTAACAGTTTGTGAAGTGACACCACCCCAGCCCCCCACCTCCCCCACCTCAAGTGGGGAGCTGGCTCAAACCGGATTCTTGTGCTGGGTAGGGATGGGGGGGTTCCTTGCGCTTGATACCTTGAGTCACCGCCCTCTACAATACTCTTAATTTAAGCACTTTGTACCGTGATAGTAGTCTCTTAATTTAGCTCTAGTCTCCGAGTGATTAGTCTCCCTAAATCGTAGCTGTGAAAATGCCACACCTCTGTTTAAAAATCATCAGTGATTTCCCAATGCTCAGAGAAGAAAGTACAAATCAGTTTGGTTAGCATTTGAATTTGTCTGTGGTCATGACCCACCTAACTTTTCATTATTTCTCACAGTGCCCCCTGAACTCCTGTCTCCAAACAAATCGGAAAAGCCGTATTCCATTCCTCATGACATCTTTTACATCTGTGCTTTCCCCTTGAATGCCTTTATCCACATTTCTGTCAATGTGAAATTGATCTCTCCATGTAACTCTTCTCATATGATGTGCATATGAATACATAACAGTGTGATATACACGCATCTGTTCATATATGTGTATATATTACTGGCTTTCTTTTTGGTGTGGAAAGTCAGTGAATGTCTAGTTAGCTCAGCTTCGTATTTGTCATACATGTGGCACATTGACCTTCACTTGGTACATTCTTAGTGAGCTAATATAGTCACATCTGGAGACACAGAACTGCATGCATGAATTAGAGTCTTGCTAGACCTAATGGCTAGCATTAATATCTTAATGATTTAACTTACAGAAGCTTATTTCTTGTGGCTGGGTGGTGGTGCTTCCTGTAGGGCGCACACTACCATGTGTGAGGACCTGGGTTCAAGCTCCCAGTCCCCACCTGGGGGGGGGGGGGGAGAGCTTTACAAGGGATGAAGCTGTGCTGCAGGTGTCTCCCTCTCCCTTCCTGTCTCCTCCTTCCCTCTTAAGTTCTGTTGTCTCTCAAAAAAAAAGTAATAATTTGTGATCTGGGAGGTGGAGCAGTGGATAAAACATTATAAAACATTAGACGTTCAAGCATGAGGTCCTGAGTTCAATCTCTGGTAGCACATGTACCAGAGTGATATCTGGTTCGTGTTCTCTCTCTCTCTCCTCCTATCTTTCTCATCAATAAACAAATAAAATATTTAAAAATAATTTTGAAAATATTCATTCATTATATAGTAATATAATGAATAAAATGAATTTATTTCAATATTTAAAAATAATTTAAAAAAATTATTTATTCATTCATGAGAAAGATAGGAGGAGAGAGAGAAAGAACCAGACATCACTCTGGCATATGTGCTGCTGGGGATTGAATTCAGGATCTCATGTTTGAAAGTCCAGTGCTTTATCCACTGTACCACCTCCTGGACCTAAAAATAACTTTAAAAGCTCATTCTGTTTGTGAGTGGTGAAGCAGGTCTGCAAGTGCCTCTCTGTCTCTCTTCCTCCCCTCTCAATATCTGGCTCTCTCTCTCTCTTTTTAATGTTTTATTTATTTTATTTTTGAGAGAGATGCAGAGGGAGAGAGAGAGACAGAGAGAGAGAGAAAAACACCAGAACTCTGCTCAGCTCTGGCTTATGGTAGTGCGGGGGATTGAACCTGAGACTTTGGAGCCTCAGGCATGAGAGTCTATTTGCATAACCATTATGCTATCCCCTGCCCAATATCTAGCTCTCTCTATCAAATTTTTTTTTTAAGTGTATTATCTCACACTAGCAGTTGCAAGGAGGTGTTTCTGGTAAGCAGGTAGCATTGTTCCACTTGTTAGTAAAATCCAGATTTTGCCACTCATTAGCAACTCACTGTTATTTAACTACAGCCAGTAGAAGAGGAAGAAGAAAGTTTTAGGCAAAGAAAACAAGCTTATTCTAAACTTTTTTTTGCAGAAAGTTATACATAATATTCCTTCGGATCCCTATCATTAGTAAGTAGCCACTTCCTACAAACAACTTTGTACTCAGGAGGAGCAAGAATTAGTGCATATCCAGCCTTCTCTTCTACAGTTAATTCCTATTTAGCCAAACCTATGACATGTACCTTGAAACTTCTTGTTCACAAACTATAGTTACACCCCCTCCCCAGTTTAGTTATGTTAACAAAACCCTTGTTACACAGCAGCATTTAACATAACTTTAGCATTAATATTTTCACCATGTGCTGTAATTATTTCCTCCAGTAGACTATGCCTTTTTTTGTTTAAGCTTGATTATTTTTGTATTTTAACTCCTACAATAGTCACTGCCATTGTGGAAAAATAAGTACCTTCCCCAGTTAATCTATAACTTACCTTTCTTTGTATTAACATGCTCATTTGGTTTAAACAAAGCTAACAATAAAGATAATCATACCATCTGTTACCTGATGTGAGTTATTTTCTGTCATTTTTCTTCTCTATTATAGAAATATAGGATTTGACATCCTTAAAGATAAATATTGGTATGTATCAATGATTATTCCTTTTGGGACCGATTCTGGAAATGGGCTTATTGGGTCAAAGTATAAGATATATATTTATATATATATATTTCTAAATTGTTCTCTGGAAATATATTGACATACACTGAAATCTTATTGAACATGCTTAATTCCAGGGGCCAGACAGTAACACACCTGGTTAAGTGCTCACATTACAGTGCACAAGGACCCAGGTTCAAGCCCCTGATCCTCACCTGCAGGGGGAAAAGCTCACAAATAGTGAACCAGTGCTGCAGGTGTCTCTCTGTCTCTCTCTCTGTGTTTCCCTCCTCCCCTCTCAATTTCTCTCTGTCTCTATCTAATAATATGTTAGAGATATTTAAAAATAAAAAATACTTAAGTCCTATTTCCTTGAAACCTACCTTAGACTATGTAATATTAAAGAACTTAAAATTACTGCCATTTTGATTGGTGAAAGTTGTGCTTCATCACCTAATTTTGCTTTTATTTGAGTACTGGTGAGGATGAACTTTTTCAGTTTTTTTTCCAGAGCACTGTTCAGCTCTGCCTTTTGGTGGTACAGGGGATTGAACCTACAGCTTCAGAGCCTCAGGCATGAAAGTCTCTTTGCAAAATCATTATGCTATCTAGCCCCACCCTAATTCAGTCTTTATAGGGTCTGTTTTGTTTTAAATATCTATGTGTAAAATAAATTAACTTACTCAGTTCTTTCCAAATATTTGTTATTGCTCCTGGAATGTTTCATATGAGACAGAGGAGAGAGGTAAGTCCAGGCACTACTCCAGGACATATGGTGCTGGGAACTGAACTGGGACCCTCAGGCACAAGAGTCTGCTGCTCTACCAGTTGAACTATTTTCCCAGCCACTACTCCTTTAGTTCTTTATAACATTGTTTTGAGTAGTAGTGAGCGTGATCTGAAATAGAAGCAACTCCATTCTGCTTCAGTGAATCTCAAATGCTGGATAAAATATTATTAAAGTAGTTGATGGATATGTAACTGAACTAGGAACCAAGAGAAGAAAATCCCCAGGCACCAGACATTAAGGAACGTTCACAAAGGAAGTTATTGTCAATCATCAATTAACAACTAAGAATCACAAAAGGGATGCTCTTTCAGTAACTGCAAGAAAAATATTCTCCAGAAGGAAATTGTACCAAACAAGTCATGGTTGTGAATCCTATGGGTCAGGAATACATATACTGTACAACAGGGACAGTTTGGCTCTGTTTCACATATATCTGGGGCCTGAGAAGAAAGATTTGAAGAGGATGGAATCACTTGTAAACTCATTCAACGCCATGTCTGGTGGTTAATGCTGGCTGTGGATAGAGATCTTAGCTCAGATGTGAGCTAAAACCTTAATGTGGTGACCTTTCCCTGTCACCTGGGTTCCTCACCCAAAATAGTAGCCTGCTTTAAAAGGTGAGTGTCCTTGGAGAGTCAGTGGTAGTCATATCACCTTTTACAACCTACCCTTGGAAATTATTCAATCATTTCTGCACTTTATTGACTGGGGAGCTTAGTTTCAGAGAAGGAAGCACAGACCTTTCCTCTAGGTGGAATGTGAACATCATATGGGAGGAAGATTAGAACATCCTTCTTTGAAAAATTCAACCTGTCACTAGTGCCTTGATACAGAGAAGAGAAGTAGAAAACTACCCTCTGAGAAGGCTGTCAGGAAGCTTGCCATCTACTTGGACCATGGGAAGAAAAGATCCAACTATTAGGCATTAGATCTTCATGAGCTGGGGTCAGAATTCATATTACTAATTGGTGCAGAGATGACAATCCAAGCAATTAATGTGTGAATTGGTTTCATACCTCTGACATCCAGAACCAGAGGCCAGTGCAAAGTATATATAAAGATGAATGTAAAAGTTTCCAGAAGCTCCAACAGACTTATTAGAAGAACCAGATTATTAGTTCCAAGTCAGAACTCTACAAGCTGATTTTGATGATGACTTTCTCGTGATGACATTTACTATGTTCCTTTGTCCTCTGTATTTTCTTTTTAAAAATTTATTTATTTAGTGGACAGACACAGAGAAATCTATAGGGGAGGGGAAGCAGGGAGAAAGACACCTGTAGTACTGCTTCATTGCTTGTAAAGCTTCCCCCCCCTGCAGGTAGGGAGGGGCACTGGTATCATTCTCTCTTAATTGCTCATAAAAATGGGGCCAGGTGGTGGCACACCTGGTTGAGCGTACATGTTGTAATGTGCAAGGACTGTGTTCTAGCCTCGGGTCCCCACCAACAAAGGCAAGCCTTGCAAGTGGTGGAGCAGTTCAGCAGGTGTCTTTCTTTCTCTCTCTCTGTCTCCCCCTACCTTCTCAGTTTCTGGTTATCTTTATGTAATAAATAAAGCGAATAAGAATTCAGAAGAATAACATCTTGATGCATAGTTTAGTTATGGTCTTACAGACCTTTTGCTTTACTTCTATTTATTTATTAAATTTATTTCTAAGAAGAGGTACTTAACATGTTATAAGCAAACTTTTAGTTTTAATCTAGATTAGCACTTAACCTAAAAATGATCTAGATTAGCACCTAACCCTAAAACCTGATGGGAGACAAAAGTGAGAACATTTATTTATTCCTTTTACACTTTGTTTTTCATTTGTTGTGTTTGGAATCTGTAGCAGAATCTCACTTCCAGCAGCACTGTTGAAAAAAGAAGAAAAAATGTCAGTGCTGTCACCTGAAATCGAATTTGAGACTCGTGCTGTCGCCAGGAGTTCCCTTGGCAGTTGTTTTTTTTTTGAGAGTAGCTGGAGGAAGGCAGCTTTAAAAACACAGAAAATGAAGAAAGGTATGTTCATTTCTGGTTTTCTGAAGAAAATATAGAAATAGTCCATTACATGAGACATCTGTGGTTTATTAAGGATAATATCTGTACATTGTGGGAAGGAAAAGTGGAAACACATTAAAATTAATTAAGATGATCCTGTAGTTGGTGATGGAAACTAATTATAAAGACTTATTATCAGTGTCATCCATCTCTGATGGATCAAAGTACTTTTAACAAATGATTTATGTTTTTAAAACCTCAAGTTGATTTTCATATTGAGTTTTATTTATTTGTTGAGAGAGAGAGAGAGAGACAGAAGTGGAGAGAGAAACCTGAGGAAACCTCTGGTATGCTTGGGGTTGAACTAGAGATCTTATGCTTGAAAGTCCCAAGTTATCCAAACATTTAATAATAGGATTTATTTATTTATTTATTGCCTCCAGGGTTATCGATGGGGCTCTGTGCTGGCACTATGAGTCTACTATTCCTGGCAGCCATTTTTTTTCCATTTAATTGAATAGGAGAAAGAGAATTTGAAAGAGGAGTGTAAGGTAGAGAGAGAGAGAGAGAGAAAGATATCTGCAGACCTGCTTCACCACTTGTGAAATGTTCCCTCCCTGCAGGTGGGGAACTGGGGCTTGAACCCGGATCCTTGTAGCAGGTCCTTGTGCTTTGTATTATGTACACTTAATGCAGTGCACCACTGCCTGCCCCCCTAACAGCAGCTTTCTGTATTAATAATTATAATCAGATTTTTTAAGTGATATATATGGAAAGAATCTTTCATAATTGGCTGCTCAGTAAAGACTAAGAACTTTTAACATGTATGTGAGTGTATTAATCACTTTCCCATACAATTTCAGATTATAATTATATTTCTTGTTTATTAGTGAGGCTACACTTCTAGAAATTAACAAAATCTAACCTGTTCAACAGTTTCATCACATCTGGTTTTAAGTGTTTTAATTAGTTTTTCAACTTTTTCAGTAGATTCTCATTAAAGTTATCAGAAGACACTGTTTTACTCTCAGATCTAACTGCAAGAACAGACACTCTGTTTTTTTGACCAAGAGAAGCCATTTTCCAAAGACAGAAACCCCCCCAAAAAAACCCAAAGTGACAAAATAATATTTTGAGCATTTAATATAACTCTGGCCACATTAAATAATATTTTTATTTGTTGTGCTAGTCTTATGTAGTAGAGAAAGTTAAAATTTCTCTATTTTAATTTAAAGATCATACAATTCTTTTTTTTAAAAAAATTTATTTATTAATGAGAAAGATAGGAGAGAAAGAACCACAGACATCACTCAGTTACATGTGCTGCGGGGGGTTGAACTCAGGACCTCATGGTTGAGAATTCAATGCTTTATCCATTGCTCCACCTCCATTTATCCATTTATTGCTCCACCTCCTTTATCCATTTATCCACCTCCCAGACCACATGGTCATCCAATTATTTTTAACCTGTTCTTTCTTTTCACTGCCTTTATTTTTGAAGTTTTTTTTTCTTTTAATTTTACTGTCTCTTTATTCAATAATACATGAGGTTACTAGCAGAAGCAATCTCAAAGTGTTACTGTTTGAAAGGTGAAAATATTATTGTTTTAGAAAATTATTATTGGATAGAGACAGAAATTGAGAGGGGAAGGGAGATAGAGAGGGAGAGAGACAGAGAGACACCTGCAGCCCTGCTTCACCACTCATGAAGCTTTCCCCTTGCCGGTGGGGGCCAGGGGCTGGTGCACTATAATGTGAGTGCTTAATCAGGTGCACCACTGCCTGGCCCCAAAGGTAAAGATATTTATAAAGTAGCAGATAATATGAAAATTTTCAAAGTGTCATTTAATCAATTTTCTTGTGGAAATGTCTAATACTCTAGAATTCCTGTTAAAGTAAAATAAAGATGACATAGGATAATGTTGGAGATGTGTGAAGCTGCCCCATTTTATTTTATTTTATTTTATTTTATTTTATTTTCACAAGGATCTCACTTCTCCTGGCTGACTTTTTCAGATAGAGACAGCAGAGGCTGGGGATGGGAAAGGGAGGCGGTATGGGAAGATACCACAGCACTAAAGGTTTATTCAGTTCTGTGGAGCCCTGGCTCCAATTTGGGTCACACACCTGGCAAAATAGCGCTCCAGCCAGGCAAGCTATTTTGCTAGTCTCCTTTACCCTAATTCTTTATCAGTCCCTAGATCAACTTCTCACTAAAGAGTTGATACTAGAAACCGAAAGGGATTTTCTTGACAAAATGCTAGATAAATTAGAGTAGCTTATTTCTTTACTTTTTTAAAAAATTTTTTATTTATAAAAAAGAAACATTGACAAAACCATAGGATAAGAGGGGTACAGCTTCCCACAGTTCCCACCACCAGAACTCTGTATCCCATCCCCTCCCCTGATAGCTTTCCTATTCTTTAACACTCTGGGAGTATGGACCCAAGATCATTGTGGGATGCAGAAGGTGGAAGGTCTGGCTTCTGTAATTGCTTCCCCGCTGAACATGGGCGTTGACAGATCGATCCATACTCCCAGCCTGTCTCTCTCTTTCCCTAGTGGGGAAGGGCTCTGGGGAAGTGGAGCTCCAGGACGTATTGGTGGGGTTGTCTATCCAGGGAAGTCTGGTTGGCATCCTGCTAGCATCTGGAACCTGGTGGTTGACAAGAGAGTTAACATACAAAGCCAAACAAATTGTTGACCAATCATGGACCTAAAGGCTGGAATAGTGCAGATGAAGAGTTGGGGGAGTCCTCCATTTTGTAGCTACCTAGTAGGCCTATTTTAGTTAAATTCCAAAGAGCCTGTGGCTATACTAGTTTTTTTTTTTTTTCCTTTTTCTTTTTTCCCTTGAGCCTGAAATCTGATATGCTGGTGAATACAAGTTATTGTCTGGGGAGATGATATCATGGCTGGAAAAAGGACCAGAAAACTGGATCTGGGAAGAGAGTAGCTCCCAAATATGGGAAAGGGGTATAAATATTATTGACTGCAAACCCCATCGATCCAGATCACATATTTACTGTTTTTTTTATGACTAAGCATATTGCATTTAGACATTGTAGTATATAATAAAAGAAGTCATCTACATTTATTCAAGAAATAATGTAGACTATTATGACAATACTCTTTAACTAGAATACACCACAACATTTGGCTTAGAAGAGTTCAAAGAATCTGTCAAAATACCACATTTACCAAAATTGCAAAGTTGCAAAAAAAGTGTAAATTCAACTTCACTAGAGGGTCAGAAAAGGCTGCAGCATGCTGACTCGGTGATGTCTTCTATCAGGTAGTGCATTTTGATTTCATTCTCTCTTTGAAAAAACAAGTCTTTTTTGTGCTAACCATTTATTTGTAGACATGGTATTGAATGTGGAGGCTTTTTCTGACCGGTGAATCTAGTCCTCGACTATTAAACTTTTCCAGAAATGATTACATTATCTAAAATCTAAGTGGGGGATTTTATTCTGTTTGCCAAGTAGGCACTTTTCTGTTTTTTTTTTTAATTTTATTGTATTTTTATTAGTGATTTACAAAATTATAATAGGGGTATAATTCCACACCATTTTTACCCCCATATACATATATATATATGCATATACATATTTATTTATTTATTTATTTCGGGGAGAGGAGCTGTTCTTTAGTCACTTCTATAACCCTGCCTCCTTCACTTCTTTTCTCTCTCTTTTTTTTTTCACTTGCCATTCTTTTCTTTTCTTTCTTTCTTTTTTTTATAAAAAGGAAACACTGACAAAAACCATAGGATGAGAAGGGTACAATTCCACACAATCCCCACTACCAGAACTCTGTATCCTGTCCCCTCCCCTTCCCTCATAGCTTTCCTATTCTTTTTTTTTTTTTTTAATTTTTTATTTAAGAAAGGATTAGTGAACAAAAGCATAAGGTAGGAGGGGTACAACTCCACACAATTCCCAACACCCAATCCCCATAACCCACCCCCTCCCATGGTAGCTTTCCTATTCTCTATCCCTCTGGGAGCATGGACCCAGGGTCGTTGAGGGTTGCAGAAGGTAGAAGGTCTGGCTTCTGTAATTGCTTCCCCGCTGAACAAGGGCGTTGACTGGTCGGTCCATACCCCCAGTCTGCCTCTCTCTTTCCCTAGTAGGGTGTGACTCTGGGGAAGCTGAGCTCCAGGACATATTGGTGGGGTCTTCAATCCAGGGAAGCCTAGCCAGCATCCTGGTGGCATCTGGAACCTGGTGATTGAAAAGAGAGTTAACATATGAAGCCAAACAATTTGTTGAGCAATCATGGATCCCAAGCTTGGAATAGTGGAGAGGAAGTGTTAGGGAGGTACTCACTGCAAACTCTAGTGTAGTCCTGCTTTCAGGTATATATTTTATATATATATAAATGGATACGTGTGCACATAAGCTCTCTCTCACAGAAACTGGTGTATATCTAGGTTATGGGACTTTGTTAGAAAGTGAACTACCTGAGATGAAATTAGAGTGTACTATTAAAGGAAAGGTCTCACCCGAGTAATGAAGCTGAAGGGTTGTCATTCCACACGTGAAGTCTCTGGATACATTCTGAGGTAAAGCATGTTGAGGTAGCAATCGTTGCTTTGGTTAGGTTGTAATCGGCAGATGCAATGTTATTTGGTTTGGATTGGGAGATGCATACGGGAAAGTGGGCCCTATCCAAGGGTTCCAGGACTGGGGGAAGTAGGGGCTCTATAGTGAAGATGTGAGGTTCCTGCTGTCTTAGGGTTCAAAAAGACAATCAATAGTTAATATTATCATCACATTATTTGTTAATTGGGTTAACTTTGAAAAGTCCCTTTGTTATGGTTTGCTGGACAGTACCCAGTATCTTGTATATAGCTGTGCTATTGGAAGCTTCTAATCTACTTGGTCTAGGCTTTTGAGAGAGTCCGCATATCAAATACATAGCCTATATATTAAAAAGATTCAGTTTGTCTTTTGAGAAACTTTGAGACATACAATTGATTTCCCCCTCTCATATTAATTAGCTACTGATTTATATGTCTACGTCATATGTTTATGTACACTCCTAGCAAAATGTAGCTTTCCTATTCTTTTCCTTTCTAAGCCTCACCTACACCCATTACTACTTCTGGCGTCCTTCCTTTTTAGATAAGAGAATCAGGCATTTTTCTGTTTTCACATGAGATTGCCAAAAAAATCTTTGTTGCCCTCCTATAGATAATGTGTGAGAATACTAGAACTTTCAGCAGTAGATAGAAGGGAATTCTTTGAAATCCTAATAGATTTCTATACCCCGAATACAGAACATTATGCTTCATTTTTTTCCCTTTGACTAAAGTAGTGTGGAGGCAAATTATGAATGAGATGCTAACCTAATGAATATTCAGAATTGAGTTTATCTGTCAGAATAGGTCCACTCTTGTTTTCTGAGGTGAGATTGTAATGAAACAAGGCAGACTCAGAGCTGGTAGGAGACAATAATTAAGTCGCAGGTGTTAAAGAGAAGGTATAGTCACAAAACAGAAAGAGGAGAGAAACTTGGCTATGAAACAAGCTACTGAGGATGGTGAATTTTTATTTTTACCAAGACCTGTTTCTCTTACACTAATACGATCTGTGCTATTTTCATAAAGATTCACAGTGTTCTGTGGAGACTAAGGGAATAAGAGTCTGTAGAACTGTCTCCGGCAGTGGATTTTACATAAGTCTAAGCCAGTTTGTTTCCCTCTTAAGGAACCTGGAAGCACAGGTAGCACATTCTGCCCCTTGAATTTGTTCTCATTTTGCTTCCTAGTGTTTGACCCTCTTTTAGTTTACGTTTTATTTATTTTTTTAATTTGCATTTTGGTTGCTTGGAGATGATCCTACATCTTACATTTTCTTGTTTGTGTGACTTGAGTGTGAGTTTTCCTTAAGCTAATGAAGGAGAATTGAATTACATTATATTCATGTTATGACGAATGTTCTTCATATACAAAGTGGAGGAGCTTGGCAAACAGAAATGTTACTTCTTTTCTCTGTCCCTGAAACAAGTGTCTCTATTTCAGCCACTCTGGTGAGAACACGTCAAGTTGCCTTCAAGTGTTTTACTCTCCTCTACACACTGCACAGCGCCCTTTGAAAGAACAGTCTTGGCAAAGCAGGGAAGTACTCCTTTTGTTCATCTGTGTACACTCATTACCCTCTTCCCTCCCTCCACAGATGAAATTTTATTTTAAATTTCTGATAAAAAAATGTGCTCTTCAGGTTTGTTTAATGATAACAACCAATTTTCAGTGACTCTTAAGGCACCCATTGGTGATATAATTGAAGATGGCAATCCTAGAGGTGGAGAATATTAAGAAGTTTTAACTGACTTGTGAAGTTTAATAGAATTATGAGAGATTTGGTGTTCTTGCAGATGATTTCATCAACTGGAGATTCGGTCATGATATATTTTCTCTAATAACCTACTTATCATCTAGGCCTAGGGTAAATCTGTTTTGTTTTGGGACCGAAGTTAATTATGACAAAATTCAGATTGTGCTGACTAACAGGTAAAAAGTACAAAGTGCCTGAGGCTCCAAAGCACCACGTTCAATCCCTTGTACCACCATAAGCCAGAGCTGAGCAGTGCTCTGGTAAAAATAATTTTAAAAAATTATAAAAAAGTACACATTGATAGAAGTCACCTTGCACACACTATTTAGCATATCTGGAGTCCCCCTCCCTTAGCCTCAATCATAATTAGTGAGAATTAAGTTGAAAATAAAATGAAGATGAGGTGGTCTGGGAGGTGGCGCAGTGATAAAGCTTTGGACTCTCAAGCATGAGATCCTGAGTTCGATCCCCAGCAGCATGTGTGCCAGAGTGATGTCTGGTTCATTCTCTCTATCTTTCTCATTAATAAATAAATAAACAAATAAATAAAATCTTTTAAAAAATGAAGATGAGAATGGCTAGACACAGCATTCATCTAATGGTGATATATATTAGTAAAGAACAAGATATTGATTTGTCTCTTATCCACTTCTGATTGGTAGAAGAAACTTCATAATTTGCAAATGATTTCCTTCAAGAAAATATCACTGACAGTATACTTCTTTGTCTCCTTGCATTCTTAGAAGAAAATCGATGTGTCCTACATTTATATAAAAGCACTTTATGATAGATACATTTTTTTACAGGTACTCCTAAATATTTTTTCTTTCACATTTTAGTATGTTTAAATGTAAATGTACAGTGCATATTCATTTTGCTGAAGATGCACTACATTACAGAGTCAAAAGTAGCATGAAAGTTAGGGGTAGGTCAGTGGTGCACCTGGTTAAGCATGCATGTTACCATACATAAAGACTGGCTACGGAAGAAGGGCAAACGCTAGAAGAAGAATAAGGACTGAAGTTTGAGCCTCCACCCTCCATCTGCAAGGGGGAAGCTTCATAAGCAGTGAATGAAGCAAGTACTGCAGGTGTCTCTCTGACTCCCTCTCTTATCTCCCTCTTCCTTCTTAATTTCTCACTGTCCTGTCAAATAAAGGGGAAAAAAATTGGCTGCCAGATTCATCATACAAGCACTGAACCCCAGCAATAAAAATGGTGGCAAAAAGTATGATAATTATAAACATTACAGTTACGTTTGTAGGGAGTCAGGTGGTTGTGCACCTGGCTAAGTGCACATGTTACAATGTGCAAGGACCTTGGTTTGAGTCCCTGGTTCCCACCACCTGGTCCCTGCCGGGGAAAAGCTTTGTGAGTGGTGAAGCAGTGTTTTATCTCTCTTTCTCTCTCTCTATTTCCCCCTTCCCTCTCAATTTCTGGATGTCCTTCTCTATCCTATAAATAATAATAATAATAATAAAAAGAGTCAGATTTATGTTTCTTTACAAAATCAAAGATGGCTAGGCAACTCAACTGCAAAAACAAAATAATTTGAGCCAATTTAAAAAAATATTGCCTTAAGTAGGTATAACTTTCTCTTTAATTGTATTAGTATGTGATTATCTTTAAAATTTATTTATTTATTTATTTTTAGGATAAAGATAAATAAGGAGCCATGCACTGTGGTACCTCTTCAGGAGAAATCAAAAGGTAAATTGTTTCATAGTGGATGTATATGCAATATATACAAACCTTTATTACTTTAGGATCATCAGTATCATCTCTTAGTAGTCTGGAATGACCTTTCTTCTCAATATGTATTTCTTCAATTTTCTTTTTAAAAGATTTTTAAAATATTTATTTCCTTTTTGTTGTATTTGTTGTTTTATTGTTGTAGTTGTTTTTGTTGATGATGTCGTGGTTGGATGGGACAGAGAGAAATGGAAAGAGCAGGAGAAGACAGAGGGGGAAGAGAAAGATAGACACCTGCAGACCTGCTTCACCGCCTGTGAAGCGACCCCCCCTGCAGGTGGGGAGCTGGGAGCTGGAATCCGGATCCTTCCACTGGTCCTTGCACTTTGCACCACGTGTGCTTAACCCGCTGCACTACTGCCGGACTCCGTATTTCTTCAATCTTATGAGAGAAAGAACTTCTCAGCTCTGGCATATGCTGTGACAGGAATCAAGTCTGGGCCCATATACAATCAAGTCCTCCTGTGCTGTAGTACTGAGCTATCTCCCTGGCCCCAAACTGTTTTTCTTGAAAGTCTGACATTCTTAGTGCTTCAACATTGTAAGAAGACCCTAAAACTTTAGATTCTAATCCATCACTATTTTTCTTCAAAAAAAAAAAAATGATTCCTGGATTGGGGAGACTGCATAATGATTATACAAACAGACTTCAGTGCCTGAAGCTCCAAGTTTCCAGGTAATCCCCCACACACCATGTGTCAGAGCTGAACAGTGCTCTGGTAAAACAACCTCTTAAAAAAGATTCCTTATGACCTATAGGTTCAAGTATTATATAACAACTTGGTACTGAAACTTTTATTAGGTTCCCCTTACTTTGCTTTCTAGACTTACCTTTTTGACTTTGTTATTTTTCCTCCAGCACTATGAATCCACTGCTCCTGGTGGTCATTTTTTTTTTTCCATTTTCTGGATAGGACAGAGAGAAATTAAGAGACGAGGGGCAGATAGAGAGGAAGAGAGAAATATACCTGCAGACCTGCTTCAGCACTTGTGAAGCAAATCCCCTGCATGTGGGGAGCCAGAGATGGAACTAGGATCCTTGCTCGGGTCCTTGCACTTGGTACTATGTGCACTTTATCCTGTGCACCACAACCCGGCCCCCACCTCTTTTTTCTTTCATATTAATATGTACTATTGAAATTAATCAATTAGTTAAATCAAGTGATTCACATCCTTATAAAGAAAAAACCAATTACAAAATAAATGACTATTATTTGTAATTTAAATAATATTAAACTTATGACTATCATAATTATTAGTTTTTTCTTTCTATATTATTTCTGTATTTTATTTGACAAGACAGAGAAACTGAGAGGGAAGGGTAGACAGAAAGAGAGGAAGAGGGAGTCAGGCGGTAGCGCAGTGGTTAAGTGCACATGGTACAAAGCACAAGGACTGGAGTAAGGATCCTGGTTCGAGCCCCCGGCTCCCCACCTTCAGGGGAGTCACATCACAGGTGGTGAAGCAGGTCTGCAGGTGTCTATTTTTCTCTTCCCCTCTTCTCTCCATTTCTCTCTGTCCTATCCAACAACGACCTCATCAACAACAATAAAAACAACAAGGGCGACAAAAGGGAAAATAAATATAATAAAAAAATTTAAAAAAAAAAGGGAGAAAGACACCTGCAGACCTGCTTCACCACTCATGAAGCTTCCTCCCTGCAGGTGAGAGCTGGGACTGGAACCCAGAACCTTACAGTGATATGTGTGCTGAATAGAGTGTGCCACTGTCTGTCCCCATTTAACAAATTTAGCTGGAGTGTTGCTCAGCTCTGGCTTTGAGTGGTGCTGTATTGAAATTAGGACCCTGGAGCTTCAGGCATGAAAGTATTTTGTGTAATCATTGTGCTATTTCCTCTAATGAAAGTTTACAGTTATTTATAATTGCACAGAGCAATCTCAGTTATTTATGAATAAATACAATGGGTATTGTGTTTGGGTCTTTAAACAGAAATTGTTAAAACAAAGAGAAATGAAATGAGACCTAAATAAATAGAATTTGTTCATGAATAGGAAACATCCTTCTCCTCTAAATTATCTCTCTATTCTTACAATTCCTGTTAAAACAAAGGTGTGTGTGTGTGTGTGTGTGTGTGTGTAAACTGACATGAAAGTCCCAAAGTGTATGTGTGTATGTATTGTCACTTTCAGATGACTTTTTTTTTCAGAGAAAGAGAGGCAGAGACAGAGACAAATGGGCAGAGAGAGTGAAAGAGACCACAGCAAGAATCAAAACGGTACAAAGATGCTTGCAATACATAAGTTCAACATGTGAGCAAAAAAGTGAATAAAGAAAACTTTAGCATCCCCACCTGCAAGGGAAAGGCTTCACGAGTAGTAAAGCTACAGGTGTCTTTATTCCTTTTCACCTCCCCCTTGCCTATAAATTTGTGTCTCTATCTAACAAATACATAAATATTTTTAAAAACTTGGTCAGTTTACAAAAGATGATGTTCACATGAACAACATGCATATTGACATATGTTCAACACATGTAATAGGCAGGGAGGGGCTCAGGTGGTAGAGTATAAGAGGTCCTGGGTTTGATTTCTGACACCACCTATGTCAAGAATGGAGTGGTGCTCGGGTGTTTCTCTCTTTTATGAAAAACAGACCTTTAAAAATAGTGTTCGAGTCGCTTCACAGGCGGTGAAGCAGGTCTACAGGTGTTTATCTTTCCTCCTCTCTGTCTTCTCCTCCTCTCTCGATTTCTCTCTGTCCTGTCCAACAACAACAGCAGTAACAACAACAATGACGATAAACAACAAGGACAACAAAAGGGAAAATAAATAAATAAGGTTTAAAAAAAATTAGTGTTTGGGCCCAGGAGGTGGCACAATGACTCAGTGCTGGTCCCCAGTTCTGAATGTGTGGAGTGGGGGCTGGGGGACGATGCTCTTGGTCTATCATAAATAAATATTAAAAAAATAGTAGTGAACCCAGTTTACTGTCAAGAATCTTAAATCTCAGTGCCGTATCATTTATACATATACCAGGCAAAACAAAACAAAATGAAACTGACAAATAGCACCAAGCACAAGGAAAGATAGGGAGCAACTGGAATGCTCGCCAACTGGTGATATAAGTGTAAATTGATAGGATTTTTAAAAACTCTGGCAGTCTACACTATAATGCAAGCAGTAGGACTCAGCAATGCTGCTCCTACTTATAAAAAAAGAAGCAGCAGCACAGGAGTGTGTGTATGTGTGGAGTTTAATTGCTCCAGGATGATTTTTTTTTTTTTAAGATAGAGAGATGAATAGGCAGAAAGATAATGAAAGAGACCACGGAACTGAAGCTTCCTTCAATATAATGGGGGTCAGGCTCAAACCTGTGTGGAGCACATGGCAAAATAGCACACTGTCTAAGTGTACTAATTTTGCCAAACTACACAGCTATGTTAATAGCAGCAAGAGGCTGCTAAATGGAAAGACTAATGAACTGTAGTAACTTAGATAATTCCTCAAAGTGAGTAGTTCAGGCTTGTGGGATGATTCGTTGGGGTCACTTGGTTTCCGTGGAGGAGTATTTTAATATTGATCAGTCATTTTCATTTTAGGACTCTTGAGGCATTCTGTGTCTTCAGTCAATTTTGGTAAGTTATATTTTCTGGGAATTTTTGCATTTTGTCTAAATTTTAAAATTTCAGGGCATATTTTTTTTCTTTTTCTTTTTGATATGTATTTATTCCCTTTTGTTGCCCTTGTTTTATTATTGTAATTATTGTTGTTGTTGTAATTGGTGTTGTTGTTGTTGGATAGGACAGAAAGAAATGGAGAGAGGAGGAGAAGATGGGGGAGAGAAAGATAGACACCTGCAGACCTGCTTCGATGCTTGTGAAGTGACTCCCCTGCAGGTGGGGAGCCAGTTGCTCCAACCGGGATGCTTCTGTCGGTCCTTGCGCTTTGCACGATGTGCACTTAACCCACTGCGCTACCGCCCAACTCCCGGACATAAAATTGAGTCCTTTCTTTATCCATACACTAATTCCCCATTCATTCATTTATTTTATTTATTTATTCATTTACTTTTCTTTTTGGTTGTGGAACTTTACTGATCTAGGGTGACTTTTTCAGGTAGAAAGAGAGAGACATACACAGAGACAGGGAGGAGAGACCCCACAGCACTGAAGCTTCCTCCAATGCGGTGGGGCCGGGCTCGACCCTGGGTCATGCACATGGCAAAGCAGACGCACTATCCAGGTGAGCTATCTTTTCGCTCTTTTTTTTGTCCCCATTTTTTCTGATTTTATCTTTGCCTTTTGTATTTCTTTTTGGTTAGTCTCACCAGATACTTGCTTTTACTATTATTCTTTTCGTCAAAGAACTTTTGTCTTTAAAGGCGTTTGCAGTGTAAGTTTTCTACTTCATCTCTTTTCTTTCCTTTGTTATATTTTTAGTTCTGTATTCTTTGGGTTTATTCTTCTCCTAATGTATATGATGTCTATTATTAACAAGCCTTGTTTTCTAAATAGGAATTTTAAGACATAAACATCTTTATGTACAGCACTTTCTGCATTGTATAGCTTTTGTAATATTTTATTTCTTTATCACCTAGTGATAAGAATTTTTACGTTTATTATGATTTCCTTTTAGATTGATGACTAATTTAAAATCCGGGCCCTTGGTTTGATTTTGCTTATTACATGATTTGTTTCTTTATGAGTGAATTTGCCTGGTATTTTGATTTTTTTCTTTTTCATTTATTTTGCTTGGCATCATCCCCTCTTGTTCATCTATGTTCTTGACTTTGATTTGCTAAGATTTTGTATCAGTGCTAATTAGGAAAATTGGTCTGTAGTTTTCTATTTATGTATTTATTGGATAAGACAGAAAGAAATTGAGAAGGGAGGGGGAGATAGAGAGGGAGAGAGCTAGAGAGACACCTGTAGCCCTATTTCACCACTCCTGAACTTTTCCCCCAGCAGGTGGGGACCAGGAGCTAGAATGCAGGTCCTTGAGCACGGTAATGTGTGTGCGTAACCAGGTGCACCACTGCCTAGCCCCTGTAGTTTTCTTTTTTTGTTATGTCTATATGCTTTTGATGTCACAGAAAATTTGCCTCTTCATTTTTTTTTCTTTATGAGTTTCAGTAGAATAAATGCTTGGTCATTTCTAACATTTTTGAAAAACTATTTATTTACTTACTAATGGAGGGAAGAAAGAATAAGATTCAGAGCATCACTCTGGCACATGTGATGCCAGGGGTTAAACTTGGAGAGTCATGTTTGAGAGTACAAAGTATTATCCATTACACCACCACGCAGGTCACAATATTAGGTCATAGTTGAAGGTTGGCAAAGCTCACTAGTAAGATTATCTGGTTCTCAGCTTATTTATTTATTTATTTTTGAGACTTAAAATTGTTTATTTATAGAAGCGATAGCACTGCTTCCCTCTGGTATATGTGGTCCCAGGGATCAAACTGGAGGCCTCATGCATACAAATTCTGGATTTTTTTTTTTTTTTTTTTTTTTACCAGAGCTGATCAGCTCTGGCTTATGGTGGTATGGGTGATTGAACTTCGGACTTCAAAGCCTCAGGCATGAAAGTCTTTTTGCATAACCATTATGCTGTCTTCTACCCCCACCCATATATACAAGTCCTGTCCTCCGCTGTTGGTTGTATCACCTCCTAGGCTTCTAGAAGACTCAAAAATTTTTTTTAATTTATTATTAATAGTATGTTACAAGATTGTAAGGTCACAATGTATAATTCCACAACACACCCACCACCAAATTTCTGTATCCCCACCCTCTCTGGGAGACTTTTGATTAATCTTTCACCTTCCTTGCTTGTTATTGGTCTGTTCATGTTTTCTGTTTCCTTCTGATGAATTCTTGGAGGATTGTATCATTTTAAGGATTTCTCCATTTCTTCTAGATTATCCAATTTATTGGTGTAAACATGTTCCTAATACTTCTCTCTTACTTCTGATACTGTTTGTTAGAGTTTTCTAGGAACCAGGAGGTAGCCTGCCTGTTGGAGCATATGATTTATTATATGGATTCCCAAATCACATAGGAGCACCTACATTGTTGGAAGCTCTAGTATTTCTTAAATTTTTTATTTATTACTTATAAAATGGAATATTGGCAAGACCATAGGACAAGAGGGGTACATTTCCATACAGTTCCCACCACCAGAACTCTGTATCCCATCCCCTCCCTTCATAGCTTTCCTATTCTTTTTTTTTTTAAGTGAATTTAAAAATATATATTTATTCCCTTTTGTTGCCCTTGTTGTTTTTATTGTTGTAATTGATGTCATCGTTGTTGGATAGGACAGAGAGAAATGGAGAGAGGAGAGGAAGACACAGAGGGGGAAAGAAAGACATCTGCAAACCTGCTTCACCTGCTTGTGAAATGACTCCCCTGCATCTGGGGAACCGGGGGCTCAAACCAGTATCTTTATGCTGGTCCCTGCTCTTAACCCATTGTGCTACCACCCAACTCCCAGCTTTCCTATTCTTTTTTTTTTTTTTTAAATATTTTTATTTATTTATTGTTAGATAGAGAGAAATTGAGAGGGATGAGGAGATAGAGAGGGAAAGAGACAGAGAGAGACACCTGCAGCCCTGCTTCACCACTCATGAAGCTTTCCCCTTGCAGGTGGGGACCAGGGGTTTGATCCTGGGTCCTTGTATACTGTAATGTGTGCACTTAACCAGGTACGCCACCACCTGGTCCCAGCTTTCCTATTCTTTATCCCTCTGGGAGTATGGACCCAGGATCATTATGGGGTGCAGAAGGGGGGTGGTCTGACTTCTGTAATTGGGAATCTCCAGTTTTATGATGTCTATCTCTGTCTCAAGATGAAAATAATGAAAAAGATGTCCCAGGACTAGAGGAATAGCAAATGCATGAGGCCTCAGCATGGCAAAAAAAAAAAAAAAAAAAAAAGTTTTCTCTTTCTTTCTTACTTCCTTTTTTCCCCCCCCTAATGTGAGGCTATATGTTAATGAGGTATTATAGCAAAATATTTGTCAATTTTATCTTTTTAAAGAAATCACACCTTGGTTTCATTGATTTTTTATATTGTATTCTTTACATTTATTTATTTATACTATAATTTTTTATTATTTTCTGCCTTTGAATTTTTCCAGCTTTGCTGAATTCCTAGAATCTTGTTAATTTGTAGTCAGAGGTCTAAGGGTCAGGTTCATTGTTCTCATGAGAACAGGAAACCTATTCATATTCTTTCTCTTTATTCTCTCTACAAAATTCCTACTCATATTACACACTCAAATGAAGCAACATAAAGGATAGTAACCACATTGAAGAAAGCTTTAAAAAAAAAATCACTGGAAACTCTTTGACAATAAGTAAGAATATTTTAAAGCCACTGTAACATTATGTTATTTTTAAAATGTTATATGTTTCTAAGTAGAATAGTTATATATTTGGAGCAATATGTAGTGTTACGGGAATTTGATACTTGTGAGTTCAAATCTGGCTTTAATAAGTAATAGGTATCTGCCCTTGGACAGTTTTTTAGGCTTGACAAACTCTTTTAACAACTATAATCCAAACTAGTACTAACTACCTACTTTATAGTGTTCTGGGGGTGAAATAAATATAAAATAGTTGACATAGATTATTCAAAAGCATTACCAACTATTAATTATCAACACTCTATAACAGAAGCTTTCTTAATGCAGTTTCAGTTAATTACTAGCTTTACAGTTTACTTCTAAAATATTTTATTTTATTTAACTTACTGCATGGAGACAGAGACATTGAGAGGGAAGGGGAAGATGGAGAAGGAGAAGGAAAATACCTGCATAACAGTTTTACTGTTTGTGATGAAGCCCCCACCCGCAGGTGGGGACCATGGGCTTGAATCTGGGTCTTTGCACATGGTAATACTTGTGCTCAAATGGTTGCATCATCACCCACCCCCTATAGTTCACGTCTTTTAAAAATTTATTTTATTTTTTTTATTTATAAAAAGGAAACATTAACAAAACCATAGGATAAGAGAGGTACAACTCCACACAATTCCCACTGCCAGATCTCCGTATCCCATCCCCTCCCTTGATAGCTTTCCTATTCTTTAACCCTCTGGGAGTCCATACGTCATTATGGGATGCAGAAGGTGGAAGGTCTGGCTTCTGTAATTGCTTCCCCATTGAACATGGGCATTGACAGGTCGATCCATACTCCCAGCCTGCCTCTCTCTTTCCCTAGAGGGGCGAGGTTCTGGGGAATCGGAGCTACAGGACACACTGTTGTCTGTCCAGGGAAGTCTGGTCAGCATCATGCTAGCATCTGGAACCTGGGATAGTTTACTTCTTAACATTAGTGAGAAATTGTATTTGGAGAGTATAGTTTGTTTAACCCTGTAAGGTATAGGACAAGTTATTTATGGAGTTGTCCTGTTCACTTTGGAATAAATTCCACAGCCATCCCATATTTTAAGCATGTTGCAAGCATATATTTATTTTTATATTATTTATTACAGACATGATAGGTTTCTTTAAGTAGAAAAAAAATCCAAGATAATTTCTTAGTACAGCCAGTTTATATACTAAGTAGTGGCATTTCTACTTCAAGAATGTGTTTAGGAAAACAAGCAATGTTTTATTCCTCTTGAGGAATAGATATCCTTGCACTGTATTTTAAAAGCTTCCATTTGTATCGATTAACATAATTTTTATTCTCTTAAAATATTTATTTATGAAAGCAGGAGGAAGCAGAATGAACTAGAGCACCCCACCAAACATATTCAGTGCCAGGGACTGAACTCAGAACCAGTTTTTTTTTTTTTTAATTATCTTTATTTATTTGGATAGAGACAGCCAGAAATCAAGAGGGAAGGGGGTGATAGAGAGGGAGAGAGACAGAGAGACACCTGCAGCACTGCTTCACCACTTGTGAAGCTTTCCCCCTTCAAGTGGGGGCCGGGGGCTCAAACCCAGGTCCTTGTGCACTGTAACATGTGCACTCAACCAGGTGCACCACCACCTGGTCCTTTCATAACAATTAAAAAAATTTTTTTTTTAATTTAAGAAAGGAGACATTAACAAAACCATAGGATAAGAGGGGTACAGTTCTTTATCACCTCACAACCTCCTGTGCCACTACTTAATTTAACTCTTTGTGGAGCTAGGAGCTTGAACATGCAGTTTTTTTTTTTCTTTTTTTAAAAAAATTATTTCTTTATTGGGGAATTAATGTTTTACATTCAACAGTAAATACAATAGTTTGTACAAGCATAACATTCCCCAGTTTCCCAGAACATGCAGTTTTATTCATCTTAGGTGACCTTTTCATTCAGATAGAAACAGAGAGAGGGAGAGACACCACACCAGCAGCACTTCCTGTGTTAAGTGGTTCTTCCATGTGGCCTGGGGCTGTACCTGGCAAGGTATGCTCCTGCCCAGTGAACTATCTCTCCAGCTGCCTTAACTTAAGTTTAATAGCAGACTTTATTTTTCTTCAAAGGTTCTGGTTTCAGCAATCCTCTCTTTGGAGCACCATCTCAGTACTTAGAGAGACTTTCTGAAATGGCCATATTGGAACATGATACAATCCGGCAAGAAATAAACAGGAAATCAAAAAAGGGCAAGAAACAAGGGCTACAAGACTGCTGATCTGTCTGTCAGTGTGATGCTCTTTTTAAACTGAGTTTTAAGGTTTATATATATTTTTTCTTTTCCCTTTTTTTGGGGGGGTATAATGTGCAATGATTTACATAAATGTGGAAATGTAAATAGAAAATATATATTTTATGTTATAAGTGAAATACTTTATTGCTTACATCTACAAAAGACATGTAAATCATGGTTTATGAGGACATAGACATGAGAAAAATTAAACTTCATTAATTTTACTGATTATGTCTTTTGACTGAATCTGATAGTTTTTTTTTTTTTTTGTTATATAATTGGTTTATATCGCCGCATATGTTTTAGGAGCACAGGTTCGTATTTCCTGAATTTTTTGTTATCATGCTACACATAACACCAAAGAACCAATAGCCATTTTAAAAAGTGTTTTTGGGTGGGGGGCATAGCATAATGGTTATGCAAAGAGACTTTCATGCTTGAGGCTCTCAAGTCCCAGGTTCAGTCCCCCACACCGCCATAAGCCAGAGCTGTGCAGTGCTCTGGTTAAAAAAAAAGTTTTTATTTTTTGCTATACAATAATTTTTGCTAGAAGTTGCAGAACATTCATGAAAGCATGCTTATTATTGAGATTACAAAACACTCAATAAGAATCCCTTCATTTCCCTATCTGAATTTGAAGACAGCTGATAAATAAGCTAATAAAAATGAAAACATTACCTTTGTTTACTAACAAAACTTGGAAGGGAGATCCTGGCTTAGCTGTGCAGCATAAATGGACTCTTAACCATGAACTTCAGGACTGTGCAAATGCTCATACCTAGACAGTTCTGACAACCCTGGGCCTTCATTGCCAAGGTGAACAAGGCCTCTCTACTGAGTAGGCAGATCTCTGTGGAGAAAGGATGGGAGAAACTCATTCAATCTCCACAACTTCTTTAGCCCAGTGATCTGTTGATGGATATATAGGTTACTTCCTCTCTTTGGCTTTTGTGCATAAAGCAGCTATGAACATAAGGGTGCATATGTCCCTTTGAATTGGTGCTTGAGTGTCCAGTGGATAAATGCCCCAAAGTGGTATTGCTGGATCATAAAGTACTGCATTTCTGTTTGTCTAAGGACTCTCCATACAGTCTTCAAAGGAGCTGTACCAGTTTGCATTCCTACCAGCAGTACCAACCCCTTTTTTCCCACAACCTCTCCAACACCTGTCATTTCCTGGTTTGTTGATGTAAGGCATTCTCTCAGGTGTGAGATGGTATTTTAGTGTAGTTTTAATTTGCATTTCTCTAATGATAAGTGTAGTGGATCATTTCTTCCTGTATTTGTGGGCAGCATGTATCCTTTAGAAAACTGTTTAGTTCTTTGGTCCATTTTTTCACTGGGTTATTTTTGCTTCTTTTGTATATCTGTACTAATTCTGAATAGATGTTTGATATCAGTTGTTTGTCTGATGTGTGATGTGTAAAATATCTCTCCCATTTACTCGTTGCTTGGTTATCCTTGTGTAGTTTGCTTTTGAGCTGTAGGAGCTTTTTAGTTTCATGTAGTCCCATTTACTCTTGTTTTCCTTTCCCATGCCCAGAGGGTTGAGTTTCCAAATACATCTTTAGTAAAGTTCCTACAAAGTCTCACATTTTCTTCTATAAATTTTAGAATTTCTGGTCTAATATCTAGATCTTTAATCCATTTTGGTTTGACTTTGGTGTATGGTGTTAGGTGGTGGCCTAGTTTCACTTTTCCACATGTGGCATTGTCCTACATGTCTGATTTTCCCAGCACCATCTGCTGAAGAGATCTTCTTTACCCCACTGAATGGTTTTGGCCCTTATGTCGTAGATTAGGTGGTGGTACATGTGTGGGCTCTTTTCTGGGCTTTTGATTCTGTTCCATTGATTCAAGTGTCCATTCTTATTCCAGTACCATGCTGACTTGATTACTATTGTTTTGTGTAGTATAAGCTGAAGTTGGGGAGCGTGATATGTCCATATTTTTCCTTTTTTCTCAGAAGTGCTTTGACAACTGGTCACCTTTTGTGGTTCCACACAATTTTTGTATAAGTTGTTCAGTTTGCTTGAGAAATGCCATTGGAATTTTGATAGGGATTGCACCGAAATTATAGATTGTTTTTGGTAAAATGGCCATTTAAATAATGTTTATTCTTCCTATCCAAGAACAAGGAATGCTCTTCCCTTTGTGTGTGTCCTCTACTTCTTTTAGCAATGTCCTGTAGTTTTCCTTGTAAAGATCTTTCACTTCCTTCATGATACTCACCCCAGATAATACCCAGGTATTTTATCTTTTTAGGTTCAGTTATAAATGGGATTGAGTCTTTTATTTACCTTTCCTCTGACTCCTGGTTTGTATACAGAAATACCACAGATTTATGTGTATTGATTTTGTATTCTGCTACCTTATTTAATTTACTAGTTATTCCTAGTAGTTTTTTGGTGGTCTTTGGGGTTCTCTAAAGTATAATACCATGCCATCAGAAAATAGTGAGAGTTTGGTTTCTTCTTTTCCAATATGTATACCTTTGATATCTCTTTCTTGTCTGATTGAAGTGGCAAAGAGAACTATCTTGAGTAGCAGTGGAGATAGTGGACATCCTTGTCTGCTCCCTGGTTTTAGAGAATGATGTTAGCTGTTGGTTTGTTATAAATGGTCTTTATTACATTGAGGAATGGTCCTTCTATTCAATTTTTTTTTAGAAACACTTGTTTCTTTTAACTCAAACCTGGAAGTGCTGTACCTCAACTGCCAAATTTCCAGTCTAGTGCCAGCCGCCCTCCAGTACAATCTTTCAGTTCCAGGAGCCCCTCCCTTACCCCTGGCCTGCCCCTGAGCCACACATGTCTGTATTCACCTGTGGCTTGGTAAGTTTCTAAAGGAATCCTGGTCATATTCTTTTTTAGTTTTCAGGTGTTTTTTATTGCTTTTCCTAATTGATCTGAGAAAGTGAAGCGACTCTGCTGTTAATGCATAGCCACATCTCTGGGATTTTAGAGCCTCAGGCATGAGAGTCCCTTTAACCAATATGCTATCTCCTTCACACAGATAAGTTTTTCTATTTTAGAAGGAACCTACTGTCTAACTTCAATCCTTGTGTCATATGAGCATAGACCCAGAGATTACAGGTGCATATTTTACCTGGGTTTTTATGTGAAATTGTCCATTGTGTAAATGATAGCAATTGATCAGAAACAGTCAGCTAATTAAAACTTTATAGAATCACAGTATAGGCTAAAGGAAATTACATGTGCAAATAGATTTGTTCTTGTGGGCCATTTACTTGTGCAACCTCAGTGTCAAAGGAAAAGAGATGAAGGGTGTCCTAGCTTGCTGATATCTGACAGAAAACTTCAGATGCCAAGTGTGGGTTTATGTATCTTGTTTCACAATGGGAAACTTTGAGGAAGTACATTATTGCTAATGTGGACATAGGTAGATTCATTCAGGTATAACTTGTAAACTAGAGGCAATGGGATTAGAAGTAGGGAAACCAGCTGGGTTATTTATTTTTTTAAAGAAAAGACTAGGTAGCTAGGGCTCAAAATAAAGTTCTGATTATAGGGAGGGTGTCAGTAAGTTTTAAACTCACTTTATTTCTAATTTATTTCCTTCCTTCCTTCTCTCCCTCCCTCTATTTTTCTCCCTTCCATCAAAGTCTCACTCCCCCACTTTTTTTTTTTTTAATTCAGATAGAGACATAGAAGAGAGAGAGGAGAATCACCATAGCAACAGTCTACCATTTGTAAAATGCCTCATGGTTCTGTGCATGACACTCCCTTGTGATGCAATGGCCTTGAGTCCTGGTCCTTGTACAGAATGATTTCTACTGGGTACTCACTTTTAGTTTCCTTACTCCAAATCTTATGAACAAGTTTTTTGAGGAGTTGGGTGGTAGTGCAGTGGGTTGAGCGCATATGGCACAGAGCACAGGGACTGGAGGAAGGATCCTGGTTGGAGCTTCCGGCTCCCCACTTGCGGGAGAGTCGCTTCACAGGCAGTGAAGTAGGTCTGTGGGTTTCTATCTTTCTCTCCCCTTCTCTGTCTTCCCCCTCCTCTCTCCATTTCTCTCTGTCCTATCCAACAATGAGGACAACAATAATAACTACAACAATAAAATAGGGCAACAAATAAATAAATATTTGTAAATAAATAAAAATTTACCAAAATATTAAAAAAAAAAGTTTTGGGAGGAGATGCTAATTTTGTGCAGTGGGAGGGTGAGTGAGACCTTGGGTATATTCACTTTCAGATGTCATCAGAATGTCCACAGTGAGATGCTAAGCAGACATTTGAAAACTGATAGGTGTCTGTACACCACTTCTACCCTCAACTAAAGTCCTCTTCCACCATGTACACTGGGTCCTCAGTGCCCTCTCCCTCCTTCCCCCACCCTGCACACTTTGGTGCAACAGACCACACCCAGTGCAAGTTTCACCCCTTAGTCCCTTTCCTTCCTTGTTCCTTAAGTTCCATCATGAGTGAAGTCATCCAGTATTCATCCTTCTCCTTCTGGCTTCTATCACTTCACATGATTCCTTCAAGTTCCATCCAAGATGTGGCCAAGGAGATTTAGTCTTATAGCTGAGTACTATTCTGATTTATAAACCATTATGCAAATATCCTACAACTCTCTTTACCAATCATCTGCCACCCCAACCTTTTTTTTTTTAATGTGGTGCCAGAATATAAATCATGCACGCTATCACCACCCTAAGTAATTTTTCATTCTTTATTTTAGAGTAAGAGGAGAGAGGAGGAGACAGAGACAATCAGAGAAGAGAGACAGCACTGCTTTACTATCCACTGAGCTCCTCCGTGCTGTCCAAAGTATTCCTTTGTGGTGCCTGGGCTCAGATCTGGGGCTGGACACATGGTAAGGCCTACACTTTACTGGGCGAGCTATCTTATGCCCCCCTGATTAAAAAAATAAAAGCCTTTTATTGATGGGTCATTTATTTACAAGAATATAAATGATCTTAGATCCAGCATGCTCTCTCTCTCCCTTCCTCTTTCTCTGTAAGCCTAGCGGCAGACACCTAATGCCATGTCACTTGAAATGACCTCCTTTACCCATTCCTCTCAGCTTCCACCTTGCCCTTCTCCTTTTGCTCGCTGCCATATTTTTCAGAGTCTAAAAACAATTTTTGTCTTCCATTAGTACTTTGGCTTTGACTCCTTTTGCTTTGTTCCACATATGGGTACAACCACCCAGTGACTATTTTTCTCTTCCTGACTTACTTCTCTTAGCATAATTACCTCAAATTCTATCAGTCCCAACTTCTGTTTACCCCTCCACTCCACTTTCCCTAGGCTTCCCATTGACAAGCCCCAGTAGCAAGGTGATATGGATTCTAGGTGATGTTCTGTAAGAATCAGCTTCTTGGGAGTCGGTCAGTAGTGCAGTGGGTTAAGTGCAGGTGGCGCAATGCACAAGGACCAGCGTAAGGATCTCGGTTTGAGCCCCCGGCCCACCACCTGCAAGAGAGTCGCTTCACAGGTGGTGAAGCAGGTCTGCAGGTATCTATCTTTCTCTCCCCCTCTCTGTCTTCCTTTTTTCTCTTCATTTCTCTCTGTCCTATCCAACAACAATGGCATCAATAACAACAACAATAAAACAAGGGCAACAAAAGGGAATAAATAAATAAATAAATATTAAAAAAAAAAAAGAATCTGCTTCCTGGGGACAGTGAGGAGGGTGAACAGAAAGTGAGGATGTAGGGTAACTATATAGAGAATTACCAGCCAGGATAATAAAAAATAATCTAAGGATTAGAACTATGGGCAATAGATGATATATTGTTCTGTTTTGCTTCCCACCATTCTTACTGACCAAGATGGAGACTGAACTAGTCTAGGGATGGGATGGACTTTGAATGGGCTGCCTGTGGTGAAGATTGGCCCTGATGTATGAGGACAAAGGTGAATAGAAGGGATCAAATGGGAGGACTGGGAAAACTCTGAGGAAGGGAGCCAAAGAGGACAAAACAAAGTCCAAGAAAGAAAGAAATCCATAACTGCCGAATAATTCAGAGGCCACCTGACCTTGTCAACTCTATCAATCCTATCTGGTCCTATCACGTCACACTGTTTTATTTATTTTTTATTATTTTCCAAAGATATATATATATATATATATGCATATGTATAGTATATATAAACTATATATATATAGTTTCTTAAAAAATTAGTGATTTACTACTGATTTACAAAATTATAAGACAACAGGGCATAATTCTACACCTTTCTCACCACCGGTGTCCTGTGTCCCCATTCCCTCTATTGGAAAATGCAGTAGTTCTCTAAAGATCACAGATATGGGTTGACTATTATTTCTGTAACAGTCTGTCTATCCTTTTTTCTATGGTCCTACCTTCTCTTCCTTTCTAAGTCACACCTATACCTATTATTACTTCTGAGTGTCCTTCCTTTTTCCTTCTTCTCATTATATTTTTAGAGATTTTTTTATCTTTCAATATTTTATTTATTTTAATGACCTATATCTATATACATAGGGAGAGAGAGAATAGAACACTACTCATCTGGGAGTCAGGCGGTAGCGCAGTGGGTTAAGCACATGTGGACCAGCTAAAGATCCTGGTTCAAGCCCCGGCTCCCCACTTGCAGGGGAGTCGTTTCACAAGCGGTGAAGCAGGTCTGCAGGTGTCTTATCTTTCTCTCCCCCTCTCTGTCTTTCCCTCCTCTCTCCATTTCTCTCTGTCCTATTCAACAATGACAACATCAATAACAACAACAATAAAAAAGCAACAAAAGAAAATAAATATAAAATAATAATAATAATAATAATAAAGAACACTACTCATCTCTGGTTTATGGTAATGTTGGGAATTAACCCTGGGACCCTGAAGACTCAAGCATGAAAGTTGTTTGCATAACCATTAAGCTATCTCCCCAGCCTGTCTGTTTACAGCCTATTTACATTTGGTCCCATCTGAGGTCTCCAATACAGAGTTCCTGCAAAGGACCAGATCTTCAGTGGCATTTGATCAAATAAGTGGTGCAGAGTTTGAATACACCATAGCCCCAAACATCTGTGTGAGAGGACTTGGAGAGAGCAGAAAGACTTAAAATGAGGGAGTTACTGCATCTCAGAGGTGGTGCAGTGGCTAAAATATTGAACTCACAAACATGATTCTTCAGGTCAGTCCCCAGTATCTAACTTAGCAGAGTGATGCTCCGTTTCTTTCTCCCCTTTCTTTCATTAATAAGTAAATATATCTTTTAAGAAGTAGTGAGGAAGCTGAGTTGGATGGGAATGGTGCAGAGTTGTGTGGTCTTCATTAATCATACACACACACACACACACACCACTTAGCAGATTGTAATGAACACACACAGAGTCCAAGTGCTGGAAGAAAATGTTTATTCTCGCTCTACAGTTGGCTTAAATCGGGCCTCCTGGAATCTCTGTCTCCTCTCTCTTTGTTTTGAATTCTTCTATCCTATCCCTGACTTATTTTCCTCTTGGAACTAAGGGATCAAGGTTCTGGAGATGATTTTTCTTGAGAGGATGAGAAGCCGATAGCTTGTAAACAGTCCTGCTCTTTTGAGGTGGGCTTGGTCCTTCAATTTTTCACAGTGGAGCATTTGTAAGACAAATACACATCCCTCTTGGCCAACGTAGCCACTCCCATGGCACTGCTTTGATGTGCTTTTCAAGTAAATCTCCCTGCCCACCCGGAGTGAGCCAAGAAGAGAAGAACAAAGAGGCAAGGGAGATGAAAAAAATGTCCTCTTCCCACACAAAGAGCAGTAATAATAACTATTATTGTAGTGGCTCATTACTGAGCTGTAAGTAGCTCAGATACTGAGAGGGTGCCCTGTGCCAGACAAGTATTAATTGCCGTGGAAGGCTGAGTGGTGACCATCTCTCTCTGCAAAGGTGTGATCCTGTCCTAATCCCTGTAACTTGTGAGTGTAATCTTATTTGGGAAAAGGATCAGTGTAGCTGTATTAAGTGAAGGTTCTCAAAAGAGGATTATCCTAGATGAACCAGGTAAACCTTAATCCCAATGACAAGTGTATTTATAAAAAGACACACAGAGAGACACAGGAGAGAAGAGGATCTTGTGAATATGGGAGCAGAGATTAGAGTTATGTGATCCAAAGCCAAGGATGGCTTGGAGCCACTTGAGGCTAGAAGAAGCAAGAAAGGAAAGGTACCCCCTACCCACCCCCACCCCACACCCACAGTGCCTTTGGGGGAAGGCACCTGGATTCATTCTTCTGGCCTTTGGAACTGTGATTAAATTCCTGCTGTTTAAAGCCACCCATTTTGTGGTATCTTGTGGGTACCTTGGGATTTTAAACAAATGTATTGCTTGCATTATTTCTGATCCTCATTATGACTGGCAAGGTAAGGATTACATCTCCATTTCATAGACAAAGAACATGAGACTTAATATTTATTCATTTCCCATGGGCAGTAAGCCTCAGAGCCTGAGTCTGATCCTGGGTTTGTCTGAATCTAGTGCCTGCTGTCTCCACCACAGGGCATTCCTCTTTCAATATTTCATCTCCAATGCACAGTCCCTGAGCTCCTGAATTGAGGCAGTCCCTCTCCAACTCAGCCACCTGTGACATTTAATTGCTAATCGATTTTTGTTGACCAGTAGGTTCAGGCTGTGGATACAGAGTGGATAGTCACTAATTCCTCATTCCTGATATGTAGCATATGGGAGCTGAAGGGATGAAGAGGCTAGTTTCCCCATCTTAGAAAATTAATAGGATTATTGTAAAAATATATAGTTAAGTTTTTTTTTTTTTTCCTTTTGGAGCCAGGACTTTGTGCATGCATTTCCTTACTCTCTGGTTGACTTTTCCAAAAATCTTTATTTATTAATTTATTTATTGCATAGAGACAGCTAGAAATTGATAGGGGAGGGGGGAAATAGGGAGAGAGACAGAGAGACACCTGCAGCACTGCTTCACCACTCACAGACCTTTTCCCGTGCAGGTGGGGATGGGGGCTTGAAGCTGGATCCTTGCACATTGTAACATGTGTGCTCAACTAGGTGCACTGCCACCCAGCTTCTCAAACTTTTAATTTTATGTAGAGACAGTGACAGTGAGAAAGGGTGAAACACCACTGAGCCAGAGCTTCCCCTTGTATAGTGGTACTCCCACATGGTACTGGGACTCACACATGGGCTGCATATGCAGCCTGACAAGCTATCATCTGGTCTTTATGTATTTATTTTTTAAAATTCATTTTACTTATTACTTATAAAGTAATACAAAGAGAAAGAAGTCAGGGCATCACTGGCATATGCAGTCCCTGGAACCAAACCAGGAGCCTCAGGCATGTAAACCATGTGCTTAGCCCATGGAGCTGGTTTTCAGGAGATACAGAAGAGAGGATAGATATAAATACCAGAGCACAGTTTAGTTCGGATTTATAGTAGTGCTGGGGATTGTACCTTGGACTTCAGCATCTCAGCATGAAAGTCTTTTGCAGGGCAGGGAAGATACCATAATGGTTATGCAAAAAGACTTTCATGCCTTAGGCTCCAAAGCCCCAGGTCCATTTACCCCACCCTACACCGCCCCCCCCATAAGCTTGATAGTGTGTCCTCTCTCTCACTTTCTTTCTGCATCTCATGAAAATAAAACAAATAATATAAAGTCTTTTGCATAACCAGTATGCTATCTTCCAGCCTTAACATTTTAAAGTATTTTATTTATTTATTTATTGGATAGAAACAGAAATCAAGAAAGATGGGGGGGTGTTAGAAAGAGACACTCATAGCATTGCTTCACTGCTTGTGAAGCTTTCCTCTTGTGGGTGTGGATTGGGGGCTTGAACCTGGGTCCTTGCACATGACAACATGTGTGCTTAACAGGGCGTGACACCATCTGGCCCCCCAGCCATAATTTTTAATAATTGCCAAGATCCACATAATGATTTGTAGGTCCCAAAGACCTGCCAGTCACACAATTTCATTTATGCCTTGGAAGATGAAGTTGCATGGATACATCATACGTGGGTGATTTTGTGGATGAGGATGATGGAGTCTCTCAAGTCCAGTGACTTCCTCAGTGTCTTGTGGTTACTGACAGGCAGCTCCTCGCTACATCCCATCTTCAGGAAGCACTTCAGTTTTTCCACACTGGAGTCCTGTGCATGACTGGAGTCAATTACAATTGCACTACTCCTGGGTTAACTTTTTCATCTTTTTTATTGGGTGAGGGGTGGGGGAAGAGTTAGAGAGGGAGAGACTCCAAAGAGCTACCCCCATGCCACCATGCTCCAGTTGTGATCCTGGGGCCTGAACCTCGGCTGTCTATGTAACAGGCCAGGCATCCTACTGGGTGAGCTATCTTCTAGCCCTTCAGGAGCCCTATATAAACCTTTAGTTCCACCACACACTCAGCTACTCAGTCACACAATTTCAAGAGCTTAACTTGTGTTTGGTTTTTCTCTCCTGTTTTCTTCTTTGAAAATAAAGGAGGACTTCCAGCTGCATTATGAAGAGCTGGCTTCTATCTGAACAGGTTTGAGGAGTGGTGTGGGGGGTGGAATCAGTGACTGATGTCAGCACACAGACCAAGTCAGAAGAGAGCCGGACCAAGGTCTACTTTAGAATAAATATTTGTGATTCCTTGAGCAGTTCTTGCCTTTTAATGTAAGGCGATTACTTATTATTATTATTATTTTCAAAATGTTTATGATATGGATCCTGACAGATGCATGTATTTAAAGACATAGACATTGCCACCAGAACTTGGTCCCCTCTCTCCCCCCATCCCCAGAGTGTTTAGCTAAATACAGGAGATGTAGGAGCCCACAATAACAGTAACGATTTGCTTTCCTTGGGTTACAAAGCTGCTCAAAAGGGACATGTGTGGAAGGGACTGTTTCCAATTCACTAAAAATGAGTTCCTGGTGCCATAAAAATAAAACAAAATAAACAAACAAGCAAAAACCCCTGAAGTAAAAACAGTGTCAGATTGTAAGTTTCTACAACTCTATAAACTTAAATGTAACCTGAAATAATGGGTACCTGGAGAAATATTGGAAACCTACCTTCAAAAAACAAAACTACTTCTGGTGAAATAACAACAGGAATCTTACTTTAAAACTGACAGTTTCTCAGGAAATGGGCACACATGAAGTCTATATTTACTGACTGTTGCTTTGACAATGACAACAAAAGTTAAGAGAAATAAATAGTCTCACTCAAGACAAATTCATTTAACTGAATGCAAATAAATTTAATTTACTTGAACAGATTAAATATATTCAATTTATTTACACATTAGAAGATTGGACATGTGTCCTTGAGACAATTTCTTCAATCATCCCTGGTACTGGTCTTGATTATATATTTTCTTGTGTGTGGTAAAATACAAAGTAAAATTTACCATGTTCTGGGAGGTGGCACAGTGGATCAGGTATTGGACTCTTAAACTCAAGGTTCAGCATTCAATCTCTAGCATTGTATGTGCTAAAGTAATACTCTCTCTCTCCTCTCTCTCTCTCTCTTTTTCTCTCTCTAACCAGAGCACTGCTCAGCTCTGGTTTATGGTGGTGCAGGGGACTGGCTACAGAAGAAAGGCAAACGCTAGAAGAAGAAGAAGGGAACTGACCCTGGGATTTTGGAGCCTCAGGCATGAGAGTCTCTTTGCATAACCATTATGCTATCTACCCCGCCCCTTTGTTTCTCTAATACACTCTCTCATAAATAAATAAATCTTTAAAATGTTTTTAAAACTCTGAGTTTTAAAAACATAAAATTTACCACTTTAACCATTTTGGGGTATACAGTTCAGAGGCACTAGATAAGGTCTCGCTGGCAATCTCTGAGTCCTCTGCATATTTGTTTAGGACTGACATTTGAATTTATTTTCTATTTGACTTCTATTCCCTGGTTTCATTCTCACCATCTCAACACATGGGCAAAAATTCTGGAACTGTAAAAATGTTAACAGTATATTTACCATACAGTCGTGTAATTCCTCTCCTAAATATATATCTGAAGAATGAAAAAACACTTATCCAAAGAGACAGAGTCACAACCCTTTTCACTGCAGTGCTCCATGTAATTGCCAAGGTTTGGAAAAAAAAACACAATGTTATATGAGTGGTGAAGGAAGTCGAGGTGCAAATACATAATGGAATACTGCTAAGCGGTGAGACAAGATGAGACCTTGCCCTTTGCTACAGCAAGCCTTGACCTGGAGAAGATGATGCTAAGTGAAATAAGCCAGAAGGAGAAAGATAAATTCTGGATGAACTCATTCGTGTGGGATTTAAGAAACAAAGTGAGAGAAAAGACAGACTAAAATGTGAGTGGGCCCTTTCAGTAGTTTTGAGGTTGTTAAAGGAGGAAGGTGGGAGGCAATTGGAAGGGGGTTGAGGTAAGGTGTCCTACCCTGGGCAGACAGAGTTGAGCTGAGGTGGTATATATTTTGTACCTGGAGATGACACCAGTATTATAAAACACCATATCTTTACTATTTCACAACATTTTTTTTTGAAGTGCATAAGTGGAATTTAAGAAACAAGGATGGAAAGGGAAAACACAAAGTGAAACTTGGACTGAGTGTACTGCACCTAAGCAAGGGACTCTGGGAAAGGAGAGGAAGAGAGGGGACTGGGAGCTTTGGGGGTCCTGCTGCATGATGGTGGGAAAAGGACCTGAGCTGGGTGTGAGAGTGTTTTGCAAACATAGGGAGATGAGAGATTGTATCTATATGCCAACAACTAACTGTACTGTAAGCAGTAACCCCCCAATAAAGAAAGAGAGAGAGAGAGAAATAGAAAGACCTGAAACATTGTACAAAAGGGGAAAAAGCATGATCCACTTGGACCCTGTGGCAGAGTCTCTCACAGAAAGCTTGGACAAGGGAGCTGGGTGGTGGTGCACTTGGTTGAGTACACATGTTACCATGAGCAAGGACCTGGTTCAAGTCCCCACTCTCTACTTGCAAAGGGAAGCTTCACAAATAGTGAAGTAGTGCTACAGGTGACTCTCTGTCTCTCTCCCTCTCTATTCCCTTTCCTCTCTCAATTTTGATATGTCCCAACTATATATATATGTGTGTGTGTGTTTGTGAAAAAGGAAGAAAGAGAGAGAGAGAGAGAGAAAGGAAGAAAGAAAGAGAATAAAAAAGAAAAAATACAAGAAGAAAGCTTGGATGCTACAGTGAACTTGTGTTTTGTTCATGGTTGCAGTAAGAGGTTCTCTCTGGATTGGGGGAGAGTAAAGAGTGAAGGTTGGGATAAATATTGAGGTCTTAGAAAGTAGTGGAAGGGCTTGTTTTGTTTTTATTTGTTTGTTTCCAAGGTCAGGTCTTCCTTAACCTTATGAGGGCTCAACAGAACTTTTTTTGTATTTTTTTAAAATTTCTTTATTGGGGAATTAATGTTTTACATTCAACAGTGAATATAATAGTTTGTACATGTATAACATTCCCCAGTTTCCCATATAACAATACAACCCCCACTAGCTCCTCTGTCATCCTTCATGGACCTGTATTCTCCCCACCCACCCACCCCAGAGTCTTTTACTTTGGTGCGATACACCAATTCCATTTCAAGTTCTGTTTTTTTTTTTTTTTTTTTTCTGATCTTGTTTTTCAAATTCTGCCTGAGAGTGAGATCATCCCATATTCATCCTTCTGTTTCTGACTCATTTCACTTAACATGAATTTTTCAAGGTCCATCCAAGATCTGCTGAAAACGGTGAAGTCATCAAATTTTACAGTTGAGTAGTATTCCATTGTGTATATATACCACAACTTGCTCAGCCACTCATCTGTTGTTGGACACCTGGGTTGCTTCCAGGTTTTGGCTATTACAAATTGTGTTGCCAAGAACAAATGTGTACACAGATCTTTTTGGATGGATGTGTTGGGTTCCTTAGGATATATCCCCAGGAGAGGAATTGCAGGATCATAGGGTAGGTCCATTTCTAGCCTTCTGAGAGTTCTCCAGACTGTTCTCCATAGAGGTTGGACCAATTTACATTCCCACCAGCAGTGTAGAAGGGTTCCTTTGTAGGGCACCAAAGTAAAAACCCTGTGGTGAGGGGTAGACATGCAGCTTCCTGGGCCAGTGGGGGGTGGGAGTGGGTAGGAGGGATGGGTCACAGTCTTTTGGTGGTGGGAATGGTGTTTATGTACACTCCTAGTAAAATGTAGTCATATAAATCACTAGATAATTAATATGAGAGGGGGAAAATTAATTGTATGTCTCAAAGTTTTTAAAAAAGACTGAGTCTTTTTAATATATAGGCTGTGTATTTGATATGCGGACTCTCTCAAAAACCTAGACCAAGTAGATCAGAGGCAACCAGTGGCACAGCTATATACAAGATACTGGGTACTATACAGCAAACCTTAGCAAAAGGACTTTTCAAAGTTAACCCAATTACCAAATAATATGATGAGAATATTAACTATCCATTGTCTTTTTGAACCCTAAGACAGCAGGAACCTCACATCTCCACTATAGAGCCTCTACTTCCCCCAGTCCTGGAACCTTTGGATAGGGCCCACTTTCCCGTTTGCCTCTCTCAATCCATATCAAATAATATTGCATCAGCCAATCACAACCTAATCAACACAACGATTGCCACCTTAACATGCTTTAGCTCAGACTGTGTCCAGAGACTTCACGTGTGGAATGACAACCCTTCAGCTTCATCACTCGGGTGAGACCTTTCCTTTCATAGTATTCTCTAATACTATGGTTCACTTTCTAACAAAGTCCCAAAACCTAGATATACACCAGTTTCTGTGAGAGAGAGCATATGTTCACACGTATCCATAAACTACTGCAAGATATATACCTGAAAGCAGAAGTACACTAGAGTTTGCAGTGAGTACCCCCCTAACACTTCCTCTCCACTATTCCAACCTTTGGGTCCATGATTGCTCAACAATTTGTTTGGCTTTGTATGTTAACTCTCTTTTCAGTCACCAGGTTCCAGATGTCATCAGGATGCCGGCCAGGCTTCCCTGGACTGAAGACCCCACCAATGTGTCCTGGAGCTCCGCTTCCCCAGTGACCCACCCTACTAGGGAAAGAGAGAGGCAGACTGGGAGTATGGACCGACCAGTCAATGCCCATGTGTTGGTATGCTTCTAAAAACCCCTTCTGTTTCATTAGTTTAATACCCCCTGCTTAACACTATTCTATTTACATAACCACTTCATTCTATTTACATAACCTCTGTTAACAAGCACCACCTTCCCTCCAGGGCATTGGTGGTTTAGTGGTAGAATTCTCACCTGCTCCGCCCCCTCTCCTTGTCACACTCTGATTTTCACTAGTCACTTTTCTCTCCACCCTCTCTATGTCACATCCTGTTCATGCCCTACTTGGGAAGTGTATATAAAGACAACATTGTTCGTTTTAGTTTGAGTTTAGCTTAGCTTGGTATAGATTGCGCTGCGTCCTGCATGTCCTGTATGAATAAAGAGATACTGCGTACAACCCAGCCATGAGTCCCGGGTTGTCTGTTACCCGCCCGTGAAGCCAGCCAGGCGGAAACAACATAATGGCGCCTACAACGTGGGACCGGACCTGCGCAACTCCCAGATAAGTGAAGACTTTGCCTACCTATGCACTATGGTCTTCTCTTCTACTTATGAAGACGTTTGCCAAAGCCTCTACTGTTTCATCATGACACAGTTACTCTCTCTGGAACATTTTGCTCTGGGCCACACTTTGGTTCCCTGACCAGGAACTTTGGTTTCTTGTGACACTAATCATAGAGCTTGGGAGATGCACTGAGATTTCTCCTTGGACTTTCTGGATTCCCCCTCCCGTGTTTCCTGAGGAAAAGGACTACATTTTGCTCCGGGCCACAATTTGGTTCTTTATGACCATGATCATAGACCTTGGGATATGCAAGGGGATTTCCACTGGGACTTTCTGGACTTCTTCTCGCATGTTTTCCATGGAGAAGGACTACTCTAATTTGAGGAGCGTTCTCCAGTACCCTGGAAGTCCCCAAGAATGGAGACACGTGGTTAGTTCTACTCTCCTGATTGGATTCTTTCTTCGATGCGAAGACACTTTTAAAAGTAGATGCCTGAAGCAATACAGCAGGAACAGTCAGAAGCACCCTAAATGGAATTTTGAAGAGCTTTTTGGACTAGGACGCCCTCCAGGGACTCTTGATGCTACATGGTGAGATCTGTTTCATAAGAGAGTGATTTGAATGACTGAATGTTTGTTTGACATTGACTTAAAAAAAAAAAGCTAGACGCAGCCATGATTTCTAGAGACATCAAGAAACAATCCAAAAATTGTTTTTTCCTCCTTTGATTTCTTTTTTTATGTCCTGGCATAAATCTGAAACGTTTAATCCTGAAAAGGTATGAGTTATGGGAGGGGCAGATAGTGCAATGATTATGTTCATTATTCTCATGCCTGAGGCTTCTGCCGTGGTTCTTCTGTTTACCTTTCCACATTTTATTGAGTTTAAACTGTTTAAACAACCTTAAAATCATACTAGAAAGGACTTCCAATTATAATGGAGTTACCAATTATAGTAAACTTCTACAAGTTTTGTTTGACAAGTAAGTGAATTTCAGCTGTCAAGTCTTCACATGAAAAAGCATCTACTCAAATGGAATTCCCGGAAATCCATTTGGATCCTGTTCTCTGACATCGCCCACAAGGTGGAATGACTACAACACACCCCCGGAAACCAATGATGTGACCTGGCACGACCTGAAGAAACAGATTCACAGACTCCAAAGATCACTCTCTACAGAAAAGCAGAATTCTGGTGGCCGACATTCCCCATCGAGACAGACATGCAGTGTTTCATCCCTTGGCATTTTCTTCTGTGGTCAGCTACTTTGGACTGACACTTCCATCGGACTTACTGGTACATGCTACTGTGTTTCTCAAAGACTAACTTCAGCCAATTGCCTTGAGACTTTATAGACCATGTTCCCTCGCCTGCAGGCTCTTCCCCAGAGGCAGAAAACTCCCCCTCCTTATTAGATTATGCCCACAGAGGCAGGAAATGCCCTTTGAGGCAAGAGATGCCCCCAGAGGCATGAAGCGCTCCCAGAGGCAAGAAATGCCCTTTTGCCTGCTAGGCCTTTCCCTTTGAGGCAAGAAACGTTCCCCTTGGCATCACACTGGTAATTGCTGCTTGCCTATTTTGTTTTCCATGTCTTATGCCAGTTCTTTTGAAAACGCCTGTATGATATAGGTTTCTGTTCACCCCACAATCCTGATACTATGGCCATTAGTTAAAAAGAAAGGGGGAATTGTTGGTATGCTTCTAAAAACCCCTTCTGTTTCATTAGTTTAATACCCCCTGCTTAACACTATTCTATTTACATAACCACTTCATTCTATTTACATAACTTCTGTTAACAAGCATCACCTTCCCTCCAGGGCATTGGTGGTTTAGTGGTAGAAGTCTCACCTGCTCCGCCCCCTCTCCTTGTCACACTCTGATTTTCACTACTCACTTTTCTCTCCACCTTCTCTATGTCATATCCTGTTCACGCCCTACTTGGGAAGTGTATATAAAGACAACATTGTTCGTTTTAGTTTGAGTTTAGCTTAGCTTGGTATAGATTGCGCTGCGTCCTGCATGTCCTGCATGAATAAAAAGATACTGCGTACAGCTCAACCGTGAGTCCCTGGTCGTCTGTCTCCCATCAATGAAGCTCAGCACGACACTCATGTTCAGTGGGGAAGCAATTACAGAAGCCAGACCTCCCACCTTCTGCAGATAGAAGAGTGGGAAAGCTATCAGGGGAGGGGTGGGATATGGAGATTGGGTGGTGGAAATGTGTGGAGTTGTACCCCTCCTACCCTATAGTTTTGTTAATTTATCCTTTCTTAAATAAAAAAAAAAGAAAAAAAGAAGGGTTCCTTTGACCCCACAACCTCTCCAGCATTTGCTGCTATTACCTTTTCTTTCTTTTTTTAAATTTCTTTATTGAGGAATTAATGTTTTACATTCAACAGTAAATACAATAATTTGTACATGCATAACATTCCCCAGTTTCCCATATAACAATACAACCCCCACTAGGTCCTCTGTCATCCTTCATGGACCTGTGTTCTTCCCACGAACCCACCCCAGAGTCTTTTACTTTGGTGCGATACACCAATTCCATTTCAGGTTCTACTTCTGTTTTTTTTTGTTGTTGTTAATTTCTTTATTGGGGAATTAATGCTTTACATTCAACAGTAAATACAATAGTTTGTACATGCATAACATTCCCCAGATTCCCAATTAACAATACAACCCCCACTATGTCATTCATCATCTTTCATGGACCTGTATTCTCCCCACCCACCCACCCCAGAGTCTTTTACTTTGGTGCAATACGCCAATTCCATTTCAGGTTCTACTTGTGTTTTCTTTTCTGGTCTTGTTTTTCAACTTCGGCCTGAGAGTGAGATCATCCCATATTCATCCTTCTGTTTCTGACTTATTTCACTCAACATGATTTTTTCAAGGTCCATCCAAGATCGGCTGAAAACGGTGAAGTGACCATTTTTTACAGCTGAGTAGTATTCCATTGTGTAGATATACCACAACTTGCTCAGCCACTCATCTGTTGTTGGACACCTGGGTTGCTTCCACGTTTTGGCTATTACAAATTGTGCTGCCAAGAACATATGTGTACACAGATCTTTTTTGGATGGATGTGTTGGGTTCCTTAGGATATATCCCCAGGAGGGGAATTGCAGGGTTATAGGGTAGGTCCATTTCTAGCCTTCTGAGAGTTCTCCAGACTGTTCTCCACAGAGGTTGAACCAACTGACAGTCCCACCAGCAGTGCAGGAGGGTTCCTTTGACCCCACACCCTCTCCAGCATTTGCTGCTGTTACCTTTTCTGATGTATGACATTCTCACAGGAGTGAAGTGATATCTCATTGTTGTCTTGATTTGCATTTCTCTGACAATCAGAGACTTGGAGCATTTTTCCATGTGTTTCTCAGCTTTTTGGATCTCTTCTGTGGTGAATATTCTGTCCAAGTCCTCCCCCCATTCTTGGATGGGGTTATTTGTTGTCTTGTTGTTGAGTCTGGCAAGCTCTTTATATATGTTGGTTATTAAACTCTTATCTGATGTATGGCATGTAAAAATCTTCTCCCATTCTGTGAGGGGTCTCTTGGTTTGGGTAGTGGTCTCTTTAGCTGTGAAGAAACTTTTTAATTTGATGTAGTCCTATAGGTTTATACTTGCCTTAGTCTTCTTTGTAATTGGATTCATTTCATTGAAAATGTCTTTAAAATTTATGTGGAAAAAAGTTCTGCCAATATTTTCCTCTAAGTATTTGATAGTTTGTGGTCTAACATCCAAGTCCTTGATCCACTTGGAATTTACTTTTGTATTTGGTGAAATACAGTAGTTCAGTTTCATTCTTCTGCATGTTTCAACCCATTATTTCCAACACCATTTGTTGGAGAGACTCTGCTTTCCCCATGTAATAGTCTGGGCCCCTTTGTCAAAGAGTAGATGTCCATACGTGTGGGGCCTCATTTCTGGGCTCTCAATTCTATTCCACTGGTCAGTGTGTCTATTCATGTTCCAGTACCAAGCAGTTTTGATGACAATGGCCCTATAATACAGTTTGAGATCTGGGAGTGTGATGCCTCCAGTTCTGTTCTTTTTTCTCAAGATTGTTTTGGCAATTCTAGGTCTTTTCTGGTTCCAGATAAACATTTGTAGCATTTGTTCTATTCTCCTAAAAAATGTGCTTGGGATCTTGATGGGGATAGCATTAAATTTGTAGATGGCTCTGGGTAATATATTCATTTTGATGATGTTAATTCTTCCAACCCATGAACATGGAATATCTTTCCACTTCTTTGTGTCTTTTTCAATTTCTTTGAGTAGTGACTCATAATTTTCAGTATACAAGTCTTTCACTTCTTTGGCTAGGTTTACTCCTAGATATTTTATTGTTTTTGTTGCTATAGTAAAAGGAACTGATTTCTGGATTTCAATTTCTTCTAACTTAGTGTTTGCATAGATGCATGCCATTGACTTTTGAATGTTAATTTTATAGCCTGACACATTACTGTATTGCCTGATGATTTCCAAAAGCTTCTTGCTGGATTCCTGAGGTTTTTCCATGTATACTATCATGTCATCTGCAAATAAGGAGAGTTTGACTTCTTCTCTTCCAATCTGTATGCCTTTAATTCCTTGCTCCTGCCTGACTGCTATGGCAAGAACTTCCAACACTATGTTGAATAGTAATGGTGATAGTGGGCAGCCCTGTCTAGTACCTGATCTGAGGGGAAATGCTTCCAGTTTTTCACCATTGAGTATGATGTTGGCTGTAGGTTTGCTATATATAGACTCCACTATCTTCAGGAATTTTCCATCTATTCCCATTTTTTGTAGTGTTTTGATCATAAAGGGATGTTGTATTTTGTCAAAGGCTTTCTCTGCATCTATTGATATGACCATGTGGTCTTTGGTCTTGCTTTTGTTGATGTGATGGATCACATTGATTGATTTACGTATATTAAACCAACCTTGCATGCCTGGGATAAACCCCACTTGGTCGTGATGAACAATCTTTTGATATACTGCTGTATCCGGTTGGCTAGAATTTGTTCAATATTTTTGCATCTGTGTTCATCAGAGATATTGGTCTGTAGTTTTCTTTTTTGGTTGTGTCCCTGTCTGCTTTTGGTATCAGGGTGATGTTGGCTTCATAGAAGCTGGCAGGGAGTATTCCAGTGTCTTCAATCTTCTGGAAGACTTTTAAAAGTAGAGGTATTAGTTTTTCTTTGAAGGTTTTGTAGAATTCATTTGTAAAACCATCTAGTCCAGGACTTTTATTTTTGGGGAGATTTTTGAGAACTGTTTCAATTTCATTAGCTGTGATGGGCCTGTTCATGTTATCCACTTCCTCTTTACTTAGTTTTGGAAGTTGGTAGGTATCTAGGGAATCATCCATTTCTTCCAGGTTCTCTAGCTTGGTGGCATATAGTTGTTCATAGAAGCCTTGCATGATATGTTGAATTTCTGCAGTGTCTGTTGTGATATCTCCTCTTTCTTTTACTATCTGATTTATTTGGGTCTTCTCCCTTTTTTGTTTTGTGAGTCTGGCTAAATGTTTGTCGATTTTTTTACTCTTTCAAAGAACCAACATTTACTTTCGTTGATCTTTTGTATGGTTTTCCTATTCTCAATGTTATTTATTTCTGCCCTATCTTTAGTGATTTCTGTCCTTCTGGTTGCTTTAGGATTCCTTTGTTGTTCTTCTTCTAGGTCTTTGAGATGTGCAATCAAGCTGTTTATTTGTGCCTTTTCTTGTTTCCTAATGTGTGCTTGTATAGCTATGAACTTCCCTCTTAGGACTGCTTTAGCTGTGTCCCAAATATTTTGATATCTTGTATCTTCATTTTCATTGAACTCTCGAAACATTGTGATTTCTTCCTTGATTTCCTCTTTGACCCAGAAGTTGTTAAGAAGTGTACTGTTGAGCTTCCACATTTTGGGACTGTTACTAATCTTTTGTTGATTGTTAAGTGTTAGTTTAATTCCACTGTGGTCTGAGAAGATGCTTGGGATGATTTCAGTGCTCTTGAATTGGCTGATGCTGTCTTTGTGGCCTAACATATGGTCTATCCTTGAGAATGATCCATGTGGATTTGAGTAAAATGTGTATTCCAGTTTCTTGGGATGAATGACTCTGAAAATGTCCAATAGTTCTAGTTTATCTATCTCTTCATTTACCTCCCTTATGTCTTTACTGATTTTCTGCCTGGATGATCGGTCAAGTTGAGAGAGTGGGGTGTTGAAGTCCCCTACTATGATTGTGTTACTGTTAATATATTGCTGTAGCTCTTTCAGTAGAAGTTTGATGTATTTAGATGGCTTCTCATTGGGTGCATAGATATTAATAACTGTTAAGTCCTCTTGATTGACTGATCCTCTGAGCATTAAGTAGTGTCCATTCCTATCTTTTTTAATCTTATGTATTTTAAAGTCTATCATGTCAGATATGAGAATAGCTGTTCCTGCCCTTTTTTGTGGACCATTGGCTTGTATGATAGTTTTCCATCCTTTCACTTTAAGTCTGTGTTTGTCTTGTTGAGTTAGGTGAGTTTCCTGTAGACAACATATTGTTGGGTTGTGTTTTCTGATCCATCTTCCTACTCTGTGTCTTTTAATAGGTGAATTCAGGCCATTGACATTTATTGATATCAAAGATTGAAGATATTTTAACGCCATTCTTGTAGAGTTTTAGAGTGTTTTGATATATGTCCTATTTGTGGTGGTCTGGTTGTTTATAGGAGACCTTTCAGAACTTCTTTCAGGGCAGGCTTGGTGATGGTTGCTTCCTTCAACTGTTGCTTGTCTGAGAAGGTTTTGATGCTTCCATCTAGTCTGAATGACAGTCTAGCAGGATATAGTATTCTTGGCTGAAAGCCTTTCTCATTGAGCACTCGATAGATATCTTGCCATTCTCTTCTGGCCTGTAGTGTTTGCATGGAGAAGTCTGCTCCTAATCTTATGGGTTTTCCTTTGTAGGTGACTCTTTGTTTTTCTCTTGCAGCCTTGAGGATCCTTTCTTTATCCTCATTCCTTTCCATTCTAAGTATGACATGTCTTGGTGTCTTTAGGTCTGGGTTAAATCTGTTTGGGACCCTCTGGGCTTCTTGAATCTTTATGCCTTTGCTGTCTAGACTAGAGAAATTTTCAGCTATTATGGCCTGGAGAATGCTTTCTTCCTCTCCTTCTCTTTCTCCCTCTGGAAAGCCAATAATGCGTATATTGTTTCTTTTGAAGTCATCCCATAGGACTCTGTGGTTGTTTTCAGCATCTCTTAATCTCTTTTTGAGATCTCTTACTTCTTTTTTAGTTGTCTCTAATTCATCCTCAGTCTTGCTAATTCTGTCTTCAGCCTCATAGATTCTATTCTCTCTGCCCTCTACTGCTTTCTGGAGTTCATCTGTTTTGTTGCCCTGCTCTGATACTGTTTTAGCTTGTTCATCTAGTTGCCTTCTTAGCTCAGTGATTTCAGCTTTCAGCTCTCTAATAACCATGAGATAATTAGAATTTTCTTCCATATTCTCATTTGTTGTTCCTGCATTTCTGATTACAATTTTTTCAAATTCTTTACTCACTCCTGTTATTATTTCCTTAGATAATGTTTGGATGTTGAACTCGTTGTTTTGTGCTTCACCCTCTGGAGGACTTTTAGCTGGACTCTTGTCCTGGTTCGAGTCTCCAATATTTTTTCTTGTTGTTTTAACCATTTTATATGTTATGAGTTCCCTTTATCAGTACTTTTCAAATTATTGATCACTATTGCCTGGATTGACTTCTGTCTAAGTAAGTTAATTAAAGGGTTTACAGTGGTGGAAGTTAACAGTTATTTCAATCCCTGAGTTGGAGCTCAGTGGTTTAAAAGTCTTTTTTTTTTCTTCCCTGTAGGCTATGGGAGCCTGAGGGCTTTTAAACTATCAATAGGCGTCTTAGCTTAATCACTGACTCCTGACCAAGGGATAAAGCAGGGTTTGACAGAGATAATCCAGTGGTTATGCAAAGAGACTTTCACAGCCCCTCAGCTATGCCACCGAGGTATAGGTCTTCTCCTGAGTTTCCTGGTTAGATCTCTGTCCCCTGGTGTCCCTCCCTGTTGCTGCTCCAGATTATGAGGGTAGTAGCAATGGAGACTCAGAGTTGCACTTGGTGAGTCTCTGGGGGTCCTCTCCTCCCTTAATCTGTCCCCTTGTTGGTGGAGCAGACTAGAGGTGGTGTCTCAACTGATAAACTGCTGAACTGTTAGCAGTCACTTAATCTCTCCTTAGGCTCCTCTCTCCTCTCTGTCACCAGCCACACGTGTTTGTACTTACGGGTGATTTACTGGGTTCCTGTGATCATTCTAGTCCTGTCTTGTTTTGTCCTGGGTGGTCTCCTTTGGTATTCCTAGTTGATCCGGGAGAGGAGAGGAGAGGAGTGAAAGCGATCTGCTGCTCGTAGCTCCGCCTCCAGAAGTTGAATATGTTTTTTTTTTTTCTTAATTTATTTTTTATTTAAGAAAGGATAAATTAACAAAACCATAGGGGTACAACTCCACTCAATTCCCACCACCCAATCTCCATATCCCATCCCCCCCCCCCATAGCTTTCCCATTCTCTATCCCTCTGGGAGCATGGACCCAGGGTCGTGTATTGCAGAAGGTGGAAGGTCTGTCTTCTGTAATTGCTTCCCTGCTGAACATGGACGTTGACTGGTTGGTCCATACTCCCAGTCTGCCTCTCTCTTTCCCTATTAGTGTGGGTCTCTGGGGAAGCGGAGCTCCAGGACACATTTGTGGGGTCTTCAGTCTATGGAAGCCTGGCAGGCATCCTGATGGCATCTGGAACCTGGTGGCTGAAAAGAGAGTTAACATACAAAGCCAAACAAATTGTTGAGCAATCATGGACCCAAAGGTTAGAATAGTGGAGAGGAAGTGTTGGGGGGGTGTACTCACTGCAAACTCTAGTGTACTTCTGCTTTCAGGTATATATTTTGCACGTGTTTATGGATATGTGTGAACATATGCTCTCTCTCACAGAACCTGGTGTATATCTAGGTTTTGGGACTTTGTTAGAAAGTAATCCACCTGGGATGGAATTAGAGAATGCTATGAAAGGAAAGGTCTCACCCGAGTAATGAAGCTGAAGGGTTGTCATTCCACAACTGAAGTCTCTGAACACAGTCTGAGCTCAAGCACATTCAGGTGGCAATTGTTGCGTTGATTAGGTTGCGATCGGCTGATGCAATATTATTTGATATGGATTGGGAGAGGCCTGTGGGTAATTGGCCCTATCCTAAGGTTCCAGGACTGGGAGAAATATAGGCTCTATAGTGGAGATGTGAGGTTCCTGCTGTCTTAGGGTTCAAAAAGACAATGGATAGTTAATGTTATCATCACATTATTTGGTAATTGGGTTAACTTTGAAAAGTCCTTTTGCTAGGGTTTGCTGTGTAGTACCCAGTATCTTGTATATAGCTGTGCCACTGGTTGCCTCTGATCTACTTGGTCTAGGCTTTTGAGAAGTCCACATATTAAATACACAGCCTATATATTAAAAATCCTCAGTCTGTGTTTTAAAAACTTTGAGACTTACAATTAGTGTTCCCTCTCTCATATTAATTAACTAGTGATTTATATGACTACACTTTACTAGGAGTGTACATAAACACCATTCCCACCACCAAAAGACTGTGTCCCATCCACCCACCCACCCCCACCTCCCACCGGCCCAGGAAGCCGCATATCTACCCCTCTCCACAGGGTTTTTACGTTGGTGCCCTACTTCAATTTTAGTCAGGTCCTGCTTTTAGTTTCCCTTTCACATCTTCTTCCTCAACTTCTGGTGATGAATGGGATCATTCCATACTCATCTTTATCTTTCTGACTTAGCTCACTTAACATAATTCCTTCTAGCTCTGTCCAAGATGGGTCAGAGAAGGTGGTTTCATTGTTCTTGATAGCTGCATAGTATTCCATTGTGTGTATATACCACAGCTTTCTCAGCCACTCATCTGGTGTTGGGCACCTGGGTTGTTTCCAGGTTTTAGCTATTATGAATTGTGCTGCTATGACCATAGGAGTACACAACTCTTTTTGGTTGGGTGTTATGGAGTCCTTAGGGTATAAGCCCAGGAGAATTACTGGATAATATGGAAGGTCCATGTCTATCCTTCTGAGAGTTTTCCAGACTGCTTTCCACAGAGGCTGGACCAATTTACATTCCCACCAGCAATGCAAAAGGGTTCCTCTGTCCCCACAGCCTCTCCAGCATTTGTTGCTGCTGTCCTTTTTGATGTATGCCATTCTTACAGGAGTGAGGTGGTATCTCAATGTTGTCTTAATTTGCATTTCTCTGACAATCAGTGACCTAGAGCAGTTTTTCATATGTTTGTTAGCCTTTTGGATCTCCTCTGAGGTGAATGTTTTGTTCATATCCTCTGTCCATTTTTGGATGGGGTCATTTACTTTTTTGGTGCTAAGTTTGCTGAGCTCTTTATATATTTTGGTGATTAATTTCTTGTCTGATGTATGGCATGTGAAGATCTTCTCCCATTCTGAGAGAGGTCTCTTTGTTTGTTTAATAGTTTCTTTGGATGTGCAGAAGCTTTTCAATTTGATGTAGTCCCATTGGCTTGTTTTTGTTTTAGTCTTTTTGCAATAGGGTTTATTTCATCAAAGATGTCCTTGAGGTTTAGGTGGGAAAGTGTTTTACCAATGTTTTCCTCTAAGTATTTGATTGTTTCTGGTCTGATATTCAGGTCTTTGATCCATTTGGAGTTGATTTTTGTTTCTGGCAAGATAAAGTGGTTCAATTTCATTCTTCTTCATGTTACAACCCAGTTTTTCCAGCACCATTTATTGAAGAGAGCCTCCTTCCACTTAATGCTTTGGGCCCCCTTATCAAAGATTAGATGTCCATAGGTGTGGGGATTGTTTTCTTTTCTGATCTTGTTTTTCAACTTCTGCCTGAGAGTGAGATCATCCCATATTCATCCTTCTGTTTCTGACTTATTTCACTTAACATGAATTTTTCAAAGTCCATCCAAGATCGGCTGAAAATGGTGAAGTCCCTGTTTTTTACAGCTGAGTAGTATTCCATTGTGTATATATACCACAGCTTGCTCAGTCACTCATCTGTTGTTGGACACCTGGGTTGCTTCCACGTTTTGGCTATTACAAATTGTGCTGCCAAGAATATATGTGTACACAGATCTTTTTGGATGGATGTGTCGGGTTCCTTAGGATATATCCCCAGGAGAGGAATTGCAGGGTCATAGGGTAGGTCCATTTCTAGCCTTCTGAGAGTTCTCCAGACTGTTCTCCACAGAGGTTGGACCAATTGACATTCCCACCAGCAGTGCAGGAGGGTTCCTTTGACCCCACACCCTCTCCAGCATTTGCTGCTGTTACCTTTTCTGATATATGACATTCTCACAGGAGTGAAGTGGTATCTCGTTGTTGTCTTGATTTGCATTTCTCTGACAATCAGAGACTTGGAGCATTTTTTCATGTGTTTCTCAGCATTTTGGATCTCTTCTGTGGTGAATATTCTGTCCAAGTCCTCCCCCCATTTTTGGATGGGGTTATTTGTTGTCTTGTTGTTGAGTTTGACAAGCTCTTTATATATTGTGGTTATTAAACTCTTATCTGATGTATGGCATGTAAAGATCTTCTCCCATTCTGTAGGGGGTCTCTTGGTTTGGGTATTGGTTTCTTTTGCTGTGAAGAAGCTTTTTAATTTGATGTAGTCTCATAGGTTTATACTTGCCTTAGTCTTCTTTGTAATTGAATTCGTTTCATTGAAGATGTCTTTAAAATTTATGAGGAAAAGAGTTCTGCCAATATTTTCCTCTAAGTATCTGATAGTTTGTGGTCTAACATCCAAGTCCTTGATCCACTTGGAATTTACTTTTGTATTTGGTGAAATACAGTGGTTCAGTTTCATTCTTCTGCATGTTTCAATCCATTGTTTCCAACACCATTTGTTGAAGAGACTCTGCTTTCCCCATTTAATAGTCCGGCCCCCCTTATCAAAGATTAGATGTCCATAGGTGTGGGAGACAACAGAACTTTAAAAGCATTGGGACTCTTCTATCAGCAGACTGATGATGGTTCTTTGGTAGGAGAGCGGGAAGGTGTGTGTTTATCTGAGTCCTGTGTATGCATAATTTTACTGCTTTGAGCCACTCTTTCTTTCTCTTCCTTCCTTCCTTCCTTCCTTCCTTCCTTCCTTTCTCTCTCTCTCTCTCTCTCTCTCTCTCTTTCTTTGTTCTTTTTTAGGAGGTTAATGGTTTATACTATAGTTGTTAACACATAGATAAAATTTCTTACCTCATCATGATAGCTGTCTACAAAACAGTCTCATTTCCACCATCCAACAGATGCCAAAGCCCACCCTCAGCCTGCCCTCCTTACCTGGAGTCCTTTGCATTAGTGCAATACATTAAACCCAGTCCAATATTTACTTTGTGCTTCCTCTCTCTGTTTTTATTTCTTAAGTTTTGTCCATGTGTGCGTCTCTTCCTGGCTTGTCTCATATAACATGATTCCTTCAAGGTCTATCAAAGATGAGGTAAAGAAGGTGCTATCATTCTTTATGGCTAAATAGTACTCCACTGTGCGCATATACCATAGTTTTCTTAGCTACTCAGGTGTTGTTGGATGCCCGGATTGTTTCCAAATTTGGGATATTACAAATTGTGCTGCTATAAACATCTTTTTGGATGTTTATTTCCTTAGGATATATTCCTGGGAGAGGAATTGCTGGGTCATAGACTAGGTCCATTTCTAGCATTCTGAGAGTTGTTCAGACTTCTCTTCATAGGGGTTGGATCAATTTACCTCCCCACCAGCACTGCAGAAGGGTTTCTTTACTCTCTTCACCTCTCCAACATTTGGTGTTAACTGTCCTCTCTAATGTAGTACATTCTCACAGGAGTGAAGTGTTATCTCATTGTTTTCTTCATTTGATTTATCTGATAATCAATGACTATACATTTTTGTATGTTTATTTTATTTTAATTAGAAAGATATGGAGAAAGACAGAAAGATCAGTGCACTGCTCAGCTCTGGTTTATGGTGTTGCTGGGGATTGAACCTGTGATCTCAGAGTCTCAGGCATGAAAGTTTTTTGCATAACCATTATGGTGTCTTTTCAGCCCTTTGTGCATTTTATTTAATGTTATTTATTTATTTATTATTTATGTATAAAAAGGAAACACTGTGGTCCAGGAGGTGGCACAGTGGATAAAGCATTGAATTCTCAAGCATGAGGTCCTGAGTTCGATTCCTGGCAGCACATGTACCAGAGTGATGTCTTGTTCTTTCTCTCTCCTCCTATCTTTCTCATAAATAAAATCTTAAACAATAAAAAAGGAAACACTGAAAAAAACCATAGGAAAGGGGTACAGCTCCACAAAATTCCCACCACCAGAACTCCGTATCCTATCTTCTCCCTTGATAGCTTTCCTATTCTTTAACCCTCTCGGAGTATGGACCCAATGTCATTGTGGTATGCAGAAGCTGGAAGGTCTGGCTTCTGTAACTGCTTCCCCACTGAACATGGGCATTGACAGGTCAATCCATACTCCCAGCCTGCCTCTTTCCCTAGAGGGGCGAGGTTCTGGGGAATCAGAGCTCCAGGACACATTGTCCCAAAGGCAGCTGGCTGCAGTCAGTGTTTGAGACCAGTGAATCCAATAGGAGTGCCAGTCGAAAGCAGATGTCCATGGAAGAATGCTAGGGGGTGGAGCGTTGTATGAGGAAGGTCCGCTGCCAGAATTCTGCTTTTCTGTAGAGAACTTGACAGCTGCAATTTACTTACTATGAAACAAACTTGTAGCACTCCTATTGGACTTACTGGTCTCAAACACTGACTGCAGCCAGCTGCCTTTGGGACTCTAGGCCGTTCCCCGCCCTCATGCTAGAAAATGCATGTCAGGCAAGTACGCCCCCCAGAGACAGGAAATGTTTTTTTTAAGCTGATAAAGTTTTGCCCACAGAGACAAAAAATGGCCCCCTCAGGCCTTCCCTTGGCAGCACACTGGTTCTTGTTACTCGCTTACATGTTTCTCCATGTTTGTGCCAGTTTCTTTTTTGAAAATGCCTGTACGATATAGGTTTCTGTTCACCCCACACCCCTGATACTGTAGTCATTTAGTTAAAAAGAAAAGGGGGAATTGTTGTATGCTTTACATTGGTTTGGTCTAGCTCTCCCCCTGCCAGGAAAATTGGTTTAGTCCTGCTAGTTTTGCGGATCCGCTTGTCCCCGCCCCAAAAGAACCCTGACAGAGTTTGAGACTTCTTGGCACCGCCATGTAAGAAGGATGCAGGAGAGTTCTGTTTGGTATTAGTTTGGGTTAGTTTATGAATCATTGTTCGTGAATAAAGAAATACAGCTTCCCGGCCCAGCTGCGTGTCTCTGGTCGTCTCTGTTACCCGCCCGTGAAGCCAGCCTGGATAAAACAACATAAAGTCAAACAAGTTGTTGACTAATCATGGACCTAAAGGCTGGAGTAATACAGATGAAGAGCTGGGGGGGGGGGTGTCTCTGTTCTGTAGATAGCTAGTAGGCATATTTTAGTTATATTCCAAAGGGCCTGTGGCTGTACTAGTTTTTTTTTCCCCCCTGAGCCAGAAATCTGAAATGTAGGTGGATCCTAGTTATTGTCTGGGGAGATGATGTCATGGTTGGAAAAAGGACCAGAAAACTGGATCTGAGAAGAGAGTAGCTCCTAAATATAGGAAAGGTATATAAATATTGTTGACTGTAAACCCCGTTGATTTGATCTGATCTGTGGCCCATATTCAGCTTAGGAGGCTATGTGACCTCTGCATCCCTATAGATCTGACCTCACATTTTATGGTTATCAGTAGGAGCATTCAAGCTGCCCCAATATCAGAACCCATCTTTCTCAGGTGTAAGAGTATGTTGTCCAGCCTCTCTTCAGAGGATGGACATTCTTTACCGTTGTTGATCCAAGTTGAGGGCAAGGTTATGGGGGCCCACAAAGGGGTCTGTTTTGTTGTTCCTGATATAGATGACTGGTAACAATGGAGAGAGGGATTTAATCGAGGTCTAGGCCCATCATGTCTGTTTGGGAATCTCGGGACTCCCCAACTAGGGCCCCACTGGATGGGGTGACCTGATAGTGACTAAAGAGTCATCGTTAAAGTATGCCAGTCTCATGCCCTTATTCAGCTTTTGCAGTCCTTTCTTTGATGAGGTTAGTTTTGGAGTGAGTGAGAGAACTGTAATAGGAAATAGGTGAGGAGGGTATCTAAGTCTAAGTAGACACTATTTCATTATGAACTTCATACTGACTCACTGTAGACTATTGTGTAATTTTGCTTTCAGGTATATATTTTGCCCTAATTTATGGATACATGTGAACATATGCCCTATCTCATGGGACCCGGTCTATATCTAGGTTTTGAGACTTTGTTAGGAAGTGAACTACCTGGAATGGAATTAGAGAATCCTATGAGAAAGGAAAGGTCTCACTCGAATAATGCAGGTGAAGGGTTGACATTCCATGCCTGACGTCTCTGGACGCGGTCTGAAGTGAAGCATACTGAGGTTGTACTCGCTGTGTTGATTAGGTTGGGATCAGCAGATGTGATATCATTTGGTATGAATGGAGAGAAGCATGCAGGAAACTGAGGTTCCAGGACTGGGAAACATAGGCTTTATAGAGGAAGTGGGAGATTTCTGCTGTCTTAGAGTTAAAGAAGGCAATAGGTAGTTATTGCTATAATCATATTATTTGGCAATTGGGTTAACTTTGAAAAATCCCTTTGATAGTATTTGCTGTATCATATACAACATCACCATAATTTATGTCCTTTGATATTATTTGTATATAGCTGTGCCACCGGTTGCTTCTGTTCTCCCTGGTCTAAGCATTTAACAGAGTCAACATATCATATCAGCCTGTGGTCTGTGCATTAAAAAGTCTGAGACATTCAATCAATTTTTCCTCTCTCATATTAATTAAATAATGATTTATGGGAGTCGGGTGGTAGCACAGTGGGTTAAACACAGGTGGCACAAAGTGCAAGGACCCGTAGGGATCCCGGTTTGAGACCCTGGCTCCCCACATGCAGGGAGGTCGCTTCACAAGTGGTGAAGCAGGTCTGCAGGTATCTATCTTTCTCTCCCCTTCTCTGCCTTCCCCTCCTCTCTCCATTTCTCTCTGTCCTATCCAACAATGACAACATCAAGAACAACAATAATAACTACAACAATAAAACAAGGGCAACAAAAGGGAATAAATAAATAATTTAAAAATAGTGATTTATATGACTACAGATTAATAGGAGTGTACATAAACACCATTCCCACCACTAAAAGACTGTGTCCCATCTCCCCCACCCACCCCTCCTGCCGAACATACATCCTCACCCTTAACCCAGGGTTTTTTCTTTGGTGTCCTACTCCAAATTTAGTCAAATCCTACTTTGAGTTTCCCTCTCTGTTTTCTTTCTCAACTTCTGTTTATGAGTGGAATCATCCCATACTCATCTTTATCTTTCTGACTTAATTCACTTAACATAATTCATTCTAGCTCCATTCAAGATGGGTCAGAGAAAGTGGGTTCATTGTTTTTAATAGCTGCATGGTATTCCATTGTGTATATATACCACAACTTTCTCAGCCACTCATCTGTTGTTGAGCACCTGGGTTGCTTCCAAGTTTTAGCTATTACAAATTGTGCTGCTATGAACATAGGCGTACACAGATCTTTTTGGTTGGGTGTTATGTTGTCCTGAGAGTATATCCCTAGGAGAGGAATTACTGGGCCATATGGAAGGTCCATGTCTAGCCTTGTGAGAGTTCTCCAGACTGCTCTCCACAGAGGTTGGGCCAATTTACATTCCCACCAGCAGTGCAGAAGCGTTCCTCTGTCCCCACAGCCTCTCTGGCATTTGTTGCTGCTGTCCTTTTTTTTTTTTTTTTTTTTTTTATTTAAGAAAGGATTAATTAACAAAACCATAGGGTAGGAGGGGTACATATGCCCTTCTTACAGGAGTGATATGGTATCTCATTGTTGTCTTTATTTGCATTTCTTTGACAATCAGCGACCTGGAGCAATTTTTCATGTGTTTGTTAGCCTTTTGGATCTCTTCTGTAGTGAATGTTCTGTTCATATCCTCTGCCCATTTTTGGATGAGGTCAAAGTTTGCTAAGCTCTTTGTATATTTTGGTGATTAGTTTCTTGTCTGATGTATGGCATATGAAGATCTTCTCCTATTCTGTGAGGGGTCTCTTTGTGTGGTAGTTTCTTTGGCTGAGCAGAAGCTTTTAAAAATTACTAAAAATTATTAAAAATTATTTTTATTTTAAAATAAAGCTTTTAAAAATCATTTTTATTTAAAAATTATTTTTACTTTAAAAATAATTTGATGTAGTCCCATTGGTTTGTTTCTGTTTTAGTCTTCCTTGCAGTTAGGTTTATTTCATCAAACATGTCCTTGTGGTTTAGGTGGGAAAGTGTTCCACCAATGTTTTCCTCTAAATATTTGATAGCTTCTGGTCTAAAATCCATTGGTAGTTTCTGGTCTAACAACCTTGATCCATTTGGCGTTATTTTTTGTTTCTGGTGAGATAAAATGGCTCAGTCTCATTCTTCTGTGTTTCAACCGAGTTTTCCCAACACCATTTACTGAAGAGAGGTTCCTTCCTCCATTTAATATTTTGGGCTCCTTTATCAAAGTTTAGGGGTCCATAGGTGTGGAGGTTTAGTTCTGGGCTTTCAATTCTGTTCCATTGGTCTGTGTGCCTAGTTTTTGTTCCAGTACCAGGCTGTTTTGATGATGATGGCCTTTATAAATATAGTTTGAGATCTGGGAGTGTGATGCCTCCATTTCTGTTTCTTTTCCTCAAGATTGTTTTGGCGATTCTAGGTGTTTTCTGGTTCCAGATAAATGATTGTAGTTTTTGTTCTAGTTTCGTAAAGAAGCTTGGTAGAACTTTGATGGGTCCTTTGTGCATTTTTTATATCTCTGTTGGCTCTTTGGGTCTACTCTTTGATTAATATTCTGTCCATATACTCTCCCTACTTTTGGATATTTTGTTTCTTTTCTGTTGCTGAATTTGGTGAGCTCTTTCTATATTTTAACTATTAGCCTTTTGTCTGATGTATGGCATGGAAAGATCTCCCATTCTGTAAGGAGTCTCTCTGTCTGGGTTGTGGTTTCTTTTCTTGTGCAGAAGCTTTTCAGCTTGATGTAGTCCTATCGGCTTATTTTTGTTTTGTTTTCCTTGTGATTGGACATTGAGTCATTGAAGATACCTCTAAAACATACATTGAAAAGAGTTTTCCTCTAAATATTTGATAGTTTCTGGTCTAACATCCAAATCCTTGGTCCGTTTGGAGATTACTTTTGTTGGTGGTAAAATGTAGTGGTTCCACTTCATTCTTCTTTTTCAATTCAGTTTTCTCACTACTTGTTGAAGAGACTCTCTTTTCTCCATTTAATAGTTTTTACCCCCTTGACAATAATTATATAACCATAGATGTGGGCGGCTTCCTTCTAGTCAAGCCACTTTTTCATTCACACAGATAGAGAGTGAACATCAGAATGTTCTCCACTGCCATAGTATCTCTTATGTGGTGCTAGACTCCAACCTGGGCCATGTTTATGGTAGTGTAAATACCCTTCCTGGTAACCTATCTCTCCAGTACAGGTTTTTTTTTTTTTTTTTTAATGTTGGAGACATTTTTAATGATTTTAATTTTAAAAAATGTTAAAATGTTTTAAAAACATTAATTTTTGTTTAAATGTTGGAGAACTAAAGTTTAAATCAGTGGGAAAAGAAAAAGGGCTTTTGTGTTCTGAGGATCAGATATTTGATCCAACAGTACTGAGGGTCAATATAGGTGGATGCTTGTGTTGTTATCTAGAAGAATAGCTACATTAAAATATCCCCCAGTGGTTTGGGAGGTGGTGCACTGATAAAGCTTTGGACTCTCAAGTGTGAGGTCCTGAGTTCGATCCCTGGCAGCACACATGCCAGGGTGATGTCTGTTTCTTTCTCTTTGTCCTGTCTTTCTCATAAATAAATAAAATTAAAAGTAAATCCTCTTATCTCACTCTAGAGCCTGAGGAAGATTAGAGTTATAAGACTTCACCACTAACAGAAATAGTCTTAGATTACAAGTCTAAGTTTGGCCTTGGTTTGCAATTGCATACTCTCAAGGAAATACAGAGACCCTAGAATTGCTTGCAGAGACTAGATATGGCTAAAGGCAAATAGAGTTTTAGTCCTAGACATACATGAAACTTTACCAAAGAAATAGCTAAACTTTGTTTTGGGAATGTTACTTGTTTCTTTCTTTGTCAAAGTTCAGCAGACATATTTCTGGGTAGACCAACAGAGTGTGACAGTGGCCTGAAGTGATTTATGGTTCCTCCTAAAACACGGCCCAAGATCAGGACACCCACTAAGTAGCATCTCTTACTTTTTTTTTTTTTTGACTCCAGGGTTATTGTTGGAGCTTGGTGTTGGCATTACGGCAATGTTCTTGGCAGCCATTTTTCTATTTCATTGGATAGGACAGAGAGACACTAAGAGAGGAGGGGGAGGAAGAGAGGGAGAGAGAAAGATAGACACTTGCAGACTGGCTTCACCACTTGTGAAATCAAGAGAGGAGGGGGAGACAGAGAGGGGGAGAGAAAGACGGACACCTGCAGACCTGCTTCATTGCTTGTGGAGCGACTCCCCCTGCAGGTGAGGAGCTGGGGACTCGAACCGGGATCCTTACTCTGGTCCTTGCACTTTGCGCCATGTGCACTTCACCTGCTGCGTTACTGCCAACCCCCACAACTTTCTATTTTTAAAATGCATTTTCATTTTTAAAAATTGTCTTTTTTTTTAATAACAAAAGTGAATTTTATTTGATAAATAATGATTATTTAGAACAGGTCCTGGAAAAGGATGACAGAGAACCTAGTGGTAGTTGTATTGTGTCCATACAACTCCCACCACCAGAGTACGATATCCCATCACCTCCATTGGAAGTTTGCCTATTCTTTATCCCTCTGGAAGTATGGACCAAAGATCTTTATGGGGAGCAGAAGGTGGAAGGTCTGGCTTCTATAATTGCTTCTCTGCTGGGCATAGGCATTGACAGGTTGATCCATACACCCAGCCTATTTCTTTTTTTCTTTTTTTTTTTTTTTAATAATTTATTTCTTTATTGGGGAATTAATGTTTTACATTCAACAGTAAATACAATAGTTTGTACATGCATAACATTCCCCAGATTCCCATTTAACAATACAACCCCCACTATGTCATTCATCATCTTTCATGGACCTGTATTCTCCCCACCCACCCACACACCCCAGAGTCTTTTACTTTGGTGTAATACTCCAATTCCATTTCAGGTTCGACTTGTGTTTTCTTTTCTAATCTTGTTTTTCAACTTTGGCCTGAGAGTGAGATCATCCCATATTCATCCTTCTGTTTCTGACTTATTTCACTCAACATGATTTTTTCAAGGTCCATCCAAGATCGGCTGAAAAACGGTGAAGTCACCATTTTTTACAGCTGAGTAGTATTCCATTGTGTAGATATACCACAACTTGCTCACCCACTCATCTGTTGTTGGACACCTGGGTTGCTTCCAGGTTTTGGCTATTACAAATTGTGCTGCCAAGAACATATGTGTACACAGATCTTTTTGGATGGATGTGTTGGGTTCCTTAGGATATATCCCCAGGAGGGGAATTGCAGGGTCATAGGGTAGGTCCATTTCTAGTCTTCTGAGAGTTCTCCAGACTGTTCTCCATAGAGGCTGGACCAATTTACATTCCCACCAGCAGTGCAGGAGGGTTCCTTTGACCCCACACCCTCTCCAGCATTTGCTGCTGTTACCTTTTCTGATGTATGATTTATTAATTGAATAGAGACAGCCAGAAATTGAGAGGACAGTGGGTGATAGAGAGGTAGAGAGAGAGGTACTTGTAAGACTGCTTCACCCTTTGTGAAGTTTTCCTCCTGCGGGTGAGGACTGGGTGCTCAAACACAGGTCCTTGCGCACTGTAATGTGTGAACTCAGCCAGGCACGCCACCATCCAGTCCCCACAATAACTGTCTTATAAATCATTTCTCTTAACAAAGTCATTAAAGAAGTTAAATTAGGACTAGAGAGATGACTCGCAGTGTGCCCACCTTACCATGAGAGCACTCTGGGTTTAAACCCTGCCACCACACTACTGTGTTGTCTTTCTCTTTTCCTCTTTTTTTTTTCTTCTGTCTATCTGAATAGGAAAGTCTGCCCTGGAGCAGTGAAATCTTGCATGCATAAGATTCTGACTCATGGGGGGAAAAAATAGTAAGATAGAAAAAAAAATTAAAAGGAAATGAAAGAAACATGCAAGCTGCTTAATTCTGGCCAGGTTTTTTTTTGCCTTACGGAATGTCATCTGGAAATTAGAGGCATAAGAATACTAAAATAATAGCACCTACTTCTTGGGTGTGTCAAGAGAGTTAAGTAAAATAATGTAGGTAAAGCTCTTAACAGTGCCTGCCACATGGTGGTTAATTAGGTAGCTTTAATCCTTCAGAATGGTTCCCACCTCCCAGGGCTGAGCACAGTCCAGAGTGTTGGGGGTGGTGTGGGAAGAAGAGCCACAGGAATAGTTCTGAAACCTGAGAAGGGCTGAGCAGCCACCTTCCCCCAGTTTGGACAGGGGATGAGTGGGATACAATTACCAATTCCTGGTTTTCTCTTCACTCTTAGTCGAAAGGGTATAATTTTGATAAGATGAAAGGAGACTTGCGGCTTCGTGATAACAAAGAAAATCACAGGCCACCGTTGTGTGTCTGCATTTCTCTGGATCATCTTCAGGAATCCGGATTAACAGAATGTACAAGAAGGGTAGGGAGGCTGTGGTACACGCCACCCAGACTTGGCCGCCCATCTGGGGGCCACAAGGTGGGAGAGAAACTCCACTCAAGTCTCCTTTGATAAGTGCTGACATTACATGGGGTTCGGAGGGTGGGTGCAAGTGTGATTAGAAAGACTTTCCTGAGCATTGCTGATTTCTGGTGGCTCTGATTTCTGATATTACTTAGTGACAAGGTGAGTTAGGAAAATCAGTTATGCTCCTAGCTCCTTTCTGGAAAAAATCATCAATGCTCATTCAGAGTTTAAATGCTGATATATATTCTTGGACATAGACCTTTACATTGGCCTCTTTCTTTCCCCTTCAAGTCCAGTTACAGTAAAACCAAAGTGGAAATGTCTTCCAAAATTATTTGTGTGTGTTAAACAAAACATATCAACAACACTGGGCAGTGTGGTCTGAGTGGAAAGAGTCTCTTACAGGGGGCTGGGTGGAAGTAAGGCGGGTTAAGTGCACATGGCTGAAGTGCAAGAACCTGTGTAAGGATCCAGTTCGAGCCCTAGGCTCCCCACCTACAGGGGGGTTGTTTCACAAGTGATGAAGTAGGTCTGCAGGTGTCTATCTTTCTCTTCCCCCTCTTTTTTCCCCTCCTTTCTATATTTCTCTCTGTCCTATCCAACAACAATGACAGCAATAACAACAATAATAATAACAACAATGAGAGGCATCAAAAGGGAAAAAATTGCCTCCAGCCATGGACACCTAATCTTTGATAAAGGTGCCCAGACTATTAAATGAGGGAAGGGGAGTCTCTTCGCAGATGGTGTTGGAAATAAATGGGTGAAACATGCAGAAGAATGAAACTGAACCACTATATTTCATCAAACACAAAAGTAAAGTCCAAGTGGATCAAGGACTTGGATGTTAGACCAGAAACTATCAAATACTTAGAGAAAAATATTGGTAAACTCTTTTCTACATAAATTTTAAGGATAACTTCAATGAAACAAATCCAATTACAAAGGAAACTAAGTCAAGAATAAACCAATGAGACTACATCAAATTAAAAAGCTTCTGCACAGCAAAAACCCAAACAAACAAATAAAAAACCACTATCCAAACAAAGAGACCCCTCACAGCATGGGAGAAGATCTTTACATGCCATACATCAGACAAGAGGTTATTAACCAAAATAAATAAAGAGCTTGTCAGACTCAACAACAAGAAAAAATGGCCCCATCCAAAGATAGGAAAAGGACATGGACAGAATATTCACCACAGAAAAGATCTGGAAGGTGAAGAAACATATAAAAAAATGCTCCAAGTTATTGATTGCCAGAGAAATGCAAATAAAGACAACAATGAGAAACCACTTCACTCCTGTGAGAATTTCATACATCAGAAAAGATAGCAGCAACAAATGCTGGAGAGGTTGTGGGGCAAAGAAACCCTCCTGCACTGCTGGTGGGAATGTAACCTGGCCCAACCTCTGTGGAGAACAGTCTGGAGAACTCTCAGAAAGCTAGAAATGGACCTACCCTACCATCCTGCAATTCCTGTCCTGGGGATATATCCTAAGGAACCCAACACACTCATCCAAAAAGATCTGTGTACACATATGTTCTTAGCAGCACAATTTATAATAGTCAAAACCTGGAAGCAACCCAGGTGTCCAACAACGGATGAGTGACTGAGCAAGTTGTGGTACATCTACACAGTGGAATACTACTCAGCTATTAAAAATGGTGATTTCACTGTTTTCAGCCAATCTTGGATGGAGCTTGAAGAAATCATGTTAAGTGAGATAAGTCAGAAACAGAAGGATGAATATGGGATGATTTCACTCATAGGCAGAAGTTGCAAAACAAAATCAGAAAGGAAAACACTAAGCAGAATCTGGATTGGAGTTGGTGTATTGCACCAAAGTAAAAGACTCTGGGGTGGGTGGGTAGAGGGGAGAGTACAGATCCTGTAAAAGGATGACAGAGGACCTAGTGGGGGTTTTATTGTTATGTGGAAAACTGAGAAATGTTTTGTATGTACAAACTAATGTATTTACTGTCTACTGTAAAACATTAATCTACCAATAAAGGGGAAAAATAGAAAGATAGAAAAAATGACTGTGAGAAGCAGTGGATTCATAGTGCATGCACTGAACCCCAGCAATAACCCTGGAGGAAAAAAAAAAGAGTTCTTTACATATTGTATTGAGGTGGCCTTGGAGGGCGGAGCCAAGATGGTGACTTGGAAACAGCAGCTTTCATTAGTTATAAACAGAAGCAGCTTACAACCTGGGATTCTCTGGATAAGGTAGGATACTGGGATTTCTGTAAGAGGGTGAACACGGGCTGGTCAGAGTGACACCAAAATAGAGTTCCATAACTCACTCTTGGGCTGACAGAGGCCAAAAGGACAAGCAAAGGAAAATCTTTTTGGCCTGATTATTTCTGAACTCACCCCTCCCCCCACCCCAGAAACAGCCCCCAGGGGCTGGGCAACTGCTTGTAGCAGGCTTCCCACTGAGCTATTTTCTTTACCAAGATTCCTGGCTCACCAGGAGTGTTATTCCAAGCCTTTATTTTCCTCCTCTTTATTTTTTAGGTGCCTGGAGCTCTATTTGAGTGACAAAATACCTGACCAATCAGAGCCTCAGCCCTGTCTGGGAAAGTCTATCTGGAGGTGTTTTGTTTTGTTTTTAATATTTCTTATAATTGGCTGTCTTTTCTCTGGCTACCTGCAGCCAATCTGGAGCAGTCCAAGCAGCAGACTGACTATTAAGGTCTTTTACTCTATTTTATTTTATTATTATTACTATTATTATATATGCATGTCCCTTTTCCTGCCTCCTTCCTCAGGTTGGCCAAAATTAATTGTTGCTATTTTTCAATTGATAGGTAACTGGGTGTCCTATCCATTGTGAGAGGAACTTATTTCTCTCCCTCTTCCCTCCACTTTCCTTTTTCTATCCTCCTAGCTAATTCAAAATAAATAAATAATTTTTTCCTTTCACTGCTCCTTTTTTTTTCTTTTTCTTTTCTTTTTCTTTTCTTTTCCTTCTTTTGCATGCTGAATTCACTGATACTCATTTGGGAATTATTTTATGGAAGAAATCTGACTCAGAGTGGACTCTCTCTGTGTGTGCATGTCTCTCTTTTCTACTTCCCTTTTTCCTCTTGCTATCCCTAGAATTTACAGTGGACAGGAGATTTGCATAGTTGTCTATTCTTGATCTCCCTTTTTTCCTTTGTCTTTTCCCTTCTTTTTCTTTTGGTTTTGGTTGTTATTTTTTTCTTGGACTGGTGGTACTGTTTTGCTATTGTTGTAATTTCTGAGGTTTCTGACTGCATTAGTGAAAGGGCTTTAGTATAGCATGGCTTGTACTCAAAACACAACAACTAAAGAACTACAGAACAGAAAAATAAAAGCCACATCAATAAAAAAAATGGTTAAATCAAGAACAAATAAAACTGCTACCACAATGAATCAAGACAGGAGCCCAGAAGAAACTCCAAATCAGTCAGAAGTAACCATAGATAAGAAAAGTATGCAAGCAATAATAAACCTAATAATCACAGAAATGAAGACAACTATGGAGGAAAGGGTTATCAGAATTAGGGAAACAACAAGTGAGACCCTCAAGGAAAATACTAGCTACTTTGAGGTAATTAGAGCACTGAAAGCTGAAATAGCTGAGCTAAAAGGCCAGTTAGCAGAACAAGCTAATACTATAACTGAACTGAAAAAAGAAGCTGAGGGAAGGGAAAGCAGAATAACAGAAGCAGAAAATAGAATTAGCCAGACAGAGGATGAGCTAGAGAAAACAAAGAAAGAGGTAAAAGAGCTCAAAAAGAGATTGAGAGATACTGAAAACAACAACGGAGACGTATGGGATGATCTCAAAAGAAGTAACATTCATATAATTGGCCTACCAGAGGAAGAAAGAGAGGAAGGGGAAGTAAACATTCTAGAGAAAATAATAGAAGAAAACTTCTCAGACCTAAACAACAGAAAGGACATTAAGATTCAAGAGGCCCAGAGAGTCCCAAACAGAATCAACCCAGACCTGAAGACACCAAGACACATCATAGTTACAATGAAAAGAAGTAAGGATAAAGAAAGGATCCTAAAGGCTGCAAGAGAAAAACAAAAAGTCACATACAGGGGAAAACCCATAAGACCATCAGCATACTTCTCTACTCAAACTATAAAAGCCAGAAGAGAATGGCAAGATATCTATTGAGCCCTCAATGAAAAAGGGTTCTAACCAAGGGTAATATATCCTGCTAGACTTTCATTCAAACTAGTTGGAGGGATCAAAAGCTTCTCAGACAGGCAACAGTTAAAGGAGGCAACCATCACCAAACCTGCCCTGAAAGAGGTTCTAAAAGACCTCTTACAAACAAGAACATCACCATACTACTTGCCATATATCAGAGAAAATAAAAAAATTATCAAATAATGGCACTACTGTTGTTAAAATTCGGCGGCTCCAGCTGGCCGGGCTAGCTTCACAGGCGGGTAACAGAGACGACCAGAGACATACGGCTGGGCAGGGAAGCTGTATTTCTTTATTCAGGAACAATGATTCATAAACTAAACCAAACTAATCACCAAACAGAACTCTGCTGCCTCTTTGCCCCGCGACGGCGCCAAGCACTCTCAAACTCTGCAACTCTCCAACTCTCGAACTCTGGAACTCTGGAACCCTCTCGGGGTTCCTTGGGGCGGGGCCAAGCGGGCCCGCAAAATTAGCAGGACTGATCCAATTTTCTTGGCGGGGGAGAGCTAGAACAACCCAATGTAAAGCATACAACACACTACAATACATTAAATCCATAATATCAATAAATGTCAATGGCTTAAATTCACCCATTAAAAGGCACAGAGTGGGAGGACGGATTAGAAAACACAACCCAACCATATGCTGCTTGCAAGAATCCCACCTGACCCAACAAGACAAACACAGACTTAAGGTGAAAGGATGGAAAACTATCATACAGGCTAATGTACCACAGAAAAAGGCAGGAACAGCCATTCTTATCTCTGACACCATAGACTTTAAATTAAATAAAGTAATAAAAGATAGGAAAGACCATTACATAATGATTAGAGGATCAATCAACCAATAAGATTTAACAATTATTAACATCTGTGCACCCAATGAGGGACCTTCTAAATACATCAAACACCTAGTGAAAGAACTACAAAAATACATCAATAGTAATACAATAATAGTGAGGTGGCCTTAAACCTAGCTTTCTCTCAATAGTGAAGGGGTGGTTGGGTGGTAGAGCACTTGGCACAAAGCGCAAGGACCAACCCTGGCTCCCCACCTGCAGGGGAGTGTCTTCACAGGCAGTGAAGCAGGTCTGCAGGTGTCTCCCTTTTTCTCCCTCCTCTGTCTTCCCCTCCTCTCTCCATTTCTCTTTGTCCTATTCAACAACGGTGACATAAACAACTACAACAATTATAACTACAACAATAAAACAATAAGGGCAACAAAAGGGAAAATAAACCATAAAAATTAAAAACAGTGAATTAATTAAGGGAATTACTTCTTTCTAAGCTTTCTCTCACCTGTCAGAGAACATTTGGAGAAGAAAGTAGCACTTGCAAGCAGACCCAGGGCATAGTTCAGTGGTAGACCATTGGGCTGTCAGTAGAGAAAATAGAGAGTAGAGAGTATTTTTGTTTGTTTGTTTTTTACCAGAGCATTGCTCAGCTATGGCTGATGGTGGTATGGAGGATTGAACCTGAGACCTGAGAACCTCAGGCATGAGAGTCTGTTTGCATAACCATTATGATATCATTCCTACCCAGTAGTTGATTAGAGCAGAATTTGTATGATTTTGAGTTTTAAATAAATATTGGGATTTCTTATTACTCAGAATATGGCCTATTTTGACAAATGTTTCAAAAGCACATCAATCAAATGTGTACCCAGCTGTTGCTTAAATTGTTCTCTCTCTCTTTTTCTTAATATATTTTTATTATCTTTATTTATTTGGTAGGGACAGCCAGTGTTAGTATTATGTATGTCCACTAATAGCTGTTTTGTGTATTTATATTGCTTAGAAATGTTTACCATTGCTTTCAATTTGGAAGTATGATATACTGTATTCATATTTTCCTTCTCCTATTTTAGGAGATTTTGTACATTGCGTATAGATTATATTCTTAGCAGAAATAAATTTGAAACCATGATAAAAAAAAAGAAAGAAAACTACTGATGAGGCTAGCAAGGTAGTTTAAGTGAGAGGACAGTCGTGAGGACTAACATGATGTTAGAAGAGAGGGAGGATATTTCATTTTATTACTATTCTTCTTTTATTTGATAGGACAGAAAGAAGTTGAAAGGGAAGGGGGAGACAGAGAGGGAGAAAGACAAACACCTGAAGCACTGCTTCGTCACTCATAGCAGACATTTCTCCCTGCTGGTGAGAACTGAGGCCTTGAGTCCCGGTCCTGGTGCATAGTAATGTCTGTGCTCAACCAGGTGCACGACCACCTGTCCCCCAGGTCCATGTTTTAGAAGTAAAATGAGGGAACCTGCAGGTGGACTAAATGAGGAGGAAGAAGACTCCAGGGTAACTAACTCCTAGGCTTATTTTGAGTGATGAATGTTGGTGCCAATTAATAATAGGAAACCAGCTGGGTGGTGGTGGAAGGTAGGTGTAAGGCAGAGAGTCAGAAGTTCTTTTCTTTTTTTTTCCTTTTAAGCAGACCACTGCTCAGCTCTGGCTTATGGTGATGTGGGGGACTGAATGTAGGATTTTGCATCCTCAAGCATGAGAGTCTTTTTGCATAACCATTATGCTATCTATCCCCTAAGAGTCAAAAGTTCTCTATCAGCTGTTTGAAATCAAGTGATCAAGTGTTTTGGTGGGTTGATTTTTTTTGGAGGTCTCTAGTCCACAGGTGGCTGATCAGTTCCAGACCTCAGAGTAGAGTTTGATATGACAACCTCCCTGTGAGAGTTAACAGTGTGGAGAGGATATGTGAAGCCTTCATACTGGGTGCGATTATGTAGGAAGATAATGCAGCTGGGGGGAGGAGGGCAGGAAATGGAGCACCTAGTTGAAAGCATGCACTGCCATGTTGAAGCCTCCAGTCCCCACCTGTTGGGGAAGCTTTATGAGTGGTGAAGCTGTGCTGCAGGTGTCTCTCTACCTCCCTTCCACCTCACAATTTTCCCCTTTCCTATCAAATAAAAATATTAGAAATATAATACAGTTAGGAAAGTTTGCCCATTTTACATAGGATATAGGAGGATGGAACATAAAGGAAGCAGATAAGCCGTGACCAAGGACACAGAGGAAAGACTTTAGCAATCTCTGAAAGGAAGGTTTTAATCTAGTCTCAGTAGGAAGGGATTTATGGAAGTCACAAAAACACTGTCTTTCAGTCAAGTGATATCTGCAGTAATAAAAGTCTACTAACTCTTTTGGCTAGTAGGTGAGTAAGATTGCCAGTTTCTGGAATTGTGTGTTCAAAATCTACTTTTGATATCAGGTAGAGATTGGTCATTGCAGGAGTACAGGCATGAACCTTTCTCCTTTCAAGAATAACTACAGAAAAAAGTCTAAGAGATCTTCAAAAGGAACTCTGTTCCAAATCCTATAAAGTTGGAGCCGAGTAACAAGTTTTTGCATGCAGGGGCATTTTACTAGGTCTTATTGAGCTTTGCAGGTATTTGCACACGCTCCTATTTAAATATTTGTCTCTCCTCCCTCGGAAGCAGATGATCCTGTTCTGATGGGTCTTGGCCACCTCACACAGATTCTTTCTTTGGTCTGTGCATGTTATTGTGAAATTGACGTGTTCCTTGGAGGAGACATGCTCTGTTGAGTAAGAGAAATGTGGCTAAAGAAACATTCTAATGAGGCTGATTAGATGCTTTTATTGGCTGTGACCTTCCTACTTAACTCTGAGAATGACTTCCTTCGGTTTTAAAAGTAAATCATAAATCTAGCATTGTTTTCATTTGGTCTCTGAATTAAATACACACTTACAATGTCACAAGGGTTAGACAGAAAAAAAAAATACCATGAATTTGATTTTTCTCCCCCAGGAAACTAAGAGCAATAAGTTCCTTTAAAATTTCCAGAGGGGGACCCAGGCGATGGTGCACATGGTTAAGTGCATACACTACAGTGTGCAAGGACCTGGGTTCAAGCCCCTGGTCCCTATTTGCAGGGAGAAAGCTTCATGAGTGGTGAAATAGAGCTGCAGATGTTTCTCTGTCTCCCTCTCTATCGCTCTTCCACTCTCAATTTCTGTCTGTCTCTAGTAAAAAATAAATAAATAAAATTAGGGAGTTGGGCAGTAGCACAGCAGGTTAAGTGCACATGGCGCGAAGCGCAAGGATCAGTGTAAGGATCCTGGTTTGAAACCCAGCTCCCTACCTGCAGGGGAGTCGCTTCACAAGTGGTGAAGCAGGTCTGCAGGTGTCTATCTTTCTCTTCCCTCTCTGTCTTCCCTTCCTCTTTCCATTTCTCTCTGTCCTATCCAACAACAATGACAATAATAGCTACAACAAGGGCAACAAAAGGGAATAAATATTTTTAAAAACTTTAAATAAAAAAACTTAATAAATAAATAAAATTAAAAAATATATTAAAAAATTTCCTGATGAAAAGACTGGTGAGAGGAGCTGCATGGAGGAGGGTGAGTCTTTGTTGGAGAGCACTAAACACCAAATCAATTTAACTTTGGTTCTTAGCAACTCTAAAACACCATAATCGTTTGTATATGCCCTAGGAGACCATAATATAATCAAAGCACCTGTCAAGAAATGCTTTGGAAAGGGATTCTTTTGGGCTACAAGGTACTGATTAGTTATCAGATGATCTTTCTTATTTTTTCCTTCCATAAAAATCATAAACTTGAAATCCATCTTCATCTTTATCCTTCCTCTTGATACCTGAAGTATCTTTGCAGTTGTTAGTTTAGACACCTCCGCCATATTGTGCCACCTTAACAGTAACTAAAGGAAAAGAGCTTTTCTTTTGTGATTTTTATTTATCATTATTACCATTTTTTTTAAAAAAATGTATTTATAAATGGAAATATTAACAAGACCATAGGATAAGAGGGGTACAATTCCACACAGTTCCCAACATCAGAACTCCCTATCCCATCCCCTCCCCTGATAGCTTTCCTATTCTTTATCCTTCTGTGAGTACGGACCCATTTTCCATTAAGGGATACAGAAGGTGGAAGGTCTGGCTTCTGTAATTGCTTCCCCGATGAACATGGGCATTGGCAGATTGATCCATACCCCCATTCTTTCTCTCTCTTTGTCTAGTGGGGCAGGGGTCTGAGGAGGTGGGGCTCTAGGACACATTGGTGCGGTTGTCTGCCCAGGGAAGTCCGGTTGGCATCATGTTTGCATCTGGAACCTGGTAGATGAAAAAGAGTTAAGATATAAAGTAGAACAAATTGTTGACTAATCATGAACCTAAAGACAAGAACATTGCGGATGCACCTTTTTTTTTTTTTTTTTTGAGAAAGCTAGTAGGTCTATTTTAGACATATTCCAGGGGGCCCATGAGTTTACTAGTTTTTGCTTGAGTCTGACAGCTAACATGCAGGTGGACCCAAGGTATTGCCTGGGGAGATAGTGTAAAAGTTGGGAAAAGGCCTAGAAAGCTGGATCAGGAAAGAGAGTAGCTGCCAAACATGGGAAAAGTATATAAATATTGTTAACTATAAACTCCTTGATTTGATCTGGGACCCATATTTAGCACAGGAGCCTGTGTAATCTCTGTATCCCTGTAGGTCTAAGCTGGCATTCTGTGTTAATGGCTAGGAACATTCCAGAATGCACTAATTTCAGGACCCATCTTCCTCAAATGGTAGAGGATTTTGGTCCAACCTCCCTTCAGAGAATGGAACATTCCCTACCATTGTTGATCTTCATTTAGGGCAAGGTCCTATAGGGGCCTACAAAGGGGTCCATTATGTTGTTCCTGATGGAGATGACCAGTGACAGTGGAGAGAGAGAGAGACCTGTTAGAGGTCTAGGCCCATCATGTCTATGTGGGCATCCCAGGATTCCCTGACTAGGGCCCCAGGTGATGGGGTGGCCTGGTAGTGACTAAAGAGTCATCATTAAAGTATGCCGGGGCCAGGTGGTGGTGCACCTAGTTGAGCACACATGTTACAGTGTAAGGACCCAGGTTCAAGTCCCTGGTTCCACCTGCAAGGGGAAAGCTTCATGAGTGGTGAAGCAGGGCTGCAGGTGTCTCTCTGTCTCTCTTCCTCTCTATCCAACCCTTCCCTCTCGATTTCTGGCTGTCTCTATCCAATAAATAATAAAGATAATAATAATAAAAAAGTTTGCCTGTCTCTTGCCCTTATCCAGCTTTTGTAGTCCTTACTTTGTCTGACAAGGTTAGCTTTGGAGTGATTGAGGGAAGTGAAATAGGAAGTAGGTGAGGAAGGTATCTAGGTTTAAGTAGAAACTATTTGATTAGGTACTTTATACTATCTTTTTTTTAGGTCTTTCTATTTGCTTACTGTACTTATTGACTCACTGCACACTATTACACACTTTTGCTTTAAGGTATATATTTCCCCCTAACTTAAGGATACATGTGTACATATGCCCTATCTCATGGACCTTGGCCGATATCTAGGTTTTGAGGCTTTGTTAGGAAGGGTACCACCTGAAATATAATTAAGGAGTCCTATGAGCTACGAGAGGTCTCACCAGAGTAATGAAGCTGGAGGGTTAACATTCTGTGCCTGACATCTCTGGATACAAAAAAAGTGAAACATGTCGGTGTGTTGCATTGATTAGGTTGGATTCAGCAGATGCAGTATCAATTGATATGAATTGAGAGAAGCATGCAGGAAAGTGATCCCCACCCCAGGGGTTCCAGGACTGGGAAAAATATGGGTTTTGTAGAGAATGGGGGAGGTTCCTGCTGTCTTAGGGTTTAAGAAAGCAATAGATAGTTATTGCTATAACCAAATCATTTGGCAAGTGGGTTCATTTTGAAAATCCCATTATTAGGATTTGTTGTATCATACAACATAATTTATATAATTTAATGCTATTTATATATAGCTGTATCTTAGAAAGTGATGCCACCAGTTGCTTCTGTTCTCCCTGGTCTAAGCTTATAGGTGATTTAATATTTCAAAGAACAAGTAATTATTATAGATGTATTAACAATTTGAGCCCACTGTTAAAATTCAATCTGATTACCAATTTGAAGTCTTAAGTACTTAGAGTGAAGGAACATATACTCAGAGCTATGGTCTATGCATCAAAAAGTTTGAGACATTCAACCCATTTCCCCCTCTCATATTAATGAAATAGTGATTTGTGAAACTATGAGTTAATAGGAGTGTATATTAACACCATTCCCACCACTGTTTATTTTTAAACAGCTAACATTTAAAAATATACTTTATGGGGCCTGGGTGGTAGCACAGCGGGTTAAGCACATACAGTGTGAAGCACAAGGACCAGCATAATGATCTGGGTTCCAGCCCCATCTCCCCTCCTGCAGGGGGATCACCTCGCAGGTGGTGAAGCAGGTCTGCAGGTGTCTATCTTTCTCTCCCACTCTCTGTCTTCCCTTCCTCTCTCCATTTCTCTCTCTGTCCTATCCAAGAGTGACAAGAATAATAATAACCACAGCAACGATAAAAAAACAACAAGGGTAACAAAAGGGAAAAAATAGCCTGCAGGAGCAGTGGATTTTTGGTGCAGGCACCAAGCCCCAGCAATAACCTTGGAGGAAAAAAAAATATAGATATACTTTATGAGACAGAGAGAGAGAGAGGGAGAGACAGGGAGAGAGAGAGAGAGAGAAGGGAGAGAGATTGAGAGAGAGAGAGGAGCACTATTCAGCTCTGGCTTCTGGTGATTCAGGGGATTGAACCTGGGACTTTGAAGCCTCAGGCATGAAAATCTTGCATAACCAGTAGGCTTTCTCCCCTGCCCCATGACGGTTAACAGTTTTTATTTATTTATTTATTTATTTATTTATTTATTTTTTTATTATTTTTTTTATTTAAGAAAGGATTACTTAACAAAACCATAGGGTAGGAGGGGTACAACTCCACACAATTCCCACCGCCCAATCTCCATATCCCACCCCCTCCCCCGATAGCTTTCCCATTCTCTATCCCTCTGGGAGCATGGACCCAGGGTCATTGAGGGTTGCAGAAGGTAGAAGGTCTGGCTTCTGTAATTGCTTCCCTGCTGAACATGGGCGTTGACTGGTCGGTCCATACTCCCAGTCTGCCTCTCTCTTTCCCTAGTAGGATGGGTCTCTGGGGAAGCTGAGCTCCAGGACACATTGGTGGTGTCTTCAATCCAGGGAAGTCTGGCCGGCATCCTGATGACACCTGGAACCTGGTGACTGAAAGGAGAGTTAACATACAAAGCCAAACAAATTGTTGAGCAATCATGGACCCAAAGCTTGGAAAAGTGGAGAGGAAGTATTAGGGAGGTACTCACTGCAAACTCGAGTATACTTCTGCTTTCTTACTTTGGTGCCATACTCCAAACTCAGTCAATTTCTGCTTTGCGTTTCTACTTCTTCTTTCTTTTTTTACATGCATAACATTCCCCAGATTCCCATTTAGCAATAAAACCCCCACTATTTCATTCATCATTTTTCATGGACCTGTATTCTCCCCACCCACCCACCCACCCCAGAGTCTTTTACTTTGGTGTAATACTCCAATTCCATTTCAGGTTCGACTTGTGTTTTCTTTTCTAATCTTGTTTTTCAACTTTGGCCTGAGAGTGAGATCATCCCATATTCATCCTTCTGTTTCTGACTTATTTCACTCAACATGATTTTTTCAAGGTCCATCCAAGATCGGCTGAAAACAGTGAAGTCACCATTTTTTACAGCTGAGTAGTATTCCATTGTGTATATATACCACAACTTGCTCTGAATGACTCTGAAAATGTCCAATAGTTCTAGGTTATCTATCTCTTCATTTAGCTCCCTTATATCTTTACTGATTTTCTTCCTGGATGATCTGTCAAGTTGAGATAGTGGGGTGTTGAAGTCCCCTACTATGATTGTGTTACTGTTAATATATTGCTGTAGCTCTTTCAGTAGAAGTTTGATGTATTTAGATGGCTTCTCATTGGGTGCATAGATATTAATAATTGTTAAGTCCTCTTGATTGATTGATCCTCTGAGCATTAAGTAGTGTCCATTCCTATCTTTTTTAATCTTATCTATTTTCAAATCTATCATGTCAGATATGAGAATAGCTGTTCCTGCCCTTTTTTGTGGGCCATTGGCTTGAATGATAGTTTTCCATCCTTTCACTTTAAGTCTGTGTTTGTCTTGTTGCGTTAGGTGAGTTTCCTGTAGACAACATATTGTTGGGTTGTGTTTTCTGATCCATCTTCCTACTCTGTGTCTTTTAATAGGTGAATTCAGGCCATTCACATTTATTGATATCAAAGATTGAAGATATTTTAACGCCATTCTTGTAGAGTTTTAGAGTGTTTTGATATACGTTCTATTTGTGGTGGTCTGGTTGTTTATAGGAAACCTTTCAGAACTTCTTTCAAGGCAGGCTTGGTGATGGTTGCTTCCTTCAACTGTTGCTTGTCTGAGAAGGTTTTGATGCTTCCATCTAGTCTGAATGACAGTCTAACAGGATATAGTATTCTTGGCTGAAAGCCTTTCTCATTGAGCACTCGATAGATATCTTGCCATTCTCTTCTGGCCTGTAGTGTTTGTATGGAGAAGTCTGCTGCTAATCTTATGGGTTTTCCTTTGTAGGTGACTCTTTGTTTTTCTCTTGCAGCCTTGAGGATCCTTTCTTTATCCTTATTCCTTTCCAATCTAAGTATGACATGTCTTGGTGTCTTTAGGTCTGGGTTAATTCTGTTTGGGACCCTCTGGGCTTCTTGAATCTTTATGTCTTTGGTGTTGTCTAGACTAGAGAAATTTTCAGCTATTATGGCCTGGAGAACGCTTTCTTCCTCCCCTTCTCTTTCTTCCTCTGGTAAGCCAATAATGCGTATATTGTTTCTTTTGAAGTCATCCCATAGGACTCTGTTGTTGTTTTCAGCATCTCTTAATCTCTTTTTGAGATCTCTTACTTCTTCTTTAGTTGTCTCTAATTCATCCTCAATCTTGCTAATTCTGTCTTCAGCCTCATTGATTCTATTCTCTCTGCCCTCTACTGCTTTCTGGAGTTCATCTATTTTGTTGCCCTGCTCTGATACTGTTTTAGCTTGTTCATCTAGTTGCCTTCTTAGCTCAGCAATTTCAGCTTTCAGCTCTCTAATAACCATGAGATTATTAGAATTTTCTTCCATATTCTCATTTGTTGTTCCTGCAGTTCTGATTATAATTTTTTCAAATTCTTTACTCACTCCTGTTATTATTTCCTTAGCTAATGTTTGGATGTTGAACTCGTTGTTTTGTGCTTTGCCCTCTGGAGGACTTTTAGCTGGACTCTTGTCCTGGTTCGAGTCTCCATTATTTTTTCTTGTTGTTTTAACCATTTTATATAAGTTAAGAGGTTTTTCAATCCCTGACTTGGAGTTCAGTGGTGTAAAAGCCTTTTTTTTTTTTCCCTGTAGGCTATGGTAGCCTGAGGGCTTTTAAACTATCAATAGGCTTCTTGGCTTAATCAATGACTCCTGACCAAGAGATAAAGCAGGGTGTGGCAGAGATAATCCAGTGGTTATGCAAAGAGACTTTCACAGCCCTTCAGCTATGCCACCGAGGTATAGGTCTTCTCCTGAGTTTCCCGGTTAGATCTCTGTGCCCTGGTGTCCCTCCCTGTTGCTGCTCCAGATTCTGAGGGTAGTAGCAATGGAGACTCAGAGTTGTACTTGGTGAGTCTCTGGGGAGTCCTTTCCTCCCTTCAGCTGTCCCCTTGTTGGTGGAGCAGACTGGAGGTGGTGTCTCCACTGACAAACTGTCGAACTGTTAGCAGTCACTTAATCTCTCCTTAGGCCCCTCTCTCCTCTTTGTCACCAGCCACGCGTGTTTGTACTCACGGGTGATTTACTGGGTTTCTGTGGTCATTCTAGTCCTGTCTTGTTTCGGTCCGGGTGGTCTCCTTTGGTATTCCTCGTTGATCCGGGAGAGGAGAGGAGAGGAGAGAAAGCGATCTGCTGCTCGTAGCTCCGCCTCCGGAAGTCTCTCCGTTAACAGTTTTTTAAAGTGCTTGTTATGTGCTTGGAATGAGTTAAACAGAGTTCATGCTGTATTTCTCTTTTTTAAAATTATTTATTTATTTATTTATTATTTTGGGTAGAGATAGAAATTAACACAGAAGGGGGAGATAGAGAGAGAAAGAGAAAGACATCTGTAGCACTGTTTCACAGCTTCTCCCCTACAGGTGAGATCCAGCTGCTTGAACCTGAGTCCTTGTGTACTGTAATGGGTGTCCTATCAGGTGTACCATGATGCAGGGCCTTATTTATAAATCACTTAACCTTTTTTAGGTACTCTTAACCAGTTTCATCACAGGATGTCTGGCCTTTCCCAAGGCCATGCAGTGTTTCATCCTGAAGAGAGGTTTTTCACCAAGGAGACTGGATTCCAAACTACCGACTCTTAGTCAACGCCCCAGGCTCTTTCTGATCATGCTCTTCCTGATATAGCAAACCTATCAGTTCTGTGAAATCTTGGGAATCCAGTTATATTACCACTTAGCCATATGGTAGTGATTTAAAATAGAATTGAGAGGTCCAGCAAAATAGCTCACCTGGAGATCTGCTTAGCTGTGCACTTGACTCTGGTTCAAGCCTGACTCTATTGTACTAGAGAAAGCTTTGGTACTTTCTGGTCTTTTTCTTCTTCTCCTTCTCCTTCTCCTCCTTTCTCTCTCTCTCTCTCTCTCTCTCTCTCTCTCTCTCTCTCTCTCTGTTTTTCTACCTATAAAACCCAGCCCAGAACAGTGAAGTTCTGGTGATGACAAAACAACAACAACAAAGAAACTAATAGAAAAGAGAACTTCTTTTCTCAAGCTCATCTGGAAAATCAATTTTTAGTGTGTAGGGAGGTGTAGTAGGCATTTAAAAAATTTTTTTATTTATAAAAAGGAAACATTGAATAAACCCTAGGATAAGAGAGTGACAACTCCACACAATTCCCATCACCAGAACTCTGTATCCCATCCCTTTCCCTGATAGCTTTCCTATTCTTTAACTCTCTGGGAGTATAGACTCAAGGTCATTGTGGGTTGCAGAAGGTTGAAGGTCTGGCTTCTATAATTGCTTTCCCGCTGAACATGGGCATTGACAGATCAATCCATACTCCCAGCCTGTCTCTCTCTTTCCCTAGTGGGGAAAGGCTCTGGGGAAGTGGAGCTCCAGGACATATTGGTGGGGTTGTCTGTCCAGGGAAGTCTGGTCGGCAGCATGCTAGCATCTGGAACATGGTGGTTGAAAAGAGTTAACATACAACACCGGACAAGTTGTTGACCAATCATGGACCTAAGGGCTATAATAGTGCAGATGAAGAGTTGGGGGTCCTCCATTTTGTAGATAGCTAGTAGGCATATTTTAGTTAAATTCCAAAGGGCCTGTGGCTATACTAGTTTTTCTTTCTTTCTTTCTTTCTTTTTTTCTTTTTTCCCCTGAGCCTGAAATATGATATGCTGGTGGATCCAAGTTATTATCTGGGGAGATGATGTCATAGCTGGGAAAAGGACCAGAAAGCTGGATCAGGGAAGAGAATAGCTCCCTAATATGGGAAAGGTATATAAATATTGTTGACTCTAAACCCCATTGCTTTGATCTGATCTGGGGTCCATAATCAGCTTAGGAGCCTATGTGACCTCTGCATCCCTGTAGATCTGAGCTCACATTCTGTGGTCATGAGTAGGAACATTCCAGGCTGCCCCAATATCAGAACCCATCTTTCTCAGGTGTAGCATAGAGTATGTTGTCCAGCGTCCCTTCACAGGATGGAACATTCTCTACTAGTGTTGATCCAAGTTAAGGGCAAGGTCCTATGGGGGCCCACAAAATGATCTATTGTATTGTTCCTGATAGAAATGACCAGTAACAATGGAGAGAGGGATTTATTCGAGGTCTACGCCCATCATGTCTGTTCGGGAATCTCAGAACTCCCTGAATAGGGCCCCAGATGATGGGGTGGCCTGATAGTGACTAAAATGTCATCGTTAAAGTATGCCAGTCTCTTGCCCTTATTCAGCTTTTGCAGTCCTTGCTTTGATGAGGTTAGCTTTGGAGTGAGTAATAACTGTAATAAGAAATAGGAAATAGGTGAGGAGGATATCTAAGTCTAAGTAGACACTATTTCATTATGAACTTTTTACAGACTCACTACAAACTATTGTGTAATTTTGCCCTAATTTATGGATACATGTAAACATATGCTCTATCTTACAGAACATGGTCTATATCTAGGTTTTGGGACTTTTTTAGGAAGTGAACCTCCTGGAATGGAATTAGAGAATACCATGAAAGGAAAGGTCTCACCCAAGTAATGAGGGTGAAGGGTTGACGTTCCATGCCTGACGTCTCAGGACACAGTTTGAAGTGAAGCATACTGAGGTGGTACTCACTGTGTTGATTAAATTGGGATTGGTGGATGCAATATCATTTGGTATGAATTGAGTGAAGCAAGCAAGAAAGTGAGCCCCACCCTAGAAGTTCCAGGATTGGGGGAAACATAGGCTCTATAGAGGAAGCGGGAGGTTCTTGCTGTCTTAGGGTTTAAGAAGACAATTGTTATTGCTATAATCACATTATTTGGCAATTGGGTTAACTTTGAAAAATCCCTTTGTTAGGATTTGCTGTAGGAAAGGAAGAGAGAAACTGTGAACTGGTGACAACAGTCTTGACAATCAATATTTTCTCCAAAAGTGATCTTAAAAAAGAAGAGTAAGGGTAAGTAGGGCACCAAAGTAAAAACCCTGTGGTGAGGGGTAGACATGCAGCTTCCTGGGCCAGTGGGGGGTGGGAGTGGGTGGGAGGGATGGGTCACAGTCTTTTGGTGGTGGGAATGGTGTTTATGTGCACTCCTAGCAAAATGTAGACATATAAATCAGTAGTTAATTAATATGAGAGGGGGAAAATCAATTGTATGTCTCAAAGTTTTTCAAAACACAAACTGAATCTTTTTAATATATAGGCTGTGTATTTGATATGCGGACTCTCTCAAAAGCCTAGACCAAGTAGATCAGAAGCATCCAATAGCACAGCTATATACAATATACTGGGTACTGTACAGCAAATCCTAACAAAAGGACTTTTCAAAGTTAACCCAATGACCAAACAATGTGATGATAACATTAACTATCGATTGTCTTTTTGAACCCTAAGACAGCAGGAACCTCACATCTCCACTATAGAGCCCCTACTTCCCCCAGTCCTGGAACCCTTGGATAGGGCCCACTTTCCCGTATGCCTCTCCCAATCCATACCAAATAATATTGCATCTGCCGATCACAACCTAACCAACACAACGATTGCCACCTCAACATGCTTCACTTCAGACCGTGTCCAGAGACTTCACATGTGGAATGACAACCCTTCAACTTCATTACTCGGGTGAGACCTTTCCTTTCATAGTATACTCTAATTTCATCTCAGGTGGTTCACTTTCTAACAAAGTCCCAAAACCTAGATATACACCAGTTCTGTGAGAGAGAGCATATGTTCACACGTATCTGTAAACTACTGCAAAATATATGCCTGAAAGCAGAAGTGCACTAGAGTTTGCAGTGAGTATCCCCCTAACATTTCCTCTCCACTATTCCAAGCTTTGGGTCCATGATTGCTCAACAATTTGTTTGGCTTTGTATGTTAACTCTCTTTTCAGTCACCAGGTTCCAGATGTCATCAGGATGCCGGCCAGGCTTCCCTAGACTGAAGACCCCATCAATATGTCCTGGAGCTCAGCTTCCCCAGAGACCCACCCTACTAGGGAAAGAGAGAGGCAGACTGGGAGTATGGACCGACCAGTCAACGCCCATGTTCAGCAGGGAAGCAACTACAGAAGCCAGACCTTCTACCTTCTGCAACCCGCGATGATCCTGGGTCCATGCTCCCAGAGGGATATCAGGGGAGGGGGTGGGAAATGGAGATTGGGTGGTGGGAATTGTATGGAATTGTACCCCTCCTACCATATGGTTTTGTTAATTAATCCTTTCTTAAATAAAAAATAAACAATAAAAAAAAAGAAGAGTAAGGAAGAGGAGGAGAGGGAGGCTATTAATATGATCCCACAGCATTATGTTTATTATTATTATTATTTTACTGCCACCAGGCTTATCACTAGGGCTTGGTACTGGCAGTACAAATCTACCACTCCTGGAGGCCATCCCCCCACCCCCATTGTTTTTCCTTTCTATTTTATTTTGATAGGACACAGAGATAACTGAAAGGGAAGGGGAGGAGAGAAAAATAGACACTTGTTAATCTGCTTCATCACTGGTGAAGCAGCCACCCTGTAATAGGGAGCAGGGGCTCAGACTGAGTCCTTGAGCACTGTAACATGAGCACTTAACTGGGTGCACCACCACCTGCCCCCAAGATGCTGGTTTTTCAATCATCCTTTACTCACTACTCTGGTGACAGAACATAACCACTGAGATGCAGACTTGGACTCTTGGGACTGAGAAATGCAGCAAGACAAGCAGTAGCAAGATATCAACTCCTACCCAGGAGTGTAGGCAGCCAAAAGAAACTCAGAAGACTGATACTCCAGGAGTCGGGTGGTAACACAGTGGGTTAAGTGCATGTGGCGCAAAGCACAAGGACATCTGCTGATCTCAGCCTAATCAATGCAATGAATACCATCTCAGCGTGCTTCACTTCGGACTGTATCCAGAGACGTCAAGCGTGGAATGTCAACCCTTCAACCTCATTACTTGGCTACCAGGTTCCAGATGCTACCATGATACCAGCCGTACTTCTCTGGGCAGACGACCCCACTAATATGTCCTGGAGCCCTGCTTCCCCAGAAACCCACCCCACTAGGGAAAAAGAGAGGCAGGCTGGAAGTATGGATCGACCTGCCAGTGCCCGTGTTCAGTGGGGAAGCAATTACAGAAGCCAAACCTTCCACCTTCTGCACCTCATAATGACCCTGGGTGCATGCTCCCAGAGGGTTAAAGGATAGGAAATCTATCAGGGGAGGGGATGGGATGGGATAGGGAGTCCTGGTACTGAATATTATGTGGAATTGTACCCCTCTTATCCTATGGTTTTGGCAGTGTTTTCTTTTTATAAATAAAAATTAAAAAAAAAGAAAGGCCAGCAAAATGAAGGGAGTACTATTGAGGGGAGGCATTGGGCAAAATAAAGGGACAGAGGACACCTTTATCAATTTTACAACTTTCTCTGCTTTTATAATTATTGCAAAATAAGATCAAAGGGAGGGGACATTTCACCTCACCGAGATTGCCACCATTAATATTGCAGCATGCTTTTTTTCATCATGTGTATACGTGTCTACAATTTGTTGTAATTAGCAAGGCATAATAAATTGAATGAGAGCTAATTGGAGTTAGTCATTCTCATGAAATGGTTTCCATCTTTATGAAAGTTCCACAATTCATTATCTTTATATCTATAGACTTGGAAAGAAAAATAAGATGGGACCATAGGAAAAAAAAAAAGGGGGCAAATATATACAAATATAGACAGATAGTTGTAGAAATAATACTTAACCCATATCTGCAACCTTAAGAGAACTGCTGTAGTTTGCAATGAGTGGACTGGGGGTTCAGAACTCTGGTGGTGGGAGCAGTGAAAATTATTATCAATAATAATTATTAAATCCTATTATCTTGTAATTTTGTAAATAAATATTAAATCACTAATCAAATTTTTTCAAAGTGCTTCTTAATTTTATTTATTTATTTTGGATAGAGAGACAGAGAGAAAGTGAAAAGGAAGGGGGAGACAGACACACAGAGAGAAAGAATGGTCCAGGAGGTGGCTCAGTGGATAAAGCACTGAATTTTCAAGCATGAGGTCCCAAGTTCAATCCCTGGCAGCACATGTACCAGAGTGATGTCTGGTTCTTTATCTCTCTGCCAATCTTTCCCATGAATAAATAAATAAATTTCTAAAAGAGAGAGAGAGCTGCATCACTGCTTCATTGCTTCTGAAGTTTACCCCCTGAGAGTGAGGACGGGTGGCTTAAACACAGGTGTCCTTGTGCATGGTAGCGTGCAGTAATGGGTGTGCCACCAGCCAGCCCCAAAGTCCTTATTTCCAGTTCTTCCAGAAAGTCTCTCTGCACTGAGGGTTTCAGAAGCTTGCCATTTTGGTAGGAAACAGTCCTTACATAAAATTGACTAAGAAGGCTGATAAATGGAATGAGAAAAATCATGGGGTATAGAAGAATAGCTATGAGTAATCCATATGCTGGACACAGATGAAAAGGAAGGAGGTGTGGTGAAGTGTATGGGATACAGGCCTACACTTAAGCTCAATATTCCGTGCCGCCTTCACAGCTGAAACCAAAGTGCCTAGAACAAATCCACCACAAATGCCCCTCCCCCCTTTGCTTTGGTGGATGACATGCCTTTGCCAAACAATCCTCCTCATCACAAAGACCAGGCAGAGTGATTGCTTATTCCTGAACACCAATTTTCAATTCCCTGCCAGTCCAAGAATTCATTCAAACAAGCCAGTGGCATACTTTTTTTTTTTTTTTTTGCTTCCAGGGTTATTGCTGGGGCTTGGTGCCTGCACTATGAATCCATTGCTCCTGGTGGCCATTTCCCTCCCTTTTATTGGCAAGGACAGAGAGAAATTGAGAGGGGTGGGGGAGACAGAGAGAAGGAGAGAAAGATAGACACCGGCAGATCAGCTTCGCTGCTTATGAAGTGACCCCCCCCCCAGCAGGTGGGGAACCGGGGGCTTGAACCAGGATCCTATGAGCTGGTCCTTGTACTTTATATCATGTGCACTTAACCCAGTGCCATGTCCTGGCCCTTGGCATACTCTTTGGGGAACCAAAAGGCACCCTGCCCTAGTGATGCTACAAAACTGATCCCCGCAATTCCTGGTTTACTCTGCTCTGAAGGGCGGCTCCTGTGTGGCTGTGGCCGCAGTGTTCTCCTCCTGGTTGTGAGGATATGATTAAAAAGAGCTGCCCACGACCTCACCAATGCGTCCCAAAGTCTCACCTCTCCCGAGCTCCACCCTATGAGGGAAAGATAGAAACAGGCTGAGAGTATGGATTGACCTGCCAACATCCATTCTAGTGAAGAAGCACTGACAGAAGCCAGACCTTCTACCTTCTGCACCCCATAAAGAATTTTGGTCTGTAGTCCCAGAGGGACAAAGAATAAGAAAGTTTTGAGTGAAGAGGATGGGAGATGAAACTCTGGTGATGGGAATTGTATGGAATTGTACCCCTGTTATCTTACAATCTTGCTAACCATTATTAAAATTACTAATAACAAATAAAAAGAGAGAGAGAGAGAGAGAGGTCCACTTCATCTATCTGGTGCCCCTAGTGAATATTTGGCCAACCCTGGGGTGGGACTCCTTTCTTCACCCATGGGAGTCAGTGGAGGGGAGGGCAGATGGTAATTAATTCAGTGAAATACTGGTCCAGTGTAGTCAAGGGGCCCTATAGCCTGGGGCAAGGGCTATGTTTCCTTGTCTTCATGCATAAGATAGAAGTTGCTGGAACTGGGTGCGTCACTGCTATTTGCTTTACTGACTTGCATCCCCTCCCTCTGTGGAGTGAGTGTCAATAAATCCTGGGTTTGCTTCTCAGGGCTGGCACCACCAGTGTGGGAAGAATAGCCTGACCATGACATGCCACAGGTTGGAGGGTGTCCATTTCCAAAGGGTTGCACAAGAATTGGGGTTCAGAGCCAGGAGTATGGAGTATGTAACCGACTGGCTACATAGAGGCCACAAGAGGAAGGAAGATCATTATCTTGGAGCGTTCCTATTTTCTTGTTAGTGAGGTTTTTCCACATTAAATGTGCAAAAGGCCATAATCACCAGCATGCATTCGCGTTCTAGGCATATTTGAGTAATTCGGAACAGACGCTTTATATCCAAAGGGGCAAATAAAAGGAAAGGCTAGGAAAACAAGCTACTGAGATTATCTTTCCTTCAAGAGCCAAAGGAATGAGAGTAAATAACTTCATTAAAGAAGAAAGTATCCACAGCTCTGTTCGGGGATCATTATTCGTATGTGTCCTTTCAAAGACCCCCCTTTTTTTCTTTGTAATTATAACACTTCCTATTTGGGGAGGAGAGGATTGAACCCCATAAAGTATAGCTCCAGCTTAATATTTATTGAAGATGAGAGGAGGCAACGTGGACATTATTGTTTCCAAATACTTGCTAAGTTAGTGGGCATTTCTTGCCAGAAATGGGATGTGACATCAAGTTCCTTGTTATGCCTTTGTTACAAGGTAACACCCCTTTCTGCCCCTGGGACCGATGTGGATAATGCAGGTGATGGTCACCTCACACAGCTGGTGGAGGTGGCAATAGGAGAAAACACTGCTTTTCCTCAGCAGGATCTCACAGACTGGTGGTTTCTTAGAAAGGGCCACCTTAGGGGCCTGGAAGTGGCGCACTGGTTGAATGTACTCTACCATGCATAAGGATCCAGGTTCAAGCCTCCAGTCCCCACCTGCAGGGGGCAAGCTTTAGAAGCAGTGCTGCAGGTATCTCTCTTCATCTGCCTCTCGATTTCCCCTTTCTCTCTCAATTTCTCTGCCCTAATAAATAAGTAAAATAAACAAATCTTTTTTTAAAGGACCACACTGTCTGAGAAATAAATCATATATGTAATTCCAGAAAGCAAGGGTCAGACAAGAAGTAACTCTTGCTCAGTGAAGTTCAAGAAGGTTGCCATGTGAACCAGACCTCCAACATCTGGGTCCATCACTGACAGATGCTGTGAAGTGTGTGCTGATGCCCCTCCATTTTAAATTTGATTTATTTATTAATAAAAGAGATAGGAGGAGAGAGAGAAGAGAACTAGAGCATCATATTGGCACATGTCACCGGGGATTGAATTTGGGACCTCCTGCTTGAAAGTCAATTACACTGTGTCATCTTCTGGACCACACCACCTTTCTTTTTTTTAATATTTTTATTTCTTTATTATTGGACAGAGAAAAGGAGAAACTGAGAGGGGAAGGGGTAATAGAGATGGGGGAAGAGACAGAGAAATACCTGCAGCCCCGCTTCATCACTCATGAAGCTTTCCCTCTGCAGGTGAGGACCAGGGTCTTAAACCTGGGCCCTTGTGCTCTGTAATGTGTGGGCTTAACCAGGTGTGCCACTGCTTGGTCCCCATACTCTCTTTAAGGGAAAGATGTTACAGCACCAAAGCACCAAAGCTCTCCTCAGTGCTGTAGTACTGTATGGGGGCTTGAACCTGGGCCTTGCTCAGGCAAAGCAGGCAGCATGCCAGGTGAGCTATCTTTCCAGCCCCTGTGGTTACCTTCTTTTTCTGAGTAGCTATAATTACTTGAAGTTTGTTTTTATGCCACATGCATCAGATGCTTCTCAGCCGCCTCTAGTTGGGAATACTTTCGCTTTACTGACTGTAAACAAAAGGAAGCGGTGCCATTTGTATGCAATGTCATCGGCATATGACAGACTATAGAATAGCATGTAAACATGCCAGAAATTGTGGGAACTGGAGCTTATTTAAAGGAAAGTCTGGAAGAAATAGTTCCTTTTGCTTTTTTTCCTGTTCTCCTACTTGCTGCCTTTGGTGCCTGATCTCTTGCACCTGATGCTCCTGGGACCCAAGTGTCATGGAAACTGAATGCTGGTGAACAAAGTCTAAGGACTCGCAACTCATGCTGCATGGATGGCTAGTCTTTTCTCTCTTGCTGTTTTCCTTAGCATGGTTTTTAAGAGCCTAATAAATCTGCTGATTTTATAAACCCTGCAAAAAGAGCCCTTTAACATATATATATTACAAAAGCCTCTGTTTTTCCAACTTTCCCAGCTGGTTAACCATAGGTATTTTGAGTTTATTTTTCCCTGTCCTGCTCTTGATGGGCAAATATATTTTTAAATTTTTGTTTTATTATTATATTTTATTATTATTATTTTTTGAGAGTACTGCTCAGCTCTGGCTTATGCTGGTGATGGGGACTGAACCTGGGACGTCAGCCTCAGGCATGAAAGTCTGTGGCAGAACATCTATGTTTTCTCCTAGGCCCTAGATTTCTGTTTTATAGACTCACCTTCACTATAACTTTCTCACTCAATAGTGGCTGGAAGTACTTATTAGCCCAGTTTCCCTGGATCCCGCTTTGTGCAGTGAGGGCTGGGCAAGTCAGTAACGCCACTCCAGTGTGTCCAGCACACAGGAAGCCTAAACTGGTGTCATTGGCCTTCTTTCTAGAGGACATTTTAAGATGGTGAAGTTTGACTTTGAAATTTTCTCATCTCTCACCTATAAGTGATGTTTTATTCTCTTCTATAGAAGCTTCAAATGCCCTGAATTCCGTTTACTCAAATCATTTTATTGAGGAAATAATGTTTTACAGGATAGTTGACACATGAGTATGGCTTCTCTTTCCCTCTCTTTCTTTCCTTCCTCCCTCCCTTTCTTCTTTTCTTTCTTTCTTTCTCTCTTTCTTTCTTTCCTTTTCTCTTTTCCTTTTCATCCAGGGTTATCACTGGGGCTTGGTGCCTGCATTAGAACCTACTGCTTCTGTGACCATGTTTTCAATAAGACAGAGAGAAATGGAGAGAGGAGGGGAAGATAGAGAGTGAGAGAGAAAGAGAGACACCTGCAGACCTGCTTCATCACTTGTGAAGCAACCCTCCTGCAGGTGGGGAGCCAGGGACTCTTACCAGGATCCTTGAGTTGGTCCTTATGCTTCGTACTATGTGAGCTTAACCTGGTACACCACTGCCTGCCCCCCTCACATGGGTACAGTTTCTTACCACCCTGTGCTAGGTATCTGTAAACCACTCCCACCACCAATGAGAATCCCTCTGCACTGTGGTATTCTGGGTACCTCACACCTCCTCCTACCCCACTCCCACTCCCACTCCAGGGTCCTTTGATTTGCCACAATACACCCCACCCAAGCTTCACTCTATGCTTCCTTTTTCTTTTTCTTCCTTTAAAAAAATTTTTTTTTTGGATAGAGACAGAAATTGAGAGGGAATGGGGAGTTAGGGAGAAAGAGAGACACTTGGAGCTCTGGTTCTCTGCTTGTTAAGCTTTCCCCCTGCAGATGGGGACTGGAAGCTCGAACCTGGGTCCTTGTGCATTGTTTCCCTTCTCTTGCCTTGTTTATGAATGATTCCCTTTTGTCAGTGATTTGGGGGCAGAGTCTCTCAAGAAAGGAGAGGAAGGACGATTTTGGCTTATAGAGAATATGCAAGCCCTAGAAATCTCTGCCAGAGGAGTGTGAACATCTCCTTATTCAATAGTGAGAACTTTAGCAGGACCTTGGCAGCTATGGGGCCAAACCTCACCATTGGAGGTTAAGAAATTCTTGCTTCCACCAAGCAGAGTAATATTTAGTAAAGTCAAGTAACTGAAACAAATGTGTGAACAACTGTAGAGAGTAATGTGTTTTGGTTTTCATAAAGGTGCGGGCAAGCTAGTTTGGGTCAGTTCAACTGGAGAATTCGTCTCTGAGCCTTGAGCTGGCTGGGGCTAATCAGCCATCCCATGACCATCAGCCAAGTTGGGAGAAAAACTCTCCTGTGTGATGCAGGTCTGGATTTGACAGCAATGTCTTACTTCCCTTGCTTTTCTTCAGGATAAGAGCAAGCGCAGAGAGAAAGAGGGAGGTCTGGTAGGGATGGATGTCTTTGAAATCTGAATTCTACAGAAGCTCCTCTTTTGATACTATGAACCACATCCCATCTCAGCTTCTGAAATCCCACTTTTAGTTGGGTTCTGTCACTCGCAATCAAGAACATTCTAGTTAAGGCAGTAATGGTGCCATCCACCAAGTTTTGCACTGTATGGAGCATTTGGCTGAACCTTGCATTTGATCATAACACTGAACTTTACCTCTTGTTTCCCAATGATTTTACTCACAAAAAAATATATTTTTATACAACTGAAAAGACAAAGGAATTCTGTTCCTAGTCACTACTTCTTCTGCTTTTAAAAATATTTATTATTTGTTTATTTTGAGTAGAGATTGAGAGGGGAGAGAGAGGGAGAAGGAGACGGGGGCGGGGAGAGAGAGAGAGATCGAGAAGTCATAGCACTGAAGCTACTTCCAGTGGGGGTGAGGCCACACACACACACACACACACACACACACACGGAGGTGCAGAGAGGCAGAGAAACAGACAAAAAGAGAGAACTTCTCAGCTTTAACATAAGTTAATGCCATGAAAAACAAGATTAGAAAAGAAAACACAAGTAGAACCTGAAATGGAATTGGCATATTGCACCAAAGTAAAAGACTCTGGGGTGGGTGGGTGGGGAGAATACAGGTCCATGAAGGATGATGAATGACATAGTGGGGGTTGTATCGTTAAATGGGAATCTGGGGAATGTTATGCATGTACAAACTATTGTATTTACTGTTGAATGTAAAACATTAATTCCCCAATAAAGAAATAAACTATAAAAAATAAAAAAAAAATAAGTTGATGCCAGATTGAAGTGTGGCCTGTGGGGCCTCAGGCATGAATGTTTTGTGCTTTACCAGGCTGTGCTGTTGTCCTGGATGAGGGAGGTCCTATGATGCCTTCCACAGACTTATCATCCCAGGACAGTGATATGTGTGTGTGTATATATATATTGTCTTCTTCTCCAAGACAGGACTAGGAACTGCAAGGTGGGAGGTTAAATAGCTGTTAGTTAAAAAAAATAATCTGACTTTGCATCAACAAATCTCAACCACCATCTGGCTCCCTAGAGACCAGTGTGTGTGTTCTTTGCTCCTCTCTGTTACCAGAAGCAGAAGCTCATGCAGTTGACTTAACAGAGCATTGTTGTTTGGAAACCATGGGAATAAGGACAAAGGCATCTTCCCCATAGGGCATAGCTGTATAAGCACCCACAGAGATCTGGGTTTATGTGCAGTGTATCTGGTTGAGGCATAAAAAGATCTAGTAGCTAGATTATTCTGGTGTCCCCTCAGCAGCACAAACACCCTATTGCCATGTCCAGATAGGGTCTGTCTGTTTTTGTATTTATTTATTTATTGCTTATTTATTTATTATTGGATAGAGACAGAAACTGAGAGGGGCTGGGGAGATAGAGAAGGAGAGAGAAAGAGAGAGACCTGTAGCTTTATTTCACCATTTGTGAAGCTATTCCCCCTGTGGGTGGGGATGAGGGGCTTTAACTGGGGTCCTTGTGCATTGTAGTGTGTGCACATAACCAGATGCACCACTGCCTGGCCCCTGTTTTTCCAAACAGCTTCTTCACCTTCTGCTCCTTCTCCCTTTATAATACCTTCATTCCTCACCACACTCCACAGAGCAGGATCTGACTAATTTACAAAGTCATTGTCAGTCCAGATGGGCAGCTATGCCCCCAAACCACACCCAGGTGACAAGATGATACCCTAAGTCAGGGGCAGGGAAAGTATTTTCCGCTGAGGACTATTTGGATATTTTATTTCTATTTATATTTTTAAGTATTAATTTTTTTATTGTCTCTATTTATTGATTGGATAGAGACAGCCAGAAGTCAAGAGGGAAGGGGGGTGATAAAAAGACAGAGACACCTGCAACACTGTTTCATCACTCACAAAGCTTCCTCTCTGCAGGTGGAGACCAGGGGCTTGAACCCAGGTCCTTGAACATTGTAACTTGTGCACTCAATCAGGTGCACCACCACATGGCCCCATATTTGGATATTTTAAAAATTTTATCTATTTATTATTTATCGGATAGAGACAGAGAAATTGAAAGAGAAAGAAAGAGAGAGAGAGAGAGAGAGAGAGGGAGAGAGAGGAGGGAGGAGAGAGCGTTAGCTGCAGCATTGCTTCACACTAGTGAAGCTTCCCTTCTTCAGGTGGGGATCAGGGGCTTGAACCCGGGTCCTTGTACATGTGTGCTCAATCAGATGCACCACCACTTAGCCTTTATAACATCATTCACAGGCCATACAGAAGTATCAGCCTAAACATTAGCTCTTAATGTTGCTATGAAAAAAAATTGTCTAGATTTATTGAATTTCTAGTCCTACCTGTGGCTGCTTTGGTAGGGCCCTACCAAATAATTTCACAGGTAGGTTGGCTCTTATGCTGGACTTTCCCTACCTCTGCTTCTGGATAGGTTGCCTCAGATCAGTTCGTCACCCTGGCCAGACAAGAGATGACCAGGGTATAGGGGTCATGGGGGCTGTGGTTGGTTCCTAGGAGAAAGTTCCTGGGAGCCTCTGTATGTGTGTAGGTCGCAGAAGGAGGGTTTGCTGACTCAATACACCATGGTTCTACTAATAATAGTCAACACATACAAAAACAAGTTTAGTTGGGGATATAAGCTGTCTCTTTCCTGAAAGTATCTTAAGTTTCACTCCTTCTGCCAATTCAAACTCCATACGACTGTTCGTGTAATACCTATTAAATCACATCAAGGTAACATTGCTCAGTGGTTTTTCTATTCCTGTCAGGCTGACATCTTAACTCTTTAGTACGGTAGCCAAGACTCTGAAGATCTATTTGCTGCCTTTCTCACTGATCTCCTTCACTTCCAAGGCACATTTATCTTTCTCTCACACATGCGCACACTTCCACACTGAGCACACAGATCGCACACACCGAGAATGGACACACAGAGTGCACATACAGAAAGAGCACAGACATGGCACAGGCACATGCAGACAGTACAGACACAGACTACATAGACATATCACATACTAACGAGTAAACGAACACACATAGCAGTCGATGCACACACACGGGGCACGGACAGCACATGTGCTACAGGAATATAGACACAGACACTCCAGACACATCAGTTTTGCAGAACTCTGAATTGGTCAGAGTCTCCTATGTTTGGGTATCTTTCCTTTTTCTATTAATAATTTAATAATGATTAACAAGACTGTAAGGTTAACAGAGATACAATTCCATAGAGTTCCTTGGAGATCTTTCTAGAATGCCTTTCTCTTTTCTCTTTTTTTTTTTTAAATTTCTTTATTGGGGAATTAATGTTATACATTCAACAGTAAATACAATAGTTTGTACATGCATAACATTTCCCAGTTTTCCATTATCAGTACAACCCCCACTAGGTCCACTGTCATCCTTCTTGGACCTGTATTCTCCCCACCCACCCACCCCAGAATCTTTTACTTTTGTGCAATGTGCCAATTCCAGTTGCCTTTCTCTTTTTCTTTCCCAATGAGTTTCTATCTATTATTTAGGATTCAGTGTTAAGTCTCTCAACAAAATCTTCCACTCTTCACCAGAACTGGCCTTTTGCCATGCACCTACAGCTACAGCATGTGGCTCCAGCCGGAGCCCCTCTCCACTGTTGTTAAAATTTCGGAAGGCTCTGGTCGGGCTGGCTTGCTTCACGGCGGGTAACAGAGAAGCATACGACACTCCACACTGCCGGGGAAGTGAAGATGTGCTGGTTTACTTTGTCTACTGGATAGCAAACTCAGGAGAGTAGGGTCTCTCTCTTTTTTTAAAATTATCTTTATTTATTTATTTGGATAGAGACAGTCAGAAATCAAGAGGGAAGAGGGTGATAGAGAGGGTGAGAGACAGAGAGACACCTGTAGCACTGCTTCACCACTTGTGAAGCTTTCCCCCTGCAGGTCGGGGCTGGGGGCACAAACCCAGGTCTTTGCGCACTGTAACATGTGCGCTCAACCAGGTGCGCCACCACTTGGCCCCATAGAGTAGGGTCTCTTATTGTTGGTGGAATCTTCATATTTTTGTGGAAGTGTAAACATTTTCAACTAAGCAGAAAATAAACGTCATTCTTCCATTACGTGTTCCTGTTGCAGAAGCAATGAAATGAAGTTAAGCGCATGGCCTTTAGCATCTTGAATCCTAGTTCTGTCACTCACTGAGTATCACTGATTTCTCTGGCGCTGACATTGTTTATTGGGTGAGGCAAGGGGTTGGGTATTACCAGAAGTCACTCCCCACTCCATGCATTGTGAAGGACTTGTGTCCACACAAGGCCATCAGAGAACTCAGACTGAGCTTCCTACTTAGTCACTAAAGAGTTAGGGGGCCGGGCAGTAGCGCAGCGGGTTAACATAGTGCAAAGCCCAAGGACCGACATCAGGATCTCGGTTCGAGCTCCCCACTTTCGGGGGGGGGGGTGTCATTTCACAAGTGTTGTCTATCTTTCTCTTCCCCTCTCTGTCTTCCCCTCCTCTCTCCATTTCTCTCTGTCCTATCCAACAACAATGACAGCAATAATAATAACAACAACAACAAACAACAAGGACTACAAAAGGGAAAAATGGCTTCCAGGAGCAGTGGATTCCTAGTGCAAGCACCAAGACCCAGCAATAACCCTGGAGACACAAACCAAACCAAACCAATCAAACCGAAAGAGTTGGGGCCAGGTTCTCCTTTGGTTTCCAGATCTCTGTGGTTTAGACTGAACAGTTTAGTAGCACGTTCTCCTTTAGTGTCTTTACTTCATTTATAGTTTTTCTTTTACTTTATTTATTGCCATCAGGGTTATCACTGGGGTGATCACAGTGCCTAAATAATAAATCCATTTTTCCTGGTGACATTTTTTTCCTTTTATTTTTATTTTTATTTATTTATTTATTTTTATTAAAGAAAGGATTAATTAACAAAACCATAGGGTAGGAGGGGTACAACTCCACACAATTCCCACCGCCCAATCTCCATATCCCACCCCCTCCGCCGATAGCTTTCCCATTCTCTATCCCTCTGGGAGCATGGACCCAGGGTCATTGAGGGTTGCAGAAGGTAGAAGGTCTGGCTTCTGTAATTGCTTCCTCGCTGAACATGGGCGTTGACTGGTCGGTCCATACTCCCAGTCTGCCTCTCTCTTTCCCTAGTAGGATGGGTCTCTGGGGAAGCTGAGCTCCAGGACACATTGGTGGTGTCTCTCTCTTTTTTTTTTTTGATAGAGAAAAATTGAGAGAGAAGGAGGAGGGTAGAGAGGCATAGAGAGGCACACCTGTAGCACTGCTCCACTGCCTATGAAGCTTCCCTTCTGCAGGTGAGGACCCAGCTTTTAAGCCTGGGTCTTCGTGCATTGTACACCATCACACTCTGCTGGGCGTGTTACTTTCCAGCCCCCTCTTACATTCTTTAGTTGGCCTCTAAAAAGCACAGTCTTGAGCCCCATGGTTTGAAGACCAGTAAAAAGGGAAAGAAATAAGGACTTGCTCAGATGTCTAGACTTTCTCCTTGTACTTTAACTTATTCTTTTTTTTTTTAACTTTATATTGAAGTATTTTTAGAGCTTTCCTACTTGAACCTTCTTCTTGTTTGGGAATTTACCTTTCCATCAAATTTTAAGTGCTCCAGGGCAAATACTATCTCAGTGAATTTATTCATTCTAATTCTAGTATGACATTTTTGATAATAAACAGATTAGAGAATTTGTATTCTGTAGTCAAGTGCTCAAGCACTGAGCACTATCCCCACAGAATCTGTGTCCTGAGCAAAACTCAGTGAAAACTAACCTACCGTCTTATTGGCTAATACATCTGTTGCCAGAATGAGCTGAACTCATGGCCAAGCAACTGATTTCAGTTAGTTGATTTCAAATCAGTTGTCTTTCAAGTTTAATAAGGGTCCGCCTATTAGCTGTGGCCAAAAAACTTGAATAGAAAATAAAGATGAAGTGGATTTTTGGCCTCCAAGTGCCCCTTCAAGGCAGACCTTTCCTTTGATTGGATTTTTTTTTATGTGGATACCCTCTCACTGTTATGGTGCTCAGTACCTCTTGCCCTGCATGCCAGAGCTGAATTGCTAGTGGGGAAAATTTTACTTGCCTTTTGGGGATAAGCTTTTAATCACTTACAAAGAGAAGTTGGCTTCCTCTACGAACACCTCAATAAAGTGGGGTTCAGCTCTGATTTGGCTTATCCCTCATCAACCTTGGGCTTCCTTGTGCCAACAGGCACTGGATGCAGAAACACAGGTCAAACTGTTACTCGGTATTGGCAGGTCTCGCTGCCCCATTTGTTTGGTGTGTCTTTATTAAAAGATAGGTGTTTGGCTAGCTTCTTTGTAGCATTAACAGATACCAGCTTGCCAATTTTCACTTGTTCTCTGCCTACTTGTGCAAGTGGACAGGCTGAATTCATCAGTGGAGTTATCAGTTTAGAGGAGGATATTTCTGGTGTCCCAGATTCATGCTTACAATGAACATTAAAAACATGACATGCAAACCCTAGATATACACCAGGGTCTGTGAGAGAGAGCATATGTTCACACATATCCATAAACTACTGCAAAATATATACCTGCAGAAGTACACTAGAGTTTGCAGTGAGTACCCCCCAACACTTCCTCTCCACTACTCCAAGCTTTGGGTCCATGATTGCTCAACAGTTTGTTTGGCTTTGTATGTTAACTCTCTTTTCAGCCCCCAGGTTCCAGATGCCATCAGGATGCCGGCCAGGCTTCCCTGGACTGAAGACCCCACCAATATGTCCTGGAGCTCCACTTCCCCAGACACCCACCCTACTAGGGAAAGAGAGAGGCAGACTGGGAGTATGGACTGACCAGTCAATGCCCATGTTCAGCGGGGAAGCAATTACAGAAGCCAGACCTTCCACCTTCTGCAACCCACAATGACCCTGGGTCCATGCTCCCAGAGGGATAGAGAATGGGAAAGCTATCAGGGGAGGGGGTGGGATATGGAGATTGGGTGGTGGGAATTGTGTGGAGTTGTACCCCTTCTGCCCTATGGTTTTGTTAATTTATCCTTTCTTAAATAAATAAAAAAAAAGGTGACATGCACTGGTCACCTCCATCAGGAACAACATAATGGACTCCTTTGAGGGCCCCTATAGGACCTTGCCTTCACTGTGGATCAACAATGGTAGGGAATGTTCCATTCTCTGAAGGAAGGCTGGGCAACATACTCTACCACTCGAGGAAGATGAGTCCTGAAATTAGTGCATCCTGGAATGTCCCTAGCTGTGACCACAGAATGCCAGCTCAGACCCACAGGGATTCAGAGGTTACACAGGCTCCTATGCTGAATATGGGCCCCAGATCAAATCGATGGGGTTTACAGTTAACAATATTTATATACTTTTCCCATATTTGGGAGCTACTCTCTGATCCAGCTTTCTAGCCCCTTTTCCAACTGTGACACCATCTCCCCAGGCAATACTTTGGGTCCACCTGCATATTAACTGTTAGACTCAGGCAAAAACTAGTAGAGACATGGGCCCCTTGGAATATACCTAAAATAGACCTACTAGCTTTTTCCAAAATGGAGACCCCAAATCTTCATCTGCAATATTCTTGTCTTTAGGTTCATGATTAGCCAACAATTTGTTCTGCTTTATATTTTGACTCTTTTTCATCTACCAGGTTCCAGATGCTACCATAATGCCAACCAGATTTCCCTGGGCGGACAACCCCACCAATGTGTCCTAGAGCCTGCCTCCCCAGACATAAGGTTCAGGAAAAAAAAAAAAAAACTAGTATAGCCACAGGCCCCTTGGAATATAACTAAAATATGCCTACTTGTTATCTACAAAATAGAGACCTCGCCCAACTTTTCTTCTCCACTATCCCAGCCTTTAGGTTCATGATTGCTCAACAATTTGTTTGGCTTTGTATGTTAACTCTCTTTTCAACCACCAGGTTCCAAATGCTAGCATGCTGCCGACCAGACTTCCCTGGACAGACAACCCCATCAATGTGTTGGAGCTCTGATTCCCCAGAACCCTGCCCCACTAGGGAAAGAGAGAGGCAGGCTGGGAGTATGGATCAAACTGTCAATGCCCATGTTCAGCGGGGAAGCAGTTACAGAAGCCAGACCTTCAACCTTCTGCATCCTACAATGACCTTGAATCCATACTCCCACAGGGTTAAAGAATAGGAAAACTATCAAGGGAGGGGATGGGATATGGGGTTATGGTGGTGGGAACTGTGTGGAGTTGTACCCCTCTTATCCTATGGTTTTGTCAGTGTTTCCTTTTTATAAATAAAATAAAAAAATAATAGGAAAGCTTTCAAGGGAGATGATTGGGACACAGAGTTCTGGTGGTGGGAATTGTACCCCTCTTATCCTATGATCTTGTCAATATTTCCATTTTATTTAAAAAAAAAAAAGGTGACTCTTGGGAGCTGACAAGTCTGGCGAGAACAATGAATGATTAAACCTTTCTCTGGAATTCGGCGCCTCAGAGATGACTTTAGATAGTGATTGAGCTCTATGTCCACTAGATGGCGCAGTGACACTGGGCAGTGACATCGCAAGCGTCCAGGACTCTTGCACTCTGCCTGAACAACATAGAGTTTAGTCGGGGAGCTTGGAAAAACTCCACGACGCCCTGTTTCTTGCATTTTTTTCTCTCTAAACTTTCATATTCATATTGTGAAAAATATGAGAATTTTATAAAGTTCTGGACAATCACTAATGAAGAAGAAACAAGTAAAAGAATATCTGAGATCAGAACATAGCTCCCGTGGTAGAACGCCTAGCTGACTACGCACTCATACTGAATTCTAACTCAGGCACCACTGGGGGAAACTCTTATCTCTGAAATAAAATTAATGGCAAAAAAAAGTTGTTCTAGCCTGGTTTGGTGAAATTGAACACGGGGCACTGTGCTCCCCACCCACCCTGTCCTTCCATACACCAAAGTTTTATTGCACCCATCAAGAATTTTGGTCCATATTCCCAGAGAGGGAGAAATGTTAGGTGAAGGTGACCAGAGGACTTTGAACTCCAATTCCTTCAGGACCCAGAGAGAGAAGAGGAAAAAAAGAAGCATATTTGGATGTAGTAATAGGTATAGGTGTGACTTAGAAAGGAAGTGAGGGTGTGACCATAGGAAAAAATGGGCACATATATAAAAATATAGATAGATAGTTGTAGAAATAATAGTCAACCGTTGTCTGCGATCTTGGGAGAGCCACTGCAATTTCCAGTGGAGGGAATGGGGACACTGAACTCGGGTGGTGGGAATGCTGTCTCATAATTTTGTAAATCAATATTAAATCACTAATAGAAACAAAATTTTATTATATAAGAGAAGTTCCATGTAAAGTGAATCAGGAGTCAGGTGGTGGCACACTTGTTTAAGTGCACATAGTACAAAGGTGAGGGTCCTGGTTCCAGCCCTCAGCTCCTTCACCTGCAGGAAGATCACTTCACAAGCCAGATAGAAGGTCTGCAGGTGTGTATCTTTCTCTTCCCTTCTCTTCCCCTCCTTTCTCAATTACTCTCTGTCCTATGCAACAATAACAAAATGGAAAAAATGGCCAACAGGAGCAGTGGATGGTAGTGCAGGCACTAAGCCCCAGTGATAACCCTGGAGGCTAAATGAATAGATAAATAAAAAATAAAGTAAATCTCTTTCAGCTATGTTACTTAGAAAATACATCCCCAGGGTCGGGCTGTGGTGCAGCGGGTTAAGTGCACGTGACGCAAAGCGCCAAGATCGACTCAAGGATCCCCGTTTGAGCCCCTGGCTCCCCACCTGCAGGGGAGTCGCTTCACAGGCAGTGAAGCAGGTCTGCAGGTGTCTGGCTTTCTCTCCTCCCTCTGTCTTCCCCTCCTCTCTCCATTTCTCTCTGTCCTATCCAACAATGAATGACATCAACAATAACAATAATGGCCACAACAAGGCTATAACAACAAGGGCAACAAAAGGGGGAAAAATGGCCTCCAGGAGCAATAGATTCATGGTGCAGGCATGAATAATGTCTTTCTTTTTTTTTTTTTTTTCCTCTTCTCTCTCTGGGTCCTGATGGAATTGGGTTTCAGAGCCCTCTAATCATCTTCCCCCTATTATGTCTCCCCCTCTGGGAATATGGATGAAAATTCTTTATGGGGTACAGAAGGTGGGAATTCTGGCTTCTGTTAACTGCTACTCCACAGGACATGGGTGTTACCAATAAACAAATTGAAAAAGGATGTGAGCTGTTTAGTTGCTTTCACATGTCAGGCTATTTAGTAGCTAATAGATCTGTCTGCATGTTTTTTGCCTTCCATCGGAAGTGTCACTGTCTCTAAACAGACTCAGGAGTGACAGCAGAACTGAATGCAGTGTTTCCAGGATTTTCTCTGAACCCCCCCATTTTCTTGTGCACACCCCCCAATTTCTTCAGAGTTCTCCCCAAAGTCCATCAAATTCACGTGCAGAGAGAGAAGACATTGAGCTTTCACACAGGCCATTTGCAGCATTTAGATAACTCCCAACCTTCAGTGACTGCCTAAAACCCCGGTGTTTTGAAACACTTTGAAGGACATGCTTCCTTGGCAGGTGAAGAAAGAGAGGGAGCTGCTAGAGCTGGCTTTAGGTGGGTATTTATTTTAAGGCTGTGTAAATGTTTAGAATATGACATATAAACTTGCTTTCAGGACATTTCTCACTGGAAGCAGCCTTGACACTTAATGACTAGGCTCTGTGTGTTATTTTGGGGATGACAGCAGCAAGGCAACTGGCTACATGGTACAGGGACAGAGAGAAGTTGAAAGGGCAAGGCAAGATCAAGAAAGAGAGTACTTGCTTTATCACTCATGAAGTGTCCACTCTGCAGGTGAGGAACAGGGTCTTCGTACATGCTGTGCACTCAGTCCAGTGGACCACTGCCCTCCCTCCTTCTCAGCTGCCCTGCCAACTTTCATTCAGATAGTTACAGAGAGACAGAAGCACCCCACTAGAAGACTTCCCCCCTTAGGTCATGTTACTCGTGTGTAATGCTGGGGCTAGAGCCTATGCTGCAAATGGCAAGGCTTGTGCCCTTCCAGGTGAGCTTGCTTTCAGCTCCACCATGCATTCTTGTGATGCAAAGTAGAAACACAAGGGGTTTGGCCTTGCTGTGCTATCTCACTTCAACCTGTTGCACAGAAAAGGCTTGTGCCATGCCCACAGGCATTCCACGGGCCAGACAATTGCATGGCCAAGCCCAAAGGTGTTGGGAACAGCTCACAGTGTGAATAATGCACTTTGGGACGTAATTAGCATGCAGCTGATGAATGTAATTAGCATACAGCTGACTTTAGCCTGCAAGCATACTACAGACTTGTGCAAACTCACAAGGGATTATGGGTGTGTTGGAAGCTTTGTAAGTGCGTGTCTGTCAGAAATGACTCTGTTCCAGTTCCTGCATGTGTGGTTCCTGCACCACTCTCCTTCTCCCTCAGCCCTCGATGCTGCCTCCCCCTGGAACCTGAACATATCTAGCCAAGATCTGGTAAACTTAGCTTAAAAGACTCTTGGCTCAGGGGCTGGCAGTGGTGCACCAGGTTAAGGGCACATAGCACAAGTGCAAGGACTCATGGGAGGATCCCAGTTTGAGCCCCTGGCTCCTCACCTGCAGAAGGTCACCCCACAAGCGGTGAAGCAGATCTGCAAGTGTCTTTCTCTCTCCCTCTCTATATCCCCCTCCTCTCTCAATTTCTTGTCTTGTCGGTTGTGGCCAGGTGTCGGGCTGCGCTGCGGAGAAGAGAGAGAGGAGGTCCAGAGCAAGTGGGGTGCACAAATCTTTATTATTGGATGGGGGGGTGGCTCAGGCCACTTGGAGTCAGCCAATAATGGCTGTCCCCACTACCTCACCACCGGGCAAGACAGAGAGGGCGCTGAGAGAGAGAGAGAGCCGAGAAAGAGAGCGCAGGGTGGGAGGGGGGAGTGAGAGAGCTTTTATTGGGCAACAACCAGGGGTGACATGAGGGGGCAGGATTGGTTGAAGGGGGCACTGCTAGGATTTCGCGGGGCGTGGTAAAACCTGGGGGCAGAGACTGCATCAGAATAATTCCTCGGCATCATTGTCTTAGCCAATAAAATGGAAAAAAATAACCTCCAGGAGCAGTGTATTCATAGTGCAGGCACTGAGCCCCAACGGTAACCCTGGAGGCAAAAATGAAATGAAACGAAACAAACAAACACCCCTCATGGCTCTTCGCCCATCATGACTAGCTGATCTTTGCCCCCTGGCCTATTTTGCTGTTCCTAAATAACTGCGATGTAATAAACTCCCCATTTGTTTAAACTCAGACTGTTGGTATGCTTCTAGTTCTGCTTCTGAGATCCCTTCTGTTACATTGCTTGACGTTGTGGTCTATTTACATGGTCATTCTGGTACATTGGTTTGGTCTCACTCCCCCTGCCTCCGGGAGATTTTGGTTTAGTCCTTGCTAATTTTGCGCTTCTTCCTTCTCCTTGCCCCTTATCCTACGTACTTCCTTGGTTCCTGACTCTGCAGCCGGAGGAGAGAGATGGAGGAGCACATTGTGTGGTGACTAGGTTGTTGGACTGCTTGCCCGCTTGTGAATAAAGATTAAACTGCGTTCTCAGCTCAGCCATGTGTCCCTGGTCGTCTGTTACCCACCCGTGAAGCCAGCCCAGTGAAAACAACATCAGACCAAGTGAAAACCAAGTGAAGTTTTATTTTTAAAATTACTATACAAAGGGATCTGTCACAGGGAAGGATGAAGAAAGTACATGTATAGGGAGTATCACACTACTTTTTTTTTTTGCCACAGTCACTCTTTAATTCAATACATACTTACTGGGAGCTAACAGTATTGTGCTGGAACTAGAACTAGTTCTCCTTCCTACTCTCATGGAGTTTACAGTGTGGGACATGAGTGACAAAACCAGCAATTACAATGAAGATGGAGTCCAGGGCTGGGAAAATAGCTCACCTGGGGATCAGGAGGTGGCACACCTGGTTAAGTGCTCACATTACAGTGCACAAGGACCCAGGTTCAAGCCCCTGGTCCCCACCTGCAGAGGGAAAGCTTCATGAGTGGTGAAGCAGGGTTGCAGGTGTCTTTCTGTCTCTCTCCCTCTCTATCTCCCATCCCCTCTCAATTTCTCTCTGTCTCTATCCAATAATAAATAAATATATTTTAAAAAAAGAAAAATAGCTTACCTGGATAGTGTACCTGCTTTGTCAGGAGACTCAGGTTCCAGTGCAGTCCCTACCTCACGGAGGAGCTTTGGTGCTGCAGCCTCCATCTCTCTCTCTTTCTCTCTCTCCCTCTCTCTCTCTCTCTTTGTGTGTGTGTGTATGTGTTTGTGTGTATGTGTATATGTCTTTCTATCTGAAAAAAATCAGCCAGGAACAGTGAAATCTCAATGACAGTAGCAATAATAAAAACCAAGGATAAGACCAAATAAAAAGACCATATCTAGCCCAGATTTCGGAGCCCTCATAATAAGATGATCACAATTATCTTGTTTCATATTGAAGGGATTAATGTTTTACAGTCAACAGTAAATATGGTTGTTGGTACACATGTAAAATTTCTGGGTTTTTTTTTTGGCAAAACCCTTTAAGCCTCCACCTAGCTCCTCCTTCACCACTGTGCACCAGGACCTGAACCCCCCACCCCCCAGGGTCCTTTTCTTTGGTGCAATGCACCAAAACCGAGTGCAAGTTCTGCTTTGTGTTTCTCCTTCTGCTCTTTTCTCAACTTGTTTTTATGAGTGAGATCATACCTACTCCTTCTCTTTCTAGCTTACCTCATATAACATGATTCATTCAAACTCCATCTAAGATGAGGTGAAGAAGGTGAATTCATCTTGAACTTTTAGGGATAAGTGTATTCCAGAATATTTCCAAACCAAGGTCAGAACAATTTTTTTCCCATTGATGGCATGGGAGCTGGTGGAGAGGGATTCTGTTTTCTCTTTTAAGTCAAAAGCTCTAAACCACCACACCATCTTCTTGCCTAGATTCTGTTCTTGAAAATACTATTCATGTGAGCAACCCACTGGAAATCTCTACAACCTTCTTTTCTTGACATAGTGTGTGATTTAGCAAAATTTTTTTTTTTTTTTTGCCTTAACTGGCTTGTCCCACCTGCCACCGACTTCTCAATCTGTCCATGTTCTAATCACTAAGAACTAAACAGATGCAGCTCTGTTTTGAGGAGCTGAGGGTTTAATCCCTCTGATCCCAACTGATCCCCTTTTGAAAACTGGGTTCTTGTTAAAGTTTCAAACTTTCTCTATATCCGTATAAAGTCTTCCATACTTTCAGGCTCATATTGCTCTCCCCAACCTCCCAAGGTGTCGCCACCCCCCCCCCCCCAGTGATTCCCTTTATATATGTTGGACTCCCACATCTAGGATTATCCTCTTCAAGTAATCCTCAATGTCCTCACAGAAGGCTCCTTTTCAGAAGACTTTCTTATGGGTGTCATTTTTCTAGCATTCTTTTACTAAGAACCAAGTAAGGAAATAGTTTCCTTCTCACTGAGGCTTCCTACACCCTGATGGGACTTCCTGTTCCTCCTTTGAAAGGAAACATTCTAGCTTATACTTGTGGGGGTAAGTGACGAGTTCAGGGAAGGCCCTGGCAGAGGATGAATAGAGCTCTTCTCCACACTCACTGCTTGGTGTGGCCAAAATAAATGGAAGTAAGCATGGAGGTGACACCCAGGGAGGGGATTATTTTGAGCTATGGCAGACAGACCAAGACTCTTTCAGATTGACCTTTTCTTGGCAATCAAGAATAGTGACTCTTGGCCATTGGTGTCCAAGCTCACAGGTACATATAAATACACCCAGAGGTTTGCACAGGATTGGGTAAGGTTAAAAGTAAGCTAGCCAAGTGGGGAAATAGTTCAAGTGCCCTGTCTGCAAAGCTTTACTAAGATTTATTTGGAAAGTTATGGTCTCTCCTAAAATGAATGCATAGCTTGCCCTGCTCTGATTACAAGAAAAAAGCTGAAGTCTTTATTAACAGACATCACTGGGTTCCTTCTCTCTTTAAGGAGATTAATTAGGTAAACTTCTTTACAGTAACACCAACTTTCTTGGAAAGAAACCATCCGACTTGAGAATGACTTTCAGTTTATATCTGGAAACTCAGCCATGTTAATGTTTACAGTTGAGAATGTGAAACGGGGGATTTTAAAAGATGTTGATGTCATTCTTGGCATCCTGCGATGATATAAACTACTCTGAGAAGAGGTTAACACATTGTTAAATGTAACCAAAATGCAAAGAAAGGAGATGAAATGTACACATACACTGTTCAACTCTGCCTCCCACTTACCCCCCTGCATCTGCCAACTGAGCTGAGCCAGAAAATGATAGTTGGCATGCCCCCATCTATCACAAATGTCTAGAGAGAGAAAGAGAGAGATGAAAGAGTTTCTCCCGTTTTATTTCATAGTTTGGTATTCTTATATTTCTCAAGAGAGTCAAGCCAACCAAGGAAAATGACATCAATTTCAGTCTTGGTTCTGCCACTACTTGTCATCTGACTTTGGACACTTTCCCCATTTGCAAAGTAAGACATGTACACTCACAGTCTTGCACAGATCAGCATGAAACTCAGGTTAGAGAAAAATCTTACCACATTTGGGTAGGTTGTTCAATAGGTAGCCATTTGATAACTCTCCCTTCAACTCCTGAGGGCATCTGGGAAATTTGGGGTTACCTCCTTAAGGCTACTTGGTCCTTAACTGGCTGAATGGTTGTCTGAGGTGATAACATTTCTGAGACCACCCCAGACATATTGCTGTGTAAAAAGTCACTCTATCCCCACCTCCCTCTTGCCTCTCAGTTTTTACAGTTCTCAAAGAGTATAAGATGGGTAGGGAAAGTTTCTGACATAGAATTACCAAAATAATAATAATAACAAAAATCTCAGTACATTAAAGTGAAATCTTAGACATAGTGCAGAAATTCTCTTGTAATAAACAAGATGAGGGGCATTGCTCTGTGATGTTTAGTGTTTTCTAAAACCACTGCATGTGGTGACCTTGGATAGGTAGGTCAGCTACTTCAGTAGGAGTTTGACAAGTTTAAAATGACTCAGATGCCTCAGTTTCCCTACTAGTTAATTTGGTTATGGGGGAGGGACATTTTAAAATTTGATCATGCCTTTAGTAGTTATTTAGATTATTAAGTAAGCTAGTGCAAAATTGAACTTCTAAGTCACAGAGTTATAGGGTGCATCTCTTAGGGTCCCTCCAAGGCTACCTCCTGCCTAAAATGGTGTGTGGATAGAAACTGAACAGCTGAAGACATGTTTAGGACCTCAAGCATCCCAGAAAAGATTTTCTCAGGTTTGGAGGGTCTAGAGTATTAGGGACCAGTTAGGGTAGGAAAAAGTTACTGGTAAAAGGGTTTCCTGAACAAGATGTCCACATTGGGATCAGGACAAAAATAACAGTGATGGGATGGCATATGGGATATGCAAATGAGACATCTTGGAATGACCAACTGCCACTAGCCAACTGTGGGAAACCATAAAAGAAGGAGTTGTCCTGCTCCCGTTTAGGTCAACAATAGCTTATTAAAATACTAAGCCCCAGAAAGCATGGGGTCACTGTCTGTGGTGTCCTATGCATCTCAGCACTTCTCCTGCTACTTTTCTTTAGAATGAAGTTCATTTTGCCTGACTCACAGGTTTCTAGTGATTTTTCATGAAAATAACTATGATGGACCCTATGCTGAGAAGCCCATGGAGCTTCTTTAAGAGCTGTAACACTCCACTGTTCCTGAGAACCTACTTTCCCCCATAACAAGAGGGTTTTCTGACATAACCTTGGGAGATTTGCATCTTTTGAGGCAGTGGGAATGCTGGGTGTTTCTGCAGTGCCTACATGTGTCCTCAAAGTACTACACCCTGATTTGACTTTCACTTTAGAGTGATTGGAAGAAGCAATGTGAAAACACCAGCCTTGAAGATAAGGAATAGATCGGAAAATGTTACCTTAAGCATGAACACAGGAGAGCTGGGGTGAATTCATTTGAAGGGAGAAATTGTCAAGGCGGATACTGGCGGTCATCTTCAAATCCATATTTTTTGAAGACCAGAGCCATTTGTTCTGCCTGCAGGAGGCAACAGGGAGACACGCTACTCTATTCAAGGTGGATTTGGTCAGTGAGAGGGAGCTTTTTCTTGGGTCAGTGGTAGCATCTGGAATGAGTCGAAGGAAGTAGGAAACTGCTGTTTCCCAGCTCCCTGTCAGCAGAAGGACTTCTCTTGTTACTAAGGTCACATTCCCTTGGCAGTGGAGGAAGGACTAGACTGGACACACTGTGTTAGCACTGACTCTGACAGTTTACTCACTGAGAGTTAAGTCTACTACAAACTCATGGTAAACAGCATTGGGTGAGAGCAAAAATGTCAGATGACAAGGAAAATACTTCAGAGCTGGCAAGATAGTTCACCTAAGAGGTTGCGTAGTTTATCATGGATACAACCCAAATTTAGCTGGCCCCCACTGTACTGGGGGAAGCTTTGCTTCTGTGGTGTTTTTTTTAAAAAATATTTATTTATTACCTTTTTGTTGCCCTTGTTGTTTTAATGCTATAGTTATTATTGTTGTTGTTATTGATGTCATTGTTGTTCGATAAGACAGAGAGAAGTGGAGAGAGGAGGGGAAGACCGAGAGGGGGAGAGAATGATAGACACCTGCAGACTGTGAAGCGACTCCCTGCAGGTGGGGAGCTGGGGGCTCGAACCAGGATCCTTATGTGGGTCCTTGAACTTGTGCCACCTGCACTTAACCTGCTGCACTACTGCCCAACTCCCGCTTCTGTAGTATTTTTTACCTCTCTGCTTCTGTCTTTCTCATTTTTAGTTGCCACCATTGTTATCACTAGAGCTCAGTGCCAGCACTATAAATCTACCACTCCCTGTGGCCATTCCCCCTGCTCCTTTTTTTTTCTTTCTATTTTTTATTAGATAGCACAGAGAGAAATTAAGAGAGGAGGGAGAGATATAGAGGGAGATAGATACCTGCAGATGTGCTTACTGCGTGTGAAGCAGACTCCCTGCAGGTGGGGAGTGAGATCTCCAACCTGGGTCCTTGCACTTGGTAATATGTGTCTTTGACTCTCTTTCTTTGAAAAAGTTGATCAAGGGTAGTGATGTTCTAGAGAGGATAAAGAAAGATGAAAAATATTTTAATAGTAACACTAGGAATCCTAAGACTGAGAGCTAGCATACAGAGCCAGAACACATGAATACCCAGCTTCACTTCCCTCAACTATTTCTGCAACTATTTATAAGACTGAACTAGCTTTATTCTTGTTTTAATTACCACTAGGATTATCACTGAGGCATGATGCCTGCACAATAAATCCACAACTCTTGGCAATAGTCTTTTTTCTTTCTTTTATTTCATAGACCAGAGAGAAATTGAGAGGGAAGGGAAATATAGGAAAGGAAAGAGGAGCAGAGACACCTGTAGTGCTACTTCACAACTCATGAAGTCTCCTCACTGCAGGGGGGGGGACTTGGTGCTTAAACTGGGTCCCTGTGCATGGTAATGTGTATGCTCTACCAGGTGTGCCACTGCTCAGCCCCTACTAGTTGTTTCTTCAAGCTTTCAGGATTCTAGAATTTTATTTGTGCTGTAAAAAAAAAAAGGAATGTTTTGAATTTGTCTATAGACTATACCGAATCAACTTACTCTGTTCCACTGACAGCCTGGGAATTAAAAGAAGAAGAAACAAGACTATTGAAATGTCAAGTGTCTACGCTATTATCATTGAGGGGTGCTTCTGCAAAGTGGATGAATAGTTGGCATATGTGTGCATGTGCCTGAATGTATGTATTTGTGTGCACGCACATTTGTGTAATTTATAGACAATGCTTATATGAACTGTATTTGCTTGTAACAGGGTCAACTCTTTGTCCATCTGTCTCCTGAGTCAGATGGCAAAAGGCTTTAGGGGCAGTGCCAGGAAAGCTCGCTCCTTCTGCTGCATTCCTGTGAGTCGTCATCAATGGGAACCCTTGACCCTAGGCAAGCTACTCAG